>NC_041384.1:674460013-674552961 GCF_002162155.2 Triticum dicoccoides
CCTAAGCTGGACAAGGCCAACTCCTCGCCCGAAGCGGAAAAAGTCTGTAAGGACTTGAGACCTCTCGAACAGCGACCAGTCTCTCGCCTTATCATGACAGTCAATTTTTGGCTTTCTCTATTGAGGTGCTCGTCCGGAAGAACCGGGACACAATCGCAATAGTTCTCCCACCGCTACCTTAGCCGATATAGCGGAACGTAAGGTACCAAAGCATGGGAGCCGGGCAACCCAACATTTGACCCAAGACATGATTCGGAGCTGATGCATATAATGCTATAAGTTCGGGGTGCCGCACTATCAAAAGTGTTCGGACTTCTTGCGCCGTATTATGGGGTAAACAAGAGCCCCTGGCGTACTGACCGCACCCGAGCGCGCAGGTGCGGAATGTCATAAATGGACATATAAGAGAAAGAGAAAACTTAAATAATGCAATGACAGATTAATAATATGCATTGTTATTTGAGTAATACGCCGAGACGTACTGGTATAAGTAGTGCAATAAGCATAAAGTGGGACAATTTGAAATGACCTATCCCAAGGCAAGCGACGCATAAATAGTGAAAAGCGGGTATATCAAGTATTAGTGGAGGCCACCTGGCGGTTCCCGTGCATCTTAGCTTCTCGCCGCCTTGGTTGTTGCTTCCGGGGTGTGTCCGGCAATCGGACTGCCAGAAAGGGCTTCCGAAGAGTTAGGCCCTGAAAGAGAAAAGGAACGTGAAAGGTGTACAGCCACTGGCGTGGTTTAAGCCACAATGCGGGGCGTGTCCTTATTGTGCCCCCGCCTATGTCCATGGTATTTTCAATGCGTAGTTATGTACGTGCAGCACGAATTTCATCGCTGCACTGGGACTGGGACGGGGGCCAAATTGCTAGGCGAGCGTAGATCGCGCCAGGCGATCCTGTTGCATATTATTTCGGACGCGCTTGAAGGTGTCCAGGGGCTGTAACGCCGAATGAGTGGTCTACCTGAACAGGCTGCTTTGTGCCTCTGCTGCAAGGGCCGCAGTGTGCTCTTCCGTATGGAGCGAGCGTTTTGTGTTTCCATTTACTGTTATGACCCCGCGAGGTCCTGGCATCTTGAGCTTGAGGTATGCGTAATGCGGCACTGCATTGAATTTTGCAAATGCTGTCCGTCCGAGCAGTGCATGATAGCCATTGCAAAACAGGACGATGTCGAAGATTAACTCTTCGCTTCGGAAGTTATCTGATGATCCGAAGACCACTTCCAGTGTGATTGAGCCTGTGCAATGGGCCTCTACACCTAGGATTACGCCTTTAAAGGTGGTTTTGCTGGGTTTGATCCTCGAAGGATCGGTACCCATTTTTCGCACTGTATCCTGATAAAGCAGGTTTAGGTTCCTGCCGCCGTCCATAAGGACTCGGGTGAGGTGGAATCCGTCAATGATGGGGTCTAGGACTAGTGCGGCAGATCCGCCATGACAGATGCTAGTGGGGTGGTCCCTGCGATCGAACATGATCGGACAAGCAGACCATGGATTGAACTTCGGGGCGACGGGCTCCATCGCGTAGACATCCCTTAGTGCACGCTTCCGCTCCCTCTTGGGAATGTGGGTTGCGTATATCATGTTTACTGTCTTCACTTGTGGGGGAAACCCCTTCTATCCTCCTGGGTTCGGTGGCCGTGGCTCCTCCTCGTCATCGCTATGCAGCCCCTTGTCCATGTTTTTGACATTTAACTTGCCGACCTGCTTGAACACCCAACATTCTCTGTTGGTGTGATTGGCTGGCTTGTCGGGGGTGTCGTGGATTTGACACGAGCGATCTAGTATGCGATCCAGACTAGATGGAGCCAGAGTATTTCTTTTGAATGGCTTTTTCTGCTGACCGGATCTAGAGCCTTTGAATCCGGCGTTGACTGCCGTGTCTTCGGAATTATCACCATTATTGCGGCGCTTTGGTCTATTACGACGCTGTCTACCGTTAACATCTTTGGTATCCGAGGTATTCGGATTCCTTGATGTGTTGTTGCTGCGAGCCAGCCAGTTGTCCTCACCTGCGCAAAAGCGGGTCATTAGTGTTGTGAGGGATGCCATAGATTTCGGCTTCTCCTGGACGAGGTGGCGAGCGAGCCACTCATCACGGATGTTATGCTTAAATGCTGCTAGGGCTTCTACATCTGGACAATATACAATTTGATTTTTCTTAGTCAGGAACCATGTCCAGAATTGTCTAGCCGATTCCCCTGGCTGCTGGGTTATGTGGCTCAAGTCATCAGCATCCGGTGGCCGCACATAAGTACCCTGGAAGTTGTCAAGAAATGCATCTTCCAAATCCACCCAACTGCCGATGGAATCTGCTGGCAAGCTATTCAGCCAATGCCGAGCTGGTCCTTTGAGTTTTAGTGGGAAGTACTTTATGGCATGTAGATCGTCACCGCAGGCCATGTGGATGTGAAGGAGGAAATCCTCAATCCATACAGCGGGATCCGTTGTGCCGTCGTATGATTCGATGTTTACGCGTTTGAAACCCTCAGGGAATTCATGATTCATAACTTTATTAGTGAAGCATAGGGGGTGTGCGGCGCCTCTTTGCTAGGCTATATCCCGACGTAGTTCGTACGAGTCTTGTCTGCTGTATTCGGGCCGGCCGGATTTACTCTTGGTGCATCCGACGCAATGATCATCGTCTCGTGTGGGTGCGTGTGTTCGTGTCCCGTATATTGACCTTGCAATTTTTTCCTTGCTGTCCAAGATGTCTCGCAGGTCCTCTGTGTTGCCCCAGGCCTTAGTATCTTTGATTGAGTGGCGACGGGGTGCGGACTGAAGTTTAGGCTGAAATGCCTCTCTGGCTCGGCCGCGTAGTGGCCGGTCAGCTGCATCGTACACTAGTGAATGAGGCTTCAATTCTTCCTCCTCGAGGTGAGGTAGCAACCTGCGTTTGGGGTAACTCTTGGACGGGCGCTCGAATTCATGCTCCTGGGCCGCAAGGACTTCGGTCCATCTATCTGCTACCAAGTCTTGATCAGCTTGAAGCTATTGCTGCTTTTTCTTCAGGCTATTTGCCGTGGCCATAAGCCGGCACTTGAAGCGCTCTTGCTCTACGGGGTCCTCAGGCACGATAAACTCGTCGTCGCCGAGGCTCGCCTCGTCTTCGGAGAGAGGCATATAATTGTCCTCCTCTGGTTCTTCATCTGCTGCCCGCTCTGGGGGGCTAGCTTGTTCGTTCTCTAGCTCTGCACCGTGCTGGAGGGGATTGTTGTTGTCTTCGGCGCTATCCGGAGTGTTATTATCTCCTGTGATGGTATTACTGCTTCTGTTGTGCTGGAACTTAGAGTGGCGCCGCTGACGTTGGCGCTTGGGTTGATTCTTGGAGGGGTCATCCTCTGCTTTCTCGTCGCCATTGGCTTCTTTGGGGGTGTCCACCATATGAAGAGGTGGCGGTCCAGTGCCCCGAGGGCGGTGGATCCTGTTCGTCTCCAGCTTCGTCGTCCATACCGTCGAAGTCTTCGGAGCCGAAGTCGAGCATGTTGGTTAAGTCGTCGACAGTGGCTACTAAGTGGGTCGTGGGTGGGCAGCGAATTTCTTCGTCGTCCGCATCCCATTCTAGCCGGACATAGTTCGTCCAAGGTTCTCCTGACAGGGAGAGAGACCTTAATGAGTTTAGCAAATCTCCGAAGGGTGAGTGCTGGAAGATATCCGCGGAGGTGAACTCCATGATCGGCGCCCAGTCGGATTCGGCGGGCACGGATGTGAGCGGCTCGGAGTCCGTGGTCGGAGACGAATCCAGTGGTTCGGCGACACGGCTCTCGTAAGGGGTGAAGTCAATATCCGGCTCTACCGCCACTGAGAGTGCGGCCTCCATGGCAGGGTCCATCCCTCCGCTCTTGGATGGCGCGACTTGCTACGGATTAAAGGCCGGAGTAGCTGCGGATGCGATTTCCCGAACACTGTACGACGGCAGAGTTATGTCATGCTCGTCGCGACTGCGCGACGCGTCCAGCGTGGGCTCGAATCCGTCGAAGATCAAGTCTCCGCAGATATCGGCTGTGTAGTTCAAGTTTCCAAATCTGACCTGATGGCCAGGGGCGTAGCTCTCAATCTGCTCCAGATGGCCAAGCGAATTGGCCCGCAGTGCAAAGCCACCGAATATGAAGATCTGTCCAGGGAGGAAAACCTCACCCTGGACTGCATCACTCGCGATGATCTAAGGAGCCATCAAGCCTTATGATGACGACACATAGGAACACTCAATGAAAGCACCAATGTTGGTGTCAAAACCGGCGGATCTCAGGTAGGGGGTCCCGAACTGTGCGTCTAGGGAGGATGGTAACAGGAGGCAGGGGACACGATGTCTTACCCAGGTTCGGGCCCTCTTGATAGAGGTAAAACCCTACGTCCTGCTTTATTGTTCTTGATGATATGAGTATTACAAGAGTAGATCTACCACGAGATCAGAGAGGCTAAAGCCTAGAAGCTAGCCTATGGTATGCTTGTATGTTGTCCTATGGACTAAAACCCTCCGGTTTATATAGACACCGGAGGGGGCTAGGGTTTACACAAGGTCAGTTACAACGGAGGAGATATACATATTCATATTGCCTAGCTTGCCTTCCACGCCAAGTAGAGTCCCATCCGGACACGGGATGAAGTCTTCAATCTTGTATCTTCATAGTCCAACCGTCCGGAGACCCCCTAATCCAGGACTCCCTCAGCAACAATACAATACGTGCCTTGCTGCCCCTACTGTCACTTGGAAAGGACACCACAAGATTGAACCCAAAGCTAAGCACTTCTCCCATTGCAAGAAAGATCAATCTAGTAGGCCAAACCAAACTGATAATTTGAAGAGACTTGCAAAGATAACCAATCATACATAAAAGAATTCAGAGAAGATTCAAATATTGTTCATAGATAGACTTGATCATAAACCCACAATTCATCGATCTCAACAAACACACCGCAAAAAGAAGATTACATCGAATAGTTCTCCACAAGAGAGGGGGAGAACATTGTATTGAGATCCGAAAAGAGAGAATAAGCCATCTAGCTAATAAGTATGGACCCGTAGGTCTGAGGTAAACTACTCACACTTCATCGGAGGGGCTATTTTGTTGATGTTGAAGCCCTCCGTGATCGATGCCCCCTCCGGCGGAGCTCCGGAACAGGCCCCAAGATGGGATCTCATGGATACATAAATTTGCGGCAGTGGAATTAGGTTTTTGGCTCTGTATCTGATCATTTGGGGGTACGTAGGTATATATAGGAGGAAGGAGTACGTCGGTGGATCAACAGGGGGCCCACGAGGGTGGAGGGCGCGCCGGGGAGGAGGGGTAGGCGCGCCCCCTACCTCGCGGCCTCCTCTTTTGTGTCTTTACATAGGGTCCAAGTCTTCCGGGTCTTGTTCGTTGAGAAAATCACGTTCCCAAAGGTTTCATTCCGTTTGGACTCCATTTGATATTCCTTTTCTTCGAAACCCTAAAACAGGCAAAAAAAACAGAAATTCTGGGCTGGGCCTCCGGTTAATAGGTTAGTCCCAAAAATAATATAAAAGTGGATAATAAAGCCCAATAATGTCCAAAACAATAGATAATATAGCATGGAGCAATCAAAAATTATAGATACATTGGAGACGTATCAAGCATCCCCAAGCTCAATTCCTGCTCGTCCTCGAGTAGGTAAACGATGAAAACAGAATTTTTGATGCGGAGTGCTACTTGCCATAATTTTAATGTAATTCTTCTTAATTATGGTATGAATATTCAGATCCGAAAGATTCAAGACAAAAGTTTAATATGGACATAAAAATAATAATACTTTAAGCATACTAATAAAGCAATTATGTATTCTCAAAATAGCATGGCCAAAGAAAGTTATCCTACAAAATCATATAGTCTGGCTATGCTCCATCTTCACCACACAAAATATTTAAATCATGCACAACCCCGATGACAAGCCAAGCAATTGTTTCATACTTTTGACAATCTCAAAACTTTTTCAATTTTCACGCAATACATGAGCGTGAGCCATGGACATAGCACTATAGGTGGAATAGAATGGTGGCTGTAGAGAAGACAAAAGGGGAGAAGATAGTCTCACATCAACTAAGTGTATCAATGGGCTATGGAGGTGCCCATCAATAGATATCAATTTGAGTGAGTAGGGATTGCCATGCAACGGATGCACTAGAGCTATAAATATATGAAAGCTCAAAAAGAAACTAAGTGGGTGTGCATCCAACTTGCTTGCTCATGAAGACCTAGGGCATTTTGAGGAAGCCCATCACTGGAATATACAAGCCAAGTTCTATAATGAAAAATTCCCACTAGTATATGAAAGTGATAACATAGGAGACTCTCTGTCATGAATATCATGGTGCTACTTTGAAGCACAAGTGTGGTAAAAGGATAGTAACATTGTCCCTTCTCTCTTTTTCTCTCATTTTTTTAGTTGGGCCTTTTCTCTTTTTTTATGGCCTCTTTTCTTTCTCTTTTTTTATTTTTCGTCCGGAGTCTCATCCCGACTTGTGGGGGAATCATAGTCTCCATCATCCTTTCCTCACTGGGACAATGCTCCAATAATGATGATCATCACAATTTTATTTTTCTTACAACTCAACTATTACAACTCGATACTTAGAACAAAATATGACTCTATATGAATGCCTCCGGCGGTGTACCGGGATATGCAATGAATCAAGAGTGACACGTATGAAATAATTATGAATGGTGGCTTTGCCGCAAATATGATGTCAACTACATGATCATGCTAAGCAATATGACAATGATGGAGTGTGTCATAATAAACGGAACGGTGGAAAGTTGCATGGCAATATATCTCGGAATGGCTATGTAAATGCCATAATAGGTAGGTATGGTGGCTGTTTTGAGGAAGGTATATGGTGGGTGTATGATACCGGCGAAAGGTGCGCGGTATTAGAGAGGCTAGCAAAGGTGGAAGGGTGAGAAAAGTGCGTATAATCCATGGACTCAACATTAGTCATAAAGAACTCATATACTTATTGCAAAAATCTACAAGTTATCAAAGCAAAGTATTACGCGCATGCTCCTAGGGGGATAGATTAGTAGGAAAAGACCATCGCTCGTCCCCGACTGCCACTCATAAGGAAGACAATCAAAAAATAAATCATGCTCCGACTTCATCACATAACGGTTCACCATACGTGCATGCTACGGGAATCAAAAACATTAACACAAGTATTTCTCAAATTCACAACTACTCAACTAGCACAACTTTAATATCACCATCTTTATATCTCAAAACAATTATCAAGCATCAAAATTCTCATAGTATTCAACACACTCATAAGAAAGTTTTATTATTAATCTTGTATACCAAGCATATTAGAATTTTAAGCAAATTACCATGCTATTTAAGACTCTCAAAATAATCTAAGTGAAGCATGATAGGTCAATAGTTTCTATAAAACAAATCCACCATCGTGCTCTAAAAGATATAAGTGAAGTACTAGAGCAAAACTACATAACTCAAAAGATATAAGCGAAGCACATAGAGTATTCTAACAAATTCCAAATAATGTATGGCTCTCTCAAAAGGTGTGTACAGCAAGGATGATTGTGGTAAACTAAAAAGTAAAGACTCAAATCATACAAGACGCTCCAAGCAAAACACATATCATGTGGCGAATAAAAATATAGCTCTAAGTAAAGTTACCGATAGAAGTAGACGAAAGAGGGGATGCCTTCCGGGGCATCCCCAAGCTTTGGATTTTAGGTGTACTTAGATTATCTTGGGGGTGCCATGGGCATCCCCAAGCTTAGGCTCTTGCCATTCCTTGTTCCATAATCCATCAAATCTTTACCCAAAAGTTGAAAACTTCACAACACAAAACTTAAAGTAGAAAATCTCGTGAGCTCCGTTAGCGAAAGAAAACAAATGACCACTTCAAGATACTGTAATGAACTCATTCTTTATTTATATTGGTGTTATACCTACTGTATTCCAACTTCTCTATGGTTTATAAACTATTTTACTCGCCATAGATTTATCAAAATAAGCAAACAACACACGAAAAACAGAATCTGTCAAAAACAGAACAGTCTGTAGTAATCTATAGCTAGCGCAAGATCTGGAACCCCAAAAATTCTAAAATAAATTTCTGGACGTGAGGAATTTATCTATTAATTATATTCAAAAATAATTAACTAAATATAACTTTCCAAATAAAAATGGCAGCAGTTCTCATGAGCGCTAAAGTTTCTGTTTTTTACAGCAAGTGTAACAAGACTTTCCCCAAGTCTTCCCAATGGTTCTACTTGGCACAAACACTAATTAAACACAAAAAAACACAACCAAAACATAGGATAGATAAATTATTTATTACTAAACAGGAGTAAAAAGTAAGGAATAAAAATAAAATTGGGTTGCCTCCCAACAAGTGCTATCGTTTAACGCTCCTAGCTAGGCATAACAAGCAAGGATAGATCTAGGTATTGCCATCTTTGGTAGGCAATCCATAAGTGGCTCTCATAATAGATTCATAAGGTAATTTGATTTTCTTTCTAGGAAAGTGTTCCATGCCTTTCCTTAACGGAAATTGGAATCTAATAGGACATGAAGGATTGCAATCTATGTCAAGAACAATAAAATCTACGGGCACATAGTTCCTATTTGCAACAATAAGAACATCATTAATTCTTCCCATAGGTTTCTTAATAGTGGAATCCGCAAGGTGCAAGTTTAAAGAGCAATCATCAAAATCACGAAAACCTAACAAATCACACAAAGTTTTTGGAATCGTGGAAACACTAGCACCCAAATCACATAAAGCATAGCATTCATGATCTTTAATTTTAATTTTAATAGTTGGTTCCCACTCATCATAAAGCTTTCTAGGGATAGAAACTTCCAATTCAAGTTTTTCTTCACAAGATTGCATCAAGGCATCAACGATATGTTTAGTAAACGCTTTATATTGACTATAAGCACGAGGAGAATTTAGCACGGATTGCAACAAGGAAATACAATCAATCAAAGAGCAATTTTCATAGTTAAATTCCTTGAAATCCATAATAGTGGGTTTAGTAACATCTAGGGTTTTAATTTCTTCAATCCCACTTTTATCAATTTTAGCATCAAGATCAACAAATTCCGAATTCTTGGAACGCCTTCTAGGTAAAGGTGGATCATATTCAGTCCCATCATTATCAATAATCATATTACAAAACAAAGATTTAATAGGGGACACATCAATAACTTTTAGATCTTCATCTTTATTTTCATAGGAACTAGAAGAACACGCTCTTATAAAGGCATCTTTCTTAGCACGCATCCTAGCGGTTCTTTCTTTGCACTCACCAATGGAAATTATCATGGCTTTGAGAGACTCATTGACATCATGCTTAGGTGGAATAGATCTAAGTTTCAAAGAATCAACATCAAGAGAAATTCTATCAACGTTCCTAGCCAACTCATCAATCTTAAGTAATTTTTCTTCAATCAAAGCATTAAAATTCGTTTACGAAGTAATAAATTCTTTAATATTAGATTCAAAATCAGAGGGCATCTTATTATCATTTCCATAAGAATTTTTGTAGGAATTACCATAATTATTAGAGGGATTACTAGGATAAGGCCTAGGATTAAAATTTCCTCTATACGCGTTGTTACCAAAATTGTTCCTACCAAAAAAATTCACATCCATAGATTCATTATTATTCTCAATCAAAGTAGACAAGGGCATATCATTAGGATCAGAAGAAACACTCTTATTAGCAAATAATTTCATAAGTTCATCCATCTTTCCACTCAAAACATTAATTTCTTCTATCACATGCACCTTTTTATTAGTAGATCTTTCAGTATGCCATTGAGAATAATTAACCATAATATTATCTAAGATTTTAGTAGGTTCTCCTAAAGTGATTTCCATAAAAGTGCCTCCCGCGGCCGAATCTAAAAGATTTCTAGAAGCAAAATTCAATCCGGCATATTTTTTTTGTATAATTATCCACAAATTTAAACCATGAGTAGGGAAATTACGTATCATTAGTTTCATTCTCTCACAGGCTTGTGCAACATGTTCATGATCAAGTTGCTTAAAATTCATAATATCGTTTCTAAGAGAGATGATCTTAGCGGGAGGAAAATACTTAGAGATAAAAGCATCTTTGCACTTATTCCATGAATCAATACTATTTTTAGGCAAAGACGAAAACCAAGCTTTAGCAAGATCTCTAAGTGAAAAAGGAAATAGCTTCAATTTAACAATATCATTATCCACATCTTTTGTCTTTTGCATATCACACAAATCAACGAAGCTATTTAGATGGGTAGCAGCATCTTCACTAGGAAGGCCGGAAACCGGATCTTTCATGACAAGATTCAGCAAAGCAGTATTAATTTCACAAGATTCAGCATCGGTAAGAGGAGCAATTGGAGTGCTAATAAAATCACTGTTGTTGGTATTGGTGAAGTCACACAATATAGTGTTATCTTGAGCCATCGTGACAAGCAAGCAAACTAACACACAAGCAAAAAGCAAGCGGGCAAAAAGAGGCAAATAGAGAAAGAGATGGAGGATAGAGAGAGAGAGAAGGCGAATAAAACGGCAAGGGTGAAGTGGGGGAGAGGAAAACGAGAGGCAAATGGCAAATAATGTAATGAGGGAGATAAGGGAATGTGATGGGTACTTGGTATGTTGACTTTTGCGTAGACCTCCCCGGCAACGGCGCCAGAAATCCTTCTTGCTACATCTTGAGCATTGCGTTGGTTTTCCCCGAAGAGGAAGGGATGATGCGGCAAAGTAGCGTAAGTATTTCCCTCAGTTTTTGAGAACCAAGGTATCAATCCAGTAGGAGGCTACGCGCGAGTCCCTCGTACCTGCACAAAACAAATAAATCCTCGCAACCAACGTGAATAGGGGTTTTCAATCCCTACACGACCACTTATGAGAGTGAGATCTGATAGATATGATAAGATAATATTTTTGGTATTTTTGTGATAAAGATGCAAAGTAAAATAAAGGCAAAGTAAAAAAGCAAAGGAAATAACTAAGTAGTAGGAGATTAATATGATAAAGATAGACCCGGGGGCCATAGGTTTCACTAGTGGCTTCTCTCGAGAGCATAAGTATTCTACGGTGGGTGAACAAATTACTGTTGAGCAATTGGCAGAATTAAGCATAGTTATGAGAATATCTAGGTATGATCATGTATATAGACATCATGCCTGAGACAAGTAGACCGACTCCTGCCTGCATCTACTACTATTACTCCACTCATCGACCGCTATCCAGCAGGCATCTAGAGTATTAAGTTAAAAACAGAGTAACGCCTTAAGCAAGCTGACATGATGTAGAGGGATAAACTCATGCAATATGATGAAAACCCCATCTTGTTATCCTCGATGGCAACAATACAATACATGCCTTACTGCCCCTACTGTCACTGGGAAAGGACACCGCAAGATTGAACCCAAAGCTAAGCACTTCTCCCATTGCAATAAAGATCAATATAGTATGCCAAACCAAACTGATAATTCGAAGAGACTTGCAAAGATAACCAATCATACATAAAAGAATTCAGAGAAGATTCAAATATTGTTCATAGATAGACTTGATCATAAACCCACAATTCATCGGTCTCAACAAACACACCGCAAAAAGAAGATTACATCGAATAGTTCTCCACAAGAGAGGGGGAGAACATTGTATTGAGATCCAAAAAGAGAGAAAAAGTCATCTAGCTAATAACTATGGACCCGTAGGTCTGAGGTAAACTACTCACACTTCATCGAAGGGGCTATGGTGTTGATGTAGAAGCCCTCCGTGATCGATGCCCCCTCCGGCGGAGCTCCGGAACAGGCCCCAAGATGGGATCTCGTGGATACAGAAAGTTGCGGCGGTGGAATTAGGTTTTTGGCTCCGTATCTGATCGTTTGGGGGTATGTAGGTATATATAGGAGGAAGGAGTACGTCGGTGGAGCAACAGGGGGCCCACGAGGGTGGAGGGCGCGCCTGGGGGGGGGGGGTAGGCGCGCCCCCTACCTCGTGGCCTCCTCTTTTGTGTCTTAACATAGGGTCCAAGTCTCTCGGGTCTTGTTCATTGAGAAAATCACGTTCCCGAAGGTTTCATTCCGTTTGGACTCCGTTTGATATTCCTTTTCTTCGAAACCCTAAAACAGGCAAAAAACAACAATTCTGGGCTGGGCCTCCGGTTAATAGGTTAGTCCCAAAAATAATATAAAAGTGGATAATAAAGCCCAATAATGTCCAAAACAGTAGATAATATAGCATGGAGCAATCAAAAATTATAGATATGTTGGAGATGTATCACAGAGCAAAAGCCAATCTTTGGGAATCTCTGATGGAATATTTCACCCTACCAGATTATTTCACTGATGCAGATGTGCAGAAAGTCAAGGACGCTGCTCTTAAGAAGATGGCAATTGCATTCAACACCCACAAGAAAACTGTATGGGCCAACTACCTCGCTACAAACAGGAAGACTCCTGAATTCACGGGAACACTGGAGAAGCAAAGAGAACACTGGCCCGCTTTCATGGAATTCAAGGAATCAGAATTATCTAAGGAACGGTCGATAAAAAACAAGGCCAATGCCGCAAAAAGACGCAGTTCCATAGGTTGGGGCCAGGTGGCTACGTAGTGGCAATGCCTAAATGGAATAAGTCTGAGCAAGATATGGAGGATGCAGGGGTCACTCCGGTTACTAGGAGCTGGGCCCCTAGGTGCAGAACTTGGTTCTATGCGCATGGGGGGGGGGGAGTTGGACCCGAAGACAGGCGAGGTTTCAAAGAAGGCAAGTCTAAAAGGAGCCGAACAAAAGTTACTTGACGCAATAGAAGATGCTCGAAAGGGCATGTTCACGCCCAACAGAGAGAACGACGAGCTTACGCGCGCCCTGGGAAATCCTCAACACCCGTGAAGAACACGAGTCAAGGGCGTTATTCCCTGGTATGAGGGCTTTTCAGAATGGAACGACGACTACAGGACCCGTGCAAGAAAGAAGAGGGAGGAGGAGAAGAAGAGGAAGCTGGAGGAGGAGCAGAGGAAGCAGGACGCAGAACGCCTTCAAGGCCTAGAAGCAAGGCACGCGGACTTGGCACTCAAATTCCAGCAGCAGCAGCAGATCGACTTACTTAGCTAGGAAAGGGGGTCTCAGCAGCGGCAGCAACAAGCGGATGATCGCCCAGCATTGGATAGCACCGTCCCATCCATGCCGAGAAGCAACGTTGGATCCGCCCCGGGCAACGCACTACTGGATACATACCCTGTGGATGACATCATAGAGAACACTAAGTGTGAGCTACACTTCAAAATGAAGAACATATCCACGAAGTGGCGGACGTCATTGCTTTTACAATTACCCCCGAAGCAACCTTCCATTGCGCCCCGATTCCAGCGGGCTATGCTCGTGTCTTGGTTGATGAGGTGGTGGACCCATATTTGGGGCTACATCTTGACATTCCTGGAGGTGACGACGAGCACACACTGGGAGAGGCCATACATTGTATCATCCTATGGAGAAAGGATTGCATCATCTTTCGAAGTCCACCGACACCGCGTCTGCCGACTCCTCCTCGAAGTCCGCCACCGTGTCAGCAGACTCCCGCTCCTCCAAGTCCACGAACGCGTGAGCAAACTCCTCCTCGAAGTCCGCCACCGTGTATGCAGACTCCCGCTCCTCCAAGTCCATGAACGCTTGAGCTGACTCCTCCTCGAAGTCCGCCACCATGTCAGCAGACTCCCGCTCTTCCAAGTCCACCAATGCGTGAGCAGACTCCTGCTCCAACTCAGCCACATCAGCCGTCTCCGCCGCCTCAGCAATCGCAGAAGAGACACGCCGCAGCTATGGTGCGTAGCGGTACGAGTCGAGGTAGTACAGGAGGTACAGGCGGAGGCAAGCGATATAAATATGGTCCAAGCAGCCTCGCTCCTCTTCCTCAGAGGCCTTACGACATGACCGAGGAGCAAAACAAAGCCATAGTGAAGGCCCAAGTGGATGCCCATTTTGGACCGAAACCGGCACCGCCGCCAAGGGAGAAAGTGCCTGAGGAAAAGATTGACCACTTCATTCGTATGGATAGAGCACCATCTCCCAAGCCTGTTGACTCTGACTATGAGCACCAACTCAGGAAGGCACATCGAGCACGACTACAGAGGGAAGCGAGCTCGAGCTCAGCCAACAAGTAGCTGCCAAAAAATGTGGGAAAACAGTTCCCCAGCTGGGAGAACAGGCGGCGCAATCGATCCCCCCGTTTGTTGTGCCAACAACACATGAGAGTACGCGCACCGTATATTATTGTGGGCAAACCGTTCCCCAGCTGAACAATCTGGTAATAACCGAGGAGCATATAAGGAATGCTAAAATGCTCGGTATCAGTGTTGGACAATTCCTCGACATCGAGCCCATGGCTTCTCTTAGAGAGGAGGAAATAAAACTGCAATATGTCCGCGGCCAACCTTTGGTCAAGCCCGAGGAGGTCAAGAACCTCCCAACGAGAATGTATGAATTGCATCAGTGGTACATGAACATTACCAAAATTTCCAATCAAGAGTCCCTCATGGTGAATGTCAAGGAGGAGCATTACTACCATGAGAAAGCTCTGTCTGTTGAGTATTCAGAACTATTTTAGTTTTAGAATCAAGACGCACTCGACAAATCTCTCGTCAGTTGCTATTGTCAGTAAGTGATTTCTTTCTGTAATTTAAGTCTCAAGCTACCTGTAATTATCCTCACTATATTCTTTTCTGTGGTATTATGCAGGATGAAGATGTATGAAATGCAAAAATTTGGACGCTATGGCATTGGGTTCATTGACCCTAATACCGTTAATGAGTACGCATGGAATATTCCAAGTTGTCGAGCAAGTTTAGAGGAAAGCATGCTAGAGTTCTTCAAGCACCTCAATAGCAATGAAGATATACTACTTCATTACAACTTCCTGTGAGTCACACTGTCTTGTACTACAAATTCTGTTTTTGCTTACTAGCTAGCTAGATGTTAATAATTAAGTGTATAGGGTTCAGGCTAGTTGATTAGTGTTGTGCACATGCCTGCTTAATTAAGACATGCAAACGTGTGCGCATGCAGTTTCCACTGGATCTTGTTAATCATTAAAGTTGATAAAGGAACAGTTGAAGTACTGGACTCACTACTTAAGGCAGAAAGTGACTTCGCCATCGTGAAGGGGATAGTCGGCAGGTAATTTCAATCATTATTAACTATATCTCGGCCTATTTGATTAGTTCATCATTTTCTGATATCAACTATTTAATAACCCCTTTATTCATTTTCTTTGCCGGCGGGCAGGACTTGGGCAAAGTTCATCAAGGTGACTCCAGGCAAATGGCGACAAAAGCTGTATTGGTATCGACCCAAGGTAAGTAATTAAGTATTACTAGCTAGCTTACCATCTCTTTAATTCTTGTTTCAATACCATTAATTAATTATCATGCTTGATTAATTATTATCTGATTAAATTCCATTCTTGTAAAGGCCCTGAGGCAGGCTCCGGGGAATAATCTGTGTGTATACTACGTTTGCGAGAACATTCGCATGATGGCGTCCGAAAGAAGCAAATCTCAAAGACAGGAATGAGTACGTTTGCCAGAACACTATTCACAATATTTACATCATTATCGATATCTAGTCACACAACTAATACACATGCATATTGATCTCTTTCTTAACAGTTCAAAGAGGTGCAGGAGAAACTCCTAACAACGGAGCGCATACTAGCACTTCAAGAGAAAATAGCGGGATTTTTGCTTGACCAGGTCAAAAATCCGAAAGGAGAATACTATTACCCGTTACCGCCCCCATGAACCACTTATTACCGTGCTCCGAAGGCACCAATGCAACATGTAGGAGAAATTGTATATATATATACATGTGTATGTGTGAATAATTAATGATGGTTGTGAGGCATTCAATGATATATATATATGTATATATATATATATATATATATATATATATATATATATATATGATCGGTTCTACGAGAAAATCTATTTATATATATGCATAACGTGTACAATACGTAGTATCGTAAAATACCAGCAAACAAAATTTTTTAATGGAAAACACAAAATTAATGGAAAAATAAAAAATAAAACCAAAACATCTAGTGACGGTTGGTGTTACCAACCGGTACTAATGTCCTACACGCACCCGGGCCTGGCTCGTGCCACGTGGTGGCTCTTTAGTCCCGGTTCGTGATGAACCGATACTAGGGGGGACCTTTAGTCCCCACTCTTTAGTGCCGGTTGTGGAACCGGCACTAAAGGCCCTTACAACCGGCGCTAAAGCCCGGTTCTCACTAGTGCCGGCTCCAGAAGTTCGGCATGTTCATAGTGCATATTGGTATGTTTGATATCACATTGACGTCAAAAGGCATGAAAGTGGCATCTAGCAGTTGTTTATTCCATGTGGCATTAGTGGCGTCTATAAGATCGGAGGCCCTTAATGGCGGGTTAGCTGAGATACAACCGTACGATCTCATCATTTCCTCACGGGGTAACCAATTGTCCTCCCAGATGTATGTACTTTCTCCATTACCTATCCGCTTGATCAGGCCTTGTTTCAAAGTGTCCCGGCCCTCAACATCTGACTAGGCAACACGTACATGGGAGCTCCTATCGGGCGCTTCGGGCGCCCGAACCTTTCCCTGGCGCTCGCTACGACGCCCAGTTGGGCCGGCCCACGAATCGCGCTCAACAGCGAACACAAAAGCTCGTGATTTTTTTTCCGGAAAAAGACATCTCCAGGTCTCGAACACACAACCTTCCAGTTTAGGTACGAGTCCGCTAGCCACTCAATCTATCATGTAAGTAGTGATTAGTAGCGGCGGCAAAGGCATAATAAATAATGTCGCCACGCTATTCTATTTCATAGATTTTTTTTGGTAAAAGATCGTGACATTGAAATAGTTCATGGATTTTGAAAATTGTTCTTCATTTTGGAGGAAAATTACACAAACCTGAAAAAGTTCATTGGCTTTCAAAAAAGGTTCATCAAATTTGAAAAATCTTTTATTGGTTTTGAAAAGCGTTCATAAAAAAAATGCATTTTCATTTAATGTTCATCAAACTTGAAAAATAGTTCAACGAATTTGAAAAAAAGTTCATCTAATTTGGAAAATGTTCATCGAAATTGAAAAAAAGTTAATAATTTCTCAAGAAAAGTTCATCAAATTTAAAAACAATTCATCGAATTTGGAAAAAAATTCATCGGATTTGAAAAAAGTTCATCAAATTTGAAAAAAGTTCATCGAATTTGGAAAAGAGTTCATCGAATTTGAAAAATGTTTATCGGATTTGGAAAAAGGTCATCGGATTTGGAAAAAGTTCATCAAATTTGAAAAAAAGTTCATCGAAATTGGAAAAAGAGTTCATCGAATTTGAAAAAAGTTCATCGAATTGGAAAAAAGTTCATTGATTTTTATGAAAAAAATATCAAATTTCAAGCAAAAACATCAAACTAGGAAGAACAAAAAAAAGGAAAAACAGAAAACAAAAACGAAAAAAGGAAAAAGGAAAAGAGGAAAGAGAAAAAAAATAGATAATAAATTGGGAAAAAGATTGTAGTTCACATATAAGCGAGTTTTTTTTGAGCATCAGTACAGACACAAACGCTCGTATACACGCGCATACACTCACCCCTATGAACGCACGCACGCACACCCTACCCCTATGAGCATCTCCGAGAGACTGAGCCGCCATATCATCTTGAGATTTACGAAGTCACCGTAGGTGCCTCGTTATCGACGGAACGTCTCCTCCCACTGAAAGCGCATCGCCGGAAATCCTGAAATAAATTCAAAAATACTGCGAGCACCAGGATTTGAAACCCTGGTGGATTGGGGATATCACTGTCCACCTAACCAACTCAACCACATGTTGATTCGCCACATATAAGCGAGTTGGCGTGATGGTCAGCGATGCTTTGCTCGACACGGATGTCGCTGGTTCCATGTAACTACCGAGAAAATTGCAGGTACACACACGTACTCGGCCCCCCTCAATCTCGGCCTGCATTCTGATAAAAGAAAAGCAGCCCATGTAAAAGCCCACCACTATTCAGATTGTCCAGTTAGCCTCCGCTCCAGTTTCCTGAAAAGCCATGTTCTCCCTTGATTAGCTTGAGATTTGGGCAGGCGCCGGGGCCGCCGTCCTGTGCCCTAGCCGTCCGCCTGCATCTGCTCTTCCTGCTTTCCTGCTCGCCATGCGATTCATACCGCGAGCTGGCGATACAGCCCACTTCACTGCTCCAGCCAACGCACTAGCCAAGGTTGACACATCATACTATACTGATCTCTTCCAGTTTCTCATCTTGTATCAGTTTTGAAATTGTACATTAGATTTCAGTTTTTTTGTTGTGTGATTTGAGATGCTATCAAGAATTCATATCGTGTGCATGTCCAAACAATTATTCTGATGCAAATTATTTTGTACAAGTTCATATTTGTGATGCAAAAATATTCCTATGTCAAACGTATACAATACAGCTAATTCTGAGATTAAAATTCATCAACATGAAAAGAAAAAAGCCGCCAAACACTGATAAGATTAATTTGTTTTCTAAGCTGGTTGCTTTGAGTTTTCAACTGCTGAAATTATTAGGCTGGTCTGCAAATTTTCAACTTTGTTCTTCATGGATATCTTTTACCCTGATTTTTTTTATCTACTTGGCTTGGCCCCCATGCCTAAATCTTGGTTCTGCATGCAAGTTAGGACCAGTTCTTTTGGTGGCTTCCAGAATAAGCTGCAATAAGCTACCCCCTACGTAGCTTATTCTAGAAGCTCAACCAAACTTATTTTTTTAGAAGCCTAGTAGTTAAGAGTTGACTAGTAGGCTTTTAAAAAGAAAATTTTGATTGGACTTCTAGAATAAGCTGGGTAGGGGGCAGCTTATTCTGAAAGCCCAAAAAAACTAGCAAAAAAACTGGCCCTTAGGCTTTTTAATAAGTGTCATGCATATGCACATGAAGAAAGAGAAGCACTCTAATGATCACTTGCATGCCGTACTTTCATAATGATTACATGCTCGTCCCGAGCTATGAAAGAAAAGGTGGTTGCACGCTTCGTATGCGCGATCAGCTAGGAAGGGTCATTCTGCTTTGCTTAAATTTGAAACGGTCGCCAGTTACCGTGCTCCAAAAATAATACAGCAATACATACTAGTTTTTTTTATGCTTTTTAAAATTAGGACCTTTATAAACGTTAAATGTTAACTACTCTCCCATGTATAAAGCCGGACGCATGCATTCTCCACATGCACGTTGTGTGTCGATTACAGGGAGCAAAATCTGCATTCGTATGGCTCTCAATGTGTAACGGTACAGGTATGAAAAAACAAGAAGATGAAATCAACAATGATTCTTAGCATGAGAAAATTCAAAATGTCTTCACTCTCGAAACGAAAAATCATATTCAAAATCAATTTTACCACTAAATTCGTCGCGACAATTTTTTTAAAACTAGATCTCATGTTGGTACATTCTGATGACTTTTTTCTGGTCTAAAATTACCACATCTAGGCTACATGACTTATCACACATCCGTATGTAAGTTATCATACTATTTACATAGAAATTACCAGGAATAAGGATGATTCTCCCAACCATCTCCTCACAAGCACATGAATGCATGCACCAAGGGCAAAAATGCTGATGATATCCTAGATTCTTTCTATTTTAAAAGTTCCAAATGATTTATAGTTTAAACCCGTCAACTGATTGAAAATCCATTTCACCATTAAATACACGCTTAAAGTGGGGGGGTGTTGTCTCTATTGGGTTGGGGCCTTCTTCATAAGGTGTCACGACGAGATCGTCAAAACTAGAACACATGTCGGTATGTTTCGACAACATTTGTTGGATCAAATGTTACCACGCCTGGGCTACATATGTTATCTTGGTGTTCACACTGAAGTTACCGAGGTATGTTTAAAAAGAACATGGGTCAAAGTTACCACAGTGTCTGTACATAAGTTATCAGGTTAGCAATGCATATATTACCATGTTATTTACACATGAGTTATCAGACGTATGTTTTTAACAGCTTTTCACATTGGTCAAAGTTATTGTGGTGTTTGTATGAAGTTCTCAGTCTGTGGTTCATATGTTACCATGCTACTTACGCATAAGTTACCAGGGGTATGTTTTTTCAACGACTTGTATTCCATGGGTCAAAGTTACCATGGTGTTTGGACGCAAGTTATTAGGTCTGCAGAGTGTATATTACCATGCTATTTACATAAAATTTATCATGGTATGTTTCAAAAACATTTTCACCTACACTCACGCCCTCTCTCGCATCGGAGAGCACTACGATTATGTGCTCGAGTTCTACCCCCAAGACGGTCCACCACTTGTCTATTGCCGACATCCCATGTAGTTACCAACACAATATCAATGATGCACGGGATAATATCCAACAAAAAGCAGATTTTTTTGGTTGATATGATAATAAAGAAGAGTTTAACACTACAAAATCTGTTCTATTCAATGACAAAAACCCTTGTGACGAGACAGAAAACGTCACCAAAGATCATTTTATGTGACGATCAACTGTCACCAGATGTTTTCCTCTCGGAGCAGGGCCCTCAACAACTTTGGTGACATTTTGGCCTGATTTTAGGTGATGACTTTGGCCGTCGCTAGGTGTGCTCATATTCTGCGACAATTTTTAGTGTCATCGAACATAATTTGAAAACTAAAGACAGCAAAAGCTTGTAGAAACCTCTGACTTTAAGGGTGCCTTCCTCTCGTGGGTTCGATAACTCAGGGTCACTTTTGGGGAAAAATATGCTCCTTTTTGCTCCTTTACCGGATCACTAAAGGGACTTATCAGTTCCTTGGCAACTGCACATTGTTTAATGGAGGGAAGCGGGCGTACGGGTTGTTGTTTGAACATGGAGAAGGCACGTGCACAGAGAAGTGGCACGGGCGGCGCTATCAGTCTGCATGCCGCTTCAATGAAGGCTCAAATGAGAAGTCGCGTCCACTCTAGGCCAACATGAATGTGACACTAATCACTTTAGGCGGGAAAGACGCGGGCGAGGGAGGGGGTTTTGTGTGGACTTGTGTTTTCAAAGACTTGCGTGGTAGCGGTCCTGACACCCACAAAGCCCCCTCGGTTTGCATACAGTTTGCGGGAAAAAGGACATGCAGACTGGCCCATAGACGGATACATGACCGCATTGGATGGCAAAACACATCCGGACCGCGCGGTCCAGACAGATGCGGGCGTTTTGAGGGTCCGTGTTGGAGATGCCCTTATTATGTATGTAGAACATGCCAAATATTGGTAGTTCGATGGCATGTATTGATGTAGGGCATTTTTGGTTAGCTGCATCATTTTTTGCCTCTCTGCATGTGTGTCTCGGTTGGGCCTGGTTGAGGTAAAATAGGCCCAAAACCATCATCTGCAAATAGTTTTCTTGCCCACATCTAGTCTGACTGCATCAAGGAAGCAATATTTACTCGGCGTTTGGTTGCTTGTATTGCATTGGTTAGATAAACTACACATTGTTTGATTGCAAACGACATAAGGTGCTATCACCACTTCCCACTAGTGGGGACATTATCACACAAGATTTCAACATAGTTGCAATCCTAGCTAGGAAACAAATGGTAGTTCATCCTAGCTACTCGCAAATAGCAGTACAAATGAACAATCACGTGGCTCAATAGGGGAAATTTTATCGATGCTGAACTAGATGGAAGTCCATCCTCGTCCTCTTCTTGTTCTGATGTTGTTGTTGTTTCTTCTTCTGTTGTTGCTTCTTCTTCTCTTCTGTTGCCGCTTCTTCTTCTTCTTCTTTAGATCCTTATTTGACCTTTGTTTTCCCACATTTCTTGAGCCCGCTCCACCCTTCTATTATTCCAAGTTTCGTTGTCAAATGCCTCCACACCATGGCCGGAGCTGACAACATCATCAAGTTTTACATCTTCCTCCTCCGGTACAAGATCGTCACAATCCCATTGTAGGATCCAATTACAAAGGATGCAGCAAGCAAGAACAAGCTTAAACTTGGTGGGGAAAGTGTGGAATGAATTCTGATCCAGGATCTTAAACCTACTCTTCAGAACTCCAAATGCCTTTTCAACAGTAACTCTAAGGCTAGATTGTCTGAGGTCAAACAATTCATGTGCAGTCCTAGGATAGTTCCTGCCAGAGAACTCGTTCAGATGTTACCTGATTTTCTCGAAGGGTGAGAGAACATGAGGCCGATGTGCATAGCAAGCATTTCCTAGGTAGAACATGCCATCGGGGATATTGATGCCATCAGGTCAATTCATGCTATGAATTACAATGTTAGCATCACATGTCGATCCTTCCCAGCCATCTAACACATATGTGAAATTCAGATCAAAGTTAACAGCAACAAAAACATTCTAGCTTGTGTAGTGCTTTGTAGTTCTATATGCTGCTGATTGTGCCCTCGACACTCTACTAGTCACACGAGTACGTCTATTAAGCCATTGCAATCCTGCAAATGGCATGAAAAGACGGTGTTTTGGTTATACCAGAACAATACAAGCATGTCAAGGCATGAACTTACGAGTGGTTCTCACCTTGAAATTGTTGGAAATATGCCCTAGAGGCTATAATAAATTGGTCATTATCATATTTCCTTATTCATGATAAATGTTTATTATTCATGCTAGAATTGTATTGACCGGAAACTTAAATACATCTGTGAATACATAGACAACACAATGTCCCTAGTGAGCCTCTTCCAGACTAGCTCGTTGATCAAAGATGGTTAAGGTTTCCTAATCATAGACATGAGTTGTCATTTGATAACGGGATCATATCATTAGGAGAATGATGTGATGGACAAGACCCAACCATAAGCTTAGCATCAGATCGTTTAGTTTATTTGCTATAACTTTCTTCATGTCAAGTATATGTTCCTTAAACCATGAGATTGTGTAACTCCCTGACACCGGAGGAACAATTAGTGTGTATCCAAACGTCACTTCGTAACTAGGTGATCATAAAGGTGCTCTACAGGTATCTCCAAAGGTATCTGTTGGGTTGGCATGGATCAAGACTGAGATTTGTCACTCTGTACGACAGAGAGATATCTCTGGGCCCTCTCAATAATGCAACATCTTAAAGAGCTTGCAAGCAATGTGACTAATGAGTTAGTCACATGATCTTGTATTATGAAACAAGTAAAGAGACTTGCCAGTAACAAGATTGAACTAGGTATGGAGATATCGACGATCGAAACTCGGGCAAGTAACATATCGCTGGACAAAGGAAATTGCATACGGGATTAACCGAATCCTTGACATCGTGGTTCAACCGATAAAATGATCTTCGTGGAATATGTAGGAATCAAAATGGGCATCCAGGTACCGCTATTGGTTATTGACCGGAGGGGTGCCTCGGTCATGACTACATGATTCCCGAACACGCAAGGTCGCAGGCTTAACGTTCGTTGACGCTAGAGTAGTATTGGGATATTTGATGATTGGTAACCGAATGTTGTTCGGAGTCACAGATGAGATCTCGGACGTCACGAGAAGTCTCGGAATGGTCGAGAGGTAAATATTTATATATGGGAAGTCATATTTTGGGTTTCGGAAAAGGTGTAGTTTTTTCGGTATTGTATCATGAAGCTTCTAGAAGGTTCCGGAGGATTCTGTAGGGTCCAGAAGTTCACAAGTGGGTCCACCACGACCCAAGGGCTGGCATGGGCTGAGGGGAGGCGCCCTGGCCTAATTGGGCTAGGTGCACCAAGTCCTCAAAAGCCCATGTGGCTAGGGAAGGGAAAAGGGGGGAGTCATAGTAGGAACATGATTGGACTTGGAGTCTAAGTCCTCTCCCCTTGGTTGCGCCCTAGGGCTTGGAGGGGCTGTTCGCCACGCCCCTCCACCTATATATAGAGGGGAGGGGGCACTACAAGAGGACACACCAAGACCTTGGCACACCTCTCTCTCCCGTCACTCTGTAGTTCCTCCGTCCTCGTTCTAGTAGTGCTTGACGAAGCCCTGCTGAACTAGCTCCACCACCACCATCACCACCACGCTGTCGTGCTGGTTGTGATCCCATCTAATTCTCCGCCTTCTCTTGCTGGATTAAGGAGGAGGGGACTGAGGGAGTCCTAGATAAGGGGGTGCTCGGGCGTCTGGGGTATGCAACATGCACCGGACTAGTGGGCCGCGAAGATACAAGATAGAAGACTTTCCCCCGTGTCCGGATGAGACTCTCCTTTGCGTGGATGGCAAGCTTGGCGTTTGGATATGAAGATTCCTTTCTCTGTAAACCAACTTTGTACAACCCTAGCCCCATCCGGTGTCTATATAAACCAGAGGGTTTAGTCCATAGAGGCAATCATAATCATACACGCTAGACATCTAGGGTTTAGCCATTACGATCTTGTGGTAGATAAACTCTTGTAACCCCTATACTCATCAAAGTCAATCAAGCAGGACATAGGGTATTACCTCCATCAAGAGGGCCCGAACCTGGGTAAACACCGTGTCCCTATCTCCTGTTACCTTCGATCCTTAGACGCACAGTTCGGGACCCCCTACCCGAGATCTGTCGGTTTTAACACCGACATTGGTGCTTTCATTGAGAGTTCCACTGTGCCGTCGTTGAAAGGCTCGATGGCTCCATCGATCATCTACAACAATGCTGCCGGGAAGGAGATTTTTCTCCCTGGCCAGATCTTCGTATTCGGTGGCTTCGCACTGGGCGCCAACTCGGTTGGCCACCTGGAGCAGATCGACAGCTACACCCCTGGTCACCATATCAGTTTTGGAAATCTAAACTATGTTGCTGATATCCGAGGAGACTTGATCTTCCAAGGGTTCATGGCTCCAACCACCGCTCCGGGCTTAGATCCGGAGCGCGTCACTAGGTCCGAAGATGGGAGTCTAGAGTCCACCGGACTCTCTGCGGCTATAGAGCTCAACACTGGAGAACCGGAGAGGATAGCGCCACTAGCAGTCATCACAAAGCCAGGCTCTTCTCCGGACACTAGCTCTGAACCCTCAAAGTCCGCGTCATGCAAGCTCGGCCAGGGAACTTCGGTCCCCGTCTAAACCTCGCTCTTAAATAAGGCTCTGGACTTAATGCAATCCCTCACCATCATAGAGGAACCACTTTCGAATTGCGCTCAGCCGGGCTGAAAATAGGGAATTTTACTTCCCACCCACTACCCACTTCATAGCCACTGTCGACGATCTAACCGACATGCTCGACTACACCTCTGAAGACATCGACGGTATAGACGACGATGCCAGAGAGGAGCAGGTCCAAAACCCGCCGTTCACCGAACGCTGGACGACCACTTCCTCATACGACGTGTACATGGTGGGCACACCTAAACAAGGCGACGGCGATGATGAAAAGGATCCAGTCGAGGACGACGTCCCAAGATACCACCAAAGAGCTGACGTCAGCGGCGCCGCTCTAAAGCGCGTCACGGAAAAGACAGCAATACCGGCACCGGAGACGATGACACTCCAGAGAACGCCGAAGACCAAGAAGACCCCATCGAACCAACATCCGAACAGGATGATCGGGAGGATGGGAAAATTGATCCTGATGATCAAGAAGGGAACGAAGACTCAGAGGATAGCAACTATCTACCACTCTCCGAGGATGACGTGAGCCTCGGTGAGGAAGATTTCATCGTGCCAGAGGAACCCCAGCTAATAGCCACTGCAAGAAGCCTAAAGAAAAGGCAGCAGCAGCTTCAAGCTGACCAAGATCTGCTCAACGACAGATGAACTAATGTCCTGGCAGCCGAAGAATACGGCCTCCAATGCCCAACAAAGAGTTACCCGAAGCGTAAACTGCTACCCCAATTCGATGATGAGGCACTGGAGCCCATACCACCCGCGCGTACCGCGGCTGACGGACCTGGTCGACCACCACATGGCCGGGACAGAACGGCAATTCAAGTCGAACACCAGCATGCGCCACCTCGCCATAAAAGCAGAGAAACGACAGCTCGGGGATACACTTATGACCTACATCAGGACCTGGACAATAGAGCCGGCCAGACTAGGTCAATCTATGGATCAAGGGGCTTGCCCAAGCGCGAGAAGACGGCCATCAGGCCTGGCGTGACAAACACAACCCCACCAGGGCCGAAAACCACATACGGACTTCATCCGAACTGCGCCATGACGTTGCCCGATACAGAGGCACCACACACCCCCTATGTTTCACCGATGAGGTAATGGAGCACCAGTTCCCAGAAGGGTTTAAGCCCGTGAACATCAAATCATACGATGGCACAACAGATCCTACAGTATGCATTGAAGATTTTCTTCTCCACATTCACATGGCACGCGGTGATGATCTACATGCCATCAAGCACCTCCCCCTAAAACTCAAGGGGCCATCACGGCACTGGCTGAACAGCCTACCAGAAAACTCTATTGGTAGCTGGGAAGACTTGGAGGACGCATTCAGAGACAACTTCCAAGGTACCTATGTTAGGCCCCCAGACCCCGATGATCTTAGTCACACAATCCAACAACTCGGAGAATCAACCCGACAGCTCTGGACCAGGTTCTTAATCAAAAAGAACCAGATTGTGGATTGTCTGGACACCGAAGCCCTCGCGGCCTTCAAACATAGCGTCCAAGATGAGTGACTCGCCCGACACCTCGGCCAAGAAAAGCCGAAGTGCATGGTAGCCCTTACCACACTTATGACCCGCTTTTGCACGGGAGAGGATAGCTGGCTTGCTCGTAGAAGCAATAGCACCAGCGACCCTGGCACTTCCGAACCCAGGGACGGGAATGGCAAGCCACGACGCAACAAGCACAAGCGTCGAAAAAATAACGAAGGGACCCAAGACACGGCAGTCAACGCCAGATTCAGTGGCTCCAAACCCGGTCAACGGAGGAAGCCATTCAAGGCAAATAGAGATGGCCCATCCAGTTTAGACCGAATACTTGATCGGCCTTGCCAGATTCATGGCACCCCCAATAAACCCGCCAATCACACCAACAGAAATTGTTGGGTCTTTAAACAGGCCGGCAAAATCAACGCCGAACACAAGGGGAAAGGGTCGCCGAGCGATGACGATGACCAAGAGCCTCGTCAACCGAACACGGGGGGACAGAAGCAATTTCCCCCAAGGTAAAAACAGTGAATATGATATATGTCACACATATCCCTAAGAGGGAGCGCAAGTGCGCATTATGGGGCATGTACGCCATAGAGCCGGTCGCCCCAAAATTCAACCCATGGTCGGCTTGCCCGATCACCTTCGATCGAAAGGACCACCCAACCAGTATTCGTCATGGAGTTTCGCCAGCTCTGGTCATCGATCCAATCATCGATGGATTCCATCTCACGCGAGTCCTCATGGACGGCGACAACAGTCTCAATCTACTTTATCAAGACAATGTCCGCAAAATGGGCATCGATCCGTCAAGAATCAAGCCCACTAAAACTACCTTTAAAGGAGTAATACCTGGTGTTGAGGCCCGCTGCACGGGATCAATCACGCTGGAAGTCGTCTTCGGTTCGCCGAACAACTTCCGAAGCGAAGACTTGACCTTCGATAGCGTCCCATTCCGTAGTGGCTATCGCGCACTGCTCGGACAAACCGCTTTCGCCCACTTTAATGTGGTCCCGCACTATGCCTATCTAGAGCTTAAGATGCCCGGCCCACGTGGCGTCATTACAATCAATAGAAACACGAAACACTCCTTCCA
This sequence comes from Triticum dicoccoides, assembly GCF_002162155.2. Classification (NCBI taxonomy): domain Eukaryota; kingdom Viridiplantae; phylum Streptophyta; class Magnoliopsida; order Poales; family Poaceae; genus Triticum; species Triticum dicoccoides. The sequence goes on from NC_041384.1 coordinate 674,487,682, forward strand.
TACCGAGGAGCGTAACATGGCCATTGCGGCTGAAGTACATAACGGCCCTGTCAAGCCGCATACCTCATCGGCTATTAAGCTGCCGGACTCTATTACACAAGGCCGGCCAGTTCCTCATGCTAACAGCTCGGCAATTCCAGAGTTGGATTAGCAGCTTTGCCTCCATTGATCGCCATGTATATCCGCGAAAGCCGTATCGTGCGTGCATAATTACGCACTCAAAGTACCTTGGGCATCAGCAGAGGCACAATACGAACATGCCTATAGTACGGCTTGACCCTATACGGCCTTCCCCTTTTATTTAATTATTTTTTATGTTTTACCACAGGTGCATCAAAACCTTCTCATCCTACGGACTCATAAGGACTCTCTCCAAGCCCGGTTCCGTACAAAAAGTTGAAAACCATTCCTCTCAAGGAATCTTTTCTTACTCAGGCGTAAGCGGCGCAGACGTGCGGTAGGAAGGTGCAAAGGACTTTGTAGACCACAACTTCACTCAAGAACCTGTATAAAGCTTTTCCCCTTAGCCTTAGACCCCCGACATGTAAAATGACCTTGGTGATTATGGTACCCTCTGTAAGATTACGTTTTGACGTATCAACCAGATTCTAGTAAACCAAATTCTTCTTCGTTTTCCTCTTTACTTATAGAATTTATTCCGTCTCTTTAGTTGTCTCACGCACACACCTCGGCACAAATTGCCAGGGGCTCTATATGGCAACACATGTGTTGCCAAACAAAAAGTCCGAACAGCTTTATAGCACAATTCGGCGTCCCGAGTTCGACACTATATGCATCGGCTCCGAATCATGTCTTTGGTCAATAGTTGGGTTGCCCGACTCCTGTGTTTGCTACCTTACGTTCCGTCTGATTGGCTAGGGTAGTAAAGGGAGAAATACTGCGATTGTGTTTCTGGTTCATCCGGTTAAGCACCTCAGTAGAGAAAGCCAAAAACCGACTGTCACGATGCGACGAGAGCTAGTCAGCTCAGCCACCTATTAAAATCTTTAGCGAATTTTTCTATATTACACGAAGGACTGTTTTTCGGTCACATATGCAACACATCCGCATTGGGATGGCTGCGTACACACCAGGGGCTACTTTGTAGACCCATCGTCAAACTCCTATGACTAAGTGAGAGCAATAAAACCACATAGTATGATTCCCTGGTTCACTGCGCTGACACCTCCTTCATGGACCAAGACATTGGGATAAGTGTAGTTATGCACAATTCCGAACACCCGAGTAGTATCTACATGGGGGTTGAAGCCGACGACTGGGAACTCTCAGATATAAAAACAGCCGCATAGGAGGATAAAACCCTTCATAAAGGCATGAATATATTACAAAAGCCTTAGTTCATAATACAAACTCCCGAATAGTTCGGACTCATTCATTCGAACACTACATCCTTCAAGCATTGGCCTTCTACAAGGCGGGTACCTTTTAGTACGTCCTCAAAATAGCGCTCCGGTGTGCGATGGTCCTTGCTTTTGGGCGGACCCTCAACTGCCACCTTTTCGGCCTTCATCTTCGCCCAGTGCATCTTCACACGGGTGAAGGCCATTCGCGCTCCTTATATGCAGGACCACCTCTTGACGGCGTCGATTCGGGGCAGCGCATCGATGAGACGCCGCACAAGGCCGAAGTAGCTGTCCGGAATGGCTTCGGTCAGCCACAACTGGACTATGACGTCCTTCCTGCATGGCCGCGCTGGAGATCTTATGCAGCTTCGCCCATTGTGCCATCTGGTCATTTAGCAGTGCGGGACGCTCCTGCCCCGTAAACTGTGACCAAAAAAACTTCTCCGTGGCGTACCCCTCCTGGGCCCGGAAGAATTGGATGGCGTCCGCAGCACTCTTCGGCAAATCCGCATATGCGTTTGGAGAACTCCATAGTCGATTAAGCAAGGCATACCCTGACCCCCAAATTTAGCCTATAACGGAAAGGGCTTACCAGCCGCTATCTGTCTGGCTTGACGGATTTCCGCGCGCACCGCGCGGGATTCAGACCGCGCCTCCTTGGCATCTTGAAGGGCCTTGGCGAGTACGGCCCCCTTCGCCTTATTCACCTCTTCTAAGGACCGCACTTACGGGCGGTGTCCATGAGCTTCTGCTCCACCTCGGTCACCCATTCCTCAAAACGGCACCGAGCGGCCTGTTCAACCATTAAGTCCGCAGCCGATTTATCAGTGGCCGCCTTGCTTACCCTAGGTTGCTCCTTGGCTTGCGTAAGCTCACTGAGGGAGTCCTGGATTAGGGGGTATGAAAGCACAAGTGCTCCCTAGGTGGTTTTGGTAATTAATGTCAACATATCTCTTGTTGGAGTAACACTTTTACCTAGTATGTTTCAGATAAGTTCAGCAATGGAGTGGCATGGACTAGAGGATGTGGAACCCGTTCAATATGCTAAGGACAAAGGATTGGCTCAAGCTTCAAGATCAAGACTCTACATTTTCTATTTTAGTGATCCAAGATCACATTGAGTCTATAGGAAAAGCCAATACTATCAAGAGGGGATGAGGTGTTGCTTAATGGCTTGCTTGCTCAAAGTGCTTAGTGATATGCTCCAAAACCCTCAACTACCTTCCCACATCCACATATGACCTAAACCAAAAGTCAAACTCGGCCAAACCGATTCTATCTATCCGGCGCCACCGAGTTTCAGATGTCATAGCCACTGCCACAAACCCTAGCAAATCGGTTTCACCGATAGGGATCTCGGTCTCACCGAGATGGGATTGTAATCTCTCTGTGTATGTCCATTACCAAAATCGGTCTCACCGAGTTTGAGCAATCGGTACTACCAAGATTACAATGCAAACCCTCTGGTTAGCTTATTACCAAAATCGGTCCCACCAAGTTTATGTAATCGGTCACACCGAGATTAAGTTATGCCCTAACCCTAACCATATCAGTCCTACCGAGTTGCATCTCAGTCCCACCGAAAATCCTAACGGTCACTAGGTTTGCTGAATCGGTCCGACCAAGTTTAACCATTCGGTCCCACCGAGTTTGGCAAATTGTGTGTAACGGTTAGATTTTGTGTGGAGGCTATATATACCCCTCCACCCACTCTTCATTCGTGGAGAGAGCCATTAGAACATACCTACACTTCCAATACACATTTTCTGAGAGAGAACCACCTAAACTTGTGTTGAGGTCAAGATATTCCATTCCAACCATATGAATCTTGATCTCTAGCCTTTCCCAAGTTGCTTTCCACTCAAATCTTCTTTGAACCAAATCCAAATCCTGTGAGAGAGAGTTGAGTGTTGGGTAGACTATCATTTGAAGCACAAGAGCAAGGGGTTCATCATCAACACACCATTTGTTACCTCTTGGAGAGTGGTGGCTCCTAGATTGGCTAGGTGTCAGTTGGGAGCCTCCAACAAGATTGTGGAGTTGAACCAAGGAGTTTGTAAGGGCAAGGAGATCGCCTACTTCGTGAAGATCTACCGCTAGTGAGGCAAGTCCTTCATGGGCGACGACCGTGATGGAATAGACAAGGTTGCTTCTTTGTGGACCTTTCACGGGTGGAGCCCTCCGTGGACTCACGCAACCGTTACCCTCCGTGGGTTGAAGTCTCCATCAACGTGGATGTACGATAGCACCACCTATCGGAACCATGACAAAAACATCTGTGTCTCCAATTGCGTTTGGATACTCCAAACCCTTCTCTTTACATTCTTGCAAGTTGCATGCTTTACTTTCCGCTGCTCATATACTCATTGCATGCTTGCTTGATATGTATTGTGTTTGTTAAACTTGTGCTTAAACTCCACTTAAACTTAAGAATATTAAAAACTGCAACTTTTGGCACTTAGTGTCTAGTCACCCCCCCTCTAGACACCTCTTCTCGATCCTTTCAATTGCTATCAGAGCTTTGGTCTCCATTGCCTTGGTTTAAACACCATTGGAGGAAGATGGATGTGTCTACTTTGGGGAGTCTTAGACATAGAGTGCCTATTCTTGATGGAGAGTATTTTTATGAGTGGAAAAATGAAATGTTTGAGATTTTCAATGAATATCATTTGAACAAGTACATTACTAGCCCTTGTGCACCTCATGTTGATCCTTTGCACCCTACCCTAGATGAAGATATTGACATGATTCGCAATCTTAGAACTGTTGAGCTCATCATTAGAGGCTTGCCTAGAAACTTGATTAGATATTTGCCTACTCTCAAGTGTGCCTACACCATATGGAGATTTCTTGAGGAACGATTTCCAGATTATTCCTTGAAAAATTTAGATGAAATTCTCCATAAGTCTATTGCCTTGAGTAAGATGAACTCTAGTGATCCTAGCTGTGGTGATTGTCTATTTGAGCTTACCAATCTCATGCGTGCTAAAGGAAATGTTGGAATCATTAGCGATATCATATCCGAAGCTATTAGAATTCATAAAGGTAACCATTGTGATGATCATTTATCTAATGAATTACCCTCTCTGGGAATTGATCAATCACAAGATGATGTTGAACATGAATACTATGATGAAGATGATGACAGTGACTATGATCTTGATGATGCAATGAGGCATTTTGGTCTTATGGCAAATCTTCGCGGCTACATGGCTGGAGGAAAGGAATGGGTCCTTGATAGTGGATGTACTGATCATATGACCGGAGATAAAGATATGTTCCGTGAGCTTCCTGAAAATGACGGCCCTCAAAAATATGTCACTTTTGGTGATAATTCAAAGGGTAAGGTGGTTGGGCTTGGTAAGGTGGCCATCTCACATGATAGCTCCATACGAAATGTCATGATCGTTGAATCCCTTGGATACAATTTACTTTCAGTTTCTAGACTTGCGGATTTCGGTTTCAATGTCTTATTCACTGAAGTAGATTGCCAAGTGTTTCGTAGAGACAATCATAAAATGGTCTTTACCGGTATACGTAGAGGAGATCTTTACATTGTTGATTTCACTAAAAAGGCTCAACCTAGAACTTGCTTAATTACCATATCTTCTAAAGGCTGGTTGTGGCATAGAAGACTAGGTCATGTTGGTATGCGAAATCTTGATAAGCTTATTAAAGGTGATCATATCCTTGGAATAAAAGATGTCATATTTGACAAGGATAGACTTTGTAGTGCTTGTCAAGCAGGGAAACAAGTTGGAGGAAGTCACCGCGCGAAGAACATCATGACCACAAGAAGACCACTCGAGCTACTTCACATGGATCTCTTTGGTCCAAATGCCTACAAGAGTCTCGGTGGTAACTCATTTGGTCTAGTCATAGTTGATGATTTTTCAAGATTTACGTGGGTGTTCTTTCTTGATGACAAATCGCAGGTCCAAAAGATCTTCAAAAACTTCGCTAGGAAGGCCCAAAATCAGTTTGGCGTGAAGATCAAGAAGGTTCGGAGCGACAACGGAACGGAGTTCAAGAACGCAAATGTGGACACCTTTCTTGATGAAGAAGGCATTTCACACGAGTTCTCGGCTACGTACACACCTCAACAAAATGGAGTTGTTGAAAGGAAGAACCGGACTCTTATCGAGATGGCAAGAACGATGCTTGATGAGTACAAAATGCCAAAGCACTTTTGGGCGGAAGCGGTTGAGACAGCTTGTCATGCAACAAATCGCTTGTATCTTCACAAGCTACTCGGCAAGACGGCATACGAGTTCCTCGCCGGTAACAAACCCCAAGTTGGATATTTTTGAGTATTCGGCTCAAAGTGCTTCATTCTTGATAAGCATCGTCGTTCTAAATTCGCTCCTAAATCTCATGAAGGTTTCCTACTTGGTTATGGCTCAAACTCTCACACTTACCGAGTCTACAACAATTTCACCCGAAAGATTGAAGAGACGGTAGATGTGAAGTTTGATGAATCTAACGGCTCGCAAGTAGAGCAATTGCCAATTGATGTAGGAGACAAAGACCCTTCGGAAGCAATTCAAGACTTGTCCATTGGCAAGATTCGTCCAACGAAAGTGAAGGAGAGTACCTCGTTCGTCCAAGTGGAAGCTTCTACCTCACGACAAGGTGAACCAAGAGTTGATACGGAAGCATCCACAGGTGGGACACGCCAAGATGAAGAAAATGAGGAAGCGCACCAAGATGAACATCAACAACCTCCTTCTCCACCACGACAAGAGAACGACAACGTCAAGAATGAAGAAGGCCAAGAAGAAGCACAAGATGAAGAGGATGTTCCACCCCGACCCAAGCAAAAGCTTTCACGAGTTCGAGCAAGAATTGCTAAGGATCATCCCGTCGAGCAAATCTACAATGATATCCAAACCGGGAGAATCACTCGCTCTAAAACTCGTTTAGCTAACTTTTGTGAACATTACTCATTCATCTCTAGCATTGAACCTATGAAGGTTGAAAAAGCATTGGAGGATCTGGACTGGATAAACGCTATGCATGAAGAGCTACACAACTTTGAGAGAAATCAAGTGTGGACATTGGTCGAGAAGCCCGACAACAACCACAACATCATTGGTACCAAATGGGTGTTTCGCAACAAGCAAGATGAAGATGGACAAGTGGTTCGCAACAAAGCACGTCTCGTCGCCCAAGGCTACACACAAGTTGAAGGTATGGACTATGGTGAGACATATGCTCCCGTTGCTAAACTTGAGTCCATTCACATCTTACTTGCTTATGCTAATCACCATGATATCACCTTGTACCAAATGTACATTAAAAGTGCTTTTCTAAATGGCAAAATTGAGGAGGAAGTTTATGTTAAGCAACCTCCCGGCTTCGTCAATCCTAAGAAACCTAATCATGTTTACAAACTTAACAAAGCCCTTTATGGTCTTAAACAAGCTCCTAGAGCATGGTATAAATGCTTGACCAAGTTCCTTATTGAAAAAGGCTTTTAAATTGGTAAAATTGATTCTACTCTTTTTACTAAAAGGGTTAATGGAGAACTATTTGTGTGCCAAATTTATGTTGATGATATCATATTTGGTTCAACTAACCCTCATTTTAGTGAGAAGTTTGGAAAGCTAATGTCGGAGAAGTTTGAGATGTCTATGATGAGTGAACTCAAATTCTATCTCGGTTTGCAAATCAAGCAAACTAAGGAAGGTACCTTTGTCTCTCAAACGAAGTACACCAAGGACTTATTCAAGAAGTTCAATATGCAAGAATGCAAAGGTATGACTACACCCATGCCTACTAGTGGACATCTTGATTTGACCAAAGATGGTGAACTGGTTGATCAAAAGGTTTATCGCTCTATGATTGGTTCATTGTTATATCTATGTGCCTCTTGTCCCGATATTATGCTAAGTGTGTGCATGTGTGCATGATATCAAGCTGCTCCTAAAGAGTGTCATCTTAAGGCTGTGAAAAGGATAGTGAGATACCTAATCCATACACCAAATTTTGGCATTTGGTATCCTAAGAGGTCCTATTTTGATCTTGTTGGCTACTCCGATTTGGACTATGCCGGAGACAAGGTTGATAGAAAATCCACTTCGGGTACTTGTCAATTCCTTGGTAGATCTCTTGTGTCTTGATCTTCCAAGAAACAAAACTCGGTATCCTTATCCACCGCCGAAGCGGAATACATTACCGATGGTTCATGTTGCGCTCAATTACTTTGGATGACCCAAACTCTTAAAGATTATGGGATATATGTGAAACATGTTCTATTGCTATGTGACAATGAAAGTGCTATTAAGATTGCTCACAATCACGTGCAACATTCTCGAACTAAGCATATTGAAGTTCGTCATCATTTCATTCGAGATCATGTTGCAAAAGGGGACATTAACCTTAAGCATGTTCCACTGATAAGAAATTGGCGGATATATTCACTAAACCACTTGATGAGAAAGTGTTTTTCAGGTTGAGAGGTGAATTGAACATCATTGATGCTTCAAACTTGGAGTAGGAACTCCATTTGATACATGCGGGGCATGAGCCTATGACTAATCCTTGATATTTCTCTTATGATGATATTCATATGTCTTGGATATATTTGTACCTTGCATGTTATCTAACCCGTGTAGGTACTTGGTTGAATCTAAATCTATGAGATTTCAACTCACTCACATCTTGAGCAATCTCTACATCACCAAGTCTCTACACAATGGTGGTTGAAGACAAGGAAGCATGAAACCATTCAAACATATCCTTTGGCAAATTCTATGTTGAGTATCATGATTGTCATTTTGGATATACAAGTGCTCTTCCTTGCAAAGCTAACCCATGTAGGTAGATGAACTCAAACTCCAAGTGGTGCTCCCAACCCTTGATGAACTACATCAACCTTGAGCAACCCACACAAGTTCAACTACATGAGCAAGATCAACACCACCATCCAAGGTATGTTATTCCATCTTAGAGAAGCTTTACTCCAAGTCATGAGTCAAAGCAACTCGACAAGACGTGAATACATCAAAAGGCTTATACGAAAAATGGTAACCCCATTTTGAGCTTAAACGATGAGTATGACCTATGATCAAGTGCTCTCACTTGACTCCTAAGTCAATATACTCTAACATAGGTGACTTTGTCGCCGACCATCTCTAGATGAAGTTCTCGTGTGTCTCTCTGTGCTTTTGTCTCTTGCATATTTGTTTCCCCTTTCAAAAAAAACTTCATCTAGAACTTTTAGTTTCTTTTCTTTCCTTCTTGTTCTGCATTTTCTGCATCCAATTCATTGCAAATATTTCAGTAAATTCCTTGCATATCCTTGTGAGATCTTACTTGTCTAGTGAGCTGAGGTGACAAGTGGTTTCACTCTAATGAACTTGGTCATACCGGTTTGTTCTCTTCGGCCCAACCGAAAAGCACACAACTCGGAGTCACCGATTCCACCACAGGAAAACCAACTTGCCACTTATTCCTGATTTCTGTTTCCTCCAGCTCCACTCAATGATTCTTGTCCTCTATCAGCATCATATTAGACATGCTGCTTTGCTCTGTGACTCGAGGACCAACCCATTTGTATCACATGTCCAGAAGAGCCCTTCTTGGAAATTGATGTCAAAGGGGGAGAGAGAGATCACATCAAAGCTTAATCCTTCCTATAGGGGGAGAAAGAGAGAATACTTAGGGGGAGAGAGTTTCTCAACTAGGAGAAAGTAATATCATCAAAGACCCCAGATGCTTGGTGTTCAAGAGGAGAGATGTCACATGTCTTTAAGAGCGGAAAGACATGTTTGGTTGCTTGCTTTAGCTCAAGCTCTGTTGTTTCCTTTTTTGCTGCTCTGATTTTCTGTTCCCTATCTTCTCCCAATATCCCATGTAGATTCAGGGGGAGCAAGACATCTAAGGGAAGGAAATATCTGATTTTATTGCATATCTTTTCCTTTGGGGACATGTCTATATCCAATGTGGTACTTAGTACTCACTCTACATGTCATCCTAGTCTTGGTTCTCTTGTGGTTTCTCTTGCTTGCTCTGGTCAGTAGGTGTATCTGTGTTATTTTCACCTTGTTTGCGTAGGTTCATCCCATCCTAAGCCAACTCAAGACCACAAGGTAAGTATATGCATCACAGTCATGTGAATGAGAAGTTCTTGATGATGTACATATTGTTTGCAAGAAGGACTCATGAGCATGAAGGTACATTTCTCACATTCACATCATTTGCTCTGATGCATATAGCCAAGATACATGTAACACATTGCTTACTCTGTCATGTTTACGCATTCACATGCTCCTATATTCAATATTCACATGATTGCATACATGTAGGGGGAGCCTATGCATGTTACATGTCTTTCCAAAGCTTTACTTGCTATTCTCTATATCTTTATCTAAAGCTTTGATGTATGTTGTCATCAATTACCAAAAAGGGGGAGATTGAAAGCACAAGTGCTCCCTAGGTGGTTTTGGTAATTAATGTCAACATATCTCTTGTTGGACTAACACTTTTACCTAGTATGTTTCAGATAAGTTCAACAATGGAGTGGCATGGACTAGAGGATGTGGAACCCCTTCAAGATGCTAAGGACAAAGGATTGGCTCAAGCTTCAAGATCAAGACACTACATTTTCTATTTTAGTGATCCAAGATCACATTGAGTCTATAGGAAAATCCAATACTATCAAGAGGGGATGAGGTGTTGCTTAATGGCTTGCTTGCTCAATGTGCTTAGTGATATGCTCCAAAACCCTCAACTACCTTCCCACATCCACATATGACCTAAACCAAAAGTCAAACTCGGCCCCACCGATTCTATCTATCCGGCGCCACCGAGTTTCAGATGTCATAGCCACTGCCACAAACCCTAGCAAATCGGTTTCACCGATAGGGATCTCGGTCTCACCGAGATGGGATTGTAATCTCTCTGTGTATGTCCATTACCAAAATCGGTCTCACCGAGTTTGAGCAATCGGTACTACCGAGATTACAATGCAAACCCTCTGGTTAGCTTATTACCAAAATCGGTCCCACCGAGTTTGTGTAATCGGTCACACCGAGATTACGTTATGCCCTAACCCTAACCATATCGGTCCTACCGAGTTGCATCTTAGTCCCACCGAAAATCCTAACGGTCACTAGGTTTGCTGAATCGGTCCGACCGAGTTTAACCATCCGGTCCCACCGAGTTTGGCAAATTGTGTGTAACGGTTAGATTTTGTGTGGAGGCTATATATACCCCTCCACCCACTCTTCATTCGTGGAGAGGGCCATCAGAACATACCTACACTTCCAATACACATTTTCTGAGAGAGAACCACCTACACTTGTGTTGAGGTCAAGATATTCCATTCCAACCATATGAATCTTAATCTCTAGCCTTTCCCAAGTTGCTTTCCACTCAAATCTTCTTTCCACCAAATCCAAATCCTGTGAGAGAGAGTTGAGTGTTGGGGAGACTATCATTTGAAGCACAAGAGCAAGGGGTTCATCATCAACACACCATTTGTTACCTCTTGGAGAGTGGTGTCTCCTAGATTGGCTAGGTGTCACTTGGGAGCCTCCAACAAGATTGTGGAGTTGAACCAAGGAGTTTGTAAGGGCAAGGAGATCGCCTACTTCATGAAGATCTACCGCTAGTGAGGCAAGTCCTTCATGGACGACGGCCGTGATGGAATAGACAAGGTTGCTTCTTCGTGGACCCTTCGTGGGTGGAGCCCTCCGTGGACTCGCGCAACTGTTACCCTCCGTGGGTTGAAGTCTCCATCAACGTGGATGTACGATAGCACCACCTATCGGAACCACGACAAAAACATCCGTGTCTCCAATTGCGTTTGAATACTCCAAACCCTTCTCTTTACATTCTTGCAAGTTGCATGCTTTACTTTCCGCTGCTCATATACTCATTGCATGCTTGCTTGATATGTATTGTGTTTGTTAAACTTGTGCTTAAACTCCACATAAACTTAAGAATATTAAAAACTGTAACTTTTGGCACTTAGTGTCTAGTCCCCCCCTCTAGACACCTCTTCTCGATCCTTTCAGGGTATCCGGACAGCCATATTATATCCTTTGGCCGGACTATTGGACTATGAAGATACAAGATTGAAGACTTCGTCCCGTGTCCGGATGGGACTCTACTTGGCGTAGAAGGCAAGCTAGGAAATGTGAATATGTATATCTCCTCCTTTGTAACTGACCTTGTGTAACCCTAGCCCCCTCCGGTGTTTATATAAACCGGAGGGTTTTAGTCCGTAGAACAACATACAATCATACCATAGGCTAGCTTCTACGGTTTAGCCTCTCTGATCTTGTGGTAGATCAACTCTTGTACTACTCATATTATCAAGAATAATCAAGCAGGACGTAGGGTTTTACCTCCATCAAGAGGGCCCGAACCTGGGTAAAACATCGTGTTCCCTGCCTCCTATTACCATCTGCCTTAGACGCACAGTTCGGGACCCCCTACCTGAGATCCGCCGGTTTTGGCACTGACATTGGTGCTTTCATTGAGAGCTCCTCTGTGTCGTCACCGTTAGGCTTGATGGCTCCTTCGATCATCGATAGTGATGCGGTCTAGGGTGAGACTTTTCTCCCCGGACAGATCTTTGTATTCGGCGGCTTCGCACTGCGGGCCAACTCGCTTGGCCATCTGGAGCAGATCGAGAGTGACGCCCCTGGCCAGCAGGTCAGGTTTGGAAGCTTAAACTACACGGTTGACATCCGTGGAGACTTGATCTTCGACGGATTCAAGCCCTTGCCGAGTGCGCCGCACGGTCACAATGAGCATGATTTAGCTCTACCATCGGACAGTGTTCAGGAGATCGCACCGGCGACCGCTCCAACCCTCAATTCGGAGCCAATTGCACCATCCATGGACAGGTGGGTAGACCCCGCCACGGAGGCCGTATTCTCAGCAGCGATCAAGCCGGATATCGACCTGACCCTTCACGGGAGCCGTGACGCCAAACTACCAGATTCTTCCCTGGCCACGGGCTCCGAACCGCCTGCGCCCGTGCCTATCGAATCTGACTGGGCGCCGATCATGGAGTTCACCTCCGCGGATATCTTTCAGCACTCGCCCTTCGGTGACATAATGAACTCATTAAGGTCTCTCTCCCTGTCAGAAGAGTCTTGGCCGAACTATGTTCGGCAGGATTGGGATGCGGATGACGAAGAAATTTGCCGCCCACCGACCACCCACTTAGTAGCCACTATCGACAATTTGACCGACATGCTCGACTTTGACTCGGAAGACATTGACGGTATGCCCGACGATGCGGGAGATGAAGAGGAACCACTACCCACAGGGCACTGGACAACCACCTCATCATATGATATATACATGGTGGACACACCCAAAGAAGGCAATGGCGACGAGACAGCGGAGGATGACACCTCCAAGAAACAACCCAAGCGCCGACGTCAGCGGAGCCGCTCTAAGTCTCGCCAAAGCAAAAGCGGTGACACCGGCATAGGAGATAATAGCACTCCGGACAGTGCCGAAGACGACAACAATCCCCTCCAGCAAGATTTAGAGCAGGAGGATGGAGAAGCTAGTCCTCCCGAGAGAGCGACAGATGGAGAGGCGGGGGATGATAATTACATGCCTCCCTCCGAAGACGAGGCAAGCCTCGACGATGACGAATTTGTTGTGCCTGAGGATCCCGTCGAGCAAGAGCGCTTCAAGCACCGGCTTATAGCCACGACAAATAGCCTTAAGAAAAAGCAGCAGCAGCTTCAACCTGATCAAGATTTGCTAGCTGACAGATGGACTGATGTCCTTGCGACCGAGGAATATGAACTAGAACGCCCCTCCAAGAGTTACCCAAAGCATAGGTTGCTACCCCGACTGGAGGAGGAAGCATTAAAACCTACATCTCCAGCGTATGACGCGGCTGATCAGCCACCTCGTGGCTGCGACAGAGAGGCATTTTAGCCAAAAGCTCAGCCCGCACCCCGACGCCACTCAAATAAAAATGTCAAGGCACGGGGAAACATGCTAGACCTACAAGACGTATTTGAGGACAAAGCAAAACACACAAGATCGATCTACGGATCACGAGGGCGCGCCACCACGCGGCACGATAACCGTCACGCCGGATACAGTAAAAGTAAATCCGGTCGGGCCGAACACAACGGACAAGACTCATTTGAGCTGCGTCGTGAAATAGCCCAGTACAGAGGCGCCGCACACCCCCTATGCTTCACAGATGAAGTAATGGATCACCAAATCCCAGAGGGTTTCAAACCCGTAAATATAGAATCATACGACGGCACAACAGACCCTGCGGTATGGATCGAGGACTTCCTCCTGCACATCCACATGGCCCGCGGTGACGATCTACACGCTATCAAATACCTCCCACTTAAACTCAAAGGACCAGCTCGGCATTGGTTCAACAACCTGCCAGCAGAATCCATTGGCTGTTGGAAAGATCTGGAAGCCGCATTCCTCGACAACTTCCAGGGCACTTATGTGTGACCACCAGATGCCGATGACTTGAGCCATATAATTCAGCAGCCAGAGGAATCGGTCAGGCAATTCTGGACACGGTTCCTGACAAAGAAAAATCAAGTCGCTGACTGTCTGGATGCAAAGGCCCTAGCAGCTTTTAAGCACAACATCCGCGATGAGTGGCTCGCCCGGCACCTTGTTCAGGAAAAGCCAAAATCCATGGCATCCCTCACAACACTCATGACCCGCTTTTGCGCGGGAGAAGACAGCTGGCTGGCTAGCAGCAATAACATATCAAAGAACCGTGGTACTTCAGATACCAAGGATAGCAATGGAAGGTCACGTCGCAACAAACATAAGCGCCGCGTCAATAGCGACAATACCGAGGATACGATAGTCAATGCTGGATTTGGAGGCTCTAAACCCGGTCAACGGAAAAAGCCATTCAAAAGAAGCACTCCGGGCCCGTCCAGTTTGGACTGTATACTCGATCGCTCGTGCCAAATACATGGCACCCCCGACAAGCTAGCCAACCACACCAACAGGGAATGTTGGGTGTTCAAGCAGGCCGGCAAGTTAAGCGCCGAAGACAAAGATAAGGGGCTACATAGCGATGACGAGGAGGAGCCCCGGCAACCGAACACCGGAGGGCAGAAGAGGTTCCCCCCACAAGTGCGGACGGTGAACATGATATACGCAACCCACATCCCCAAGAGGGAGCGGAAGCGTGCGTTAAGGGATGTATACACGTTGGAGCCAGTCGCCCCAAAGTTCAACCCATGGTCCTCCTGTCCGATCACCTTCGATTGCAGGGACCATCCCACTAGTATCCGTCATGGCGGATTTGCCGCACTGGTCCTAGACCCAATCATCAACGGATTTCACCTCACTCGAGTCATTATGGACGGCGGCAGCAGCCTAAACCTGCTTTATCAGGATACAGTGCGCAAAATGGGTATAGACCCCTCAAGGATCAAACCCACAAAAACGACCTTCAAAGGCACCATACCAGGTGTAGAGGCCCATTGCACAGGCTCAGTCACACTGGAAGTAGTCTTCGGATCCCCGAATAACTTCCGAAGTGAGGAGCTAATCTTCGATATAGTCCCGTTCCGCAGCAGCTATCATGCACTACTCGGGCGAACCGCATTTGCGAGATTCAACGCGGTACCACACTATGCATATCTCAAGCTCAAGATGCCAGGACCTCGGGGGGTCATCACAGTCAATGGAAACACAGAGCGCTCTCTCCGCACAGAGGAGCACACTGCGGCCCTCACAGCAGAAGCGCAAAGCGGCCTCTTAAGGCAATCCACCAGTTCGGCGATTAAATACCTGGACACCTTCAAGCGCGCCTAGAGTAATCGGCAAAGAGACCGCCTGGCACGTTCCGAGCTCGCATAGCAATGCGGCCCCCACCCCAGTACCAGCCAAACGGCGAAATCCGTGCCATGCGTACATAATTACGCATTGAAAATCCCATGGGCACAGGTGGGGAGGGGGGCACGACTCCAGCACGCCCCAAGACACGGTCCAACCGCACTAGGGGCTTCCCACTTTGTTATTTTTCTCTCCTTCAGGACTTTAATCTCTGGAAACCTTGTCTGGTAGTATGATTGTCGGACACACGATGCAACAACCAAGGAGGCAGAAAGCTACGTCGCACCATGGAACTCCTAGGTGGTCTCTGATAACGAGCGAAATACCTGCTTTAAATACCATTCCTCAGCATGCCCTTGGAGGGGACATGTCAAATAGTCCTACTTTTTGCTTATCGCACTACTTGTATCATTCTGCTTCGACACACCTTATTGAATAAACAATGCATAGCACTAGACTATTATCGCATTCTCTATTCTTCCTTATATAGATATATATGTTCATTCCTGACATTCAGCACCCGTACACTCTGGTACGGCCAATACGCCAGGGGCTTAAACATACCCCATAATACGGCGTGAGAAGTCCGAACACTTTTGACAGTGCGGCACCCCGAACTTATAGCATTATATGCATCAGCTCCGAATCATGTCTTGGGTCAATAGTTGGGTTTGCCCGGCTCCCATGTTTTGGTACCTTACGTTCCGCTATATCAGCTAAGGTAGCACTGGGAGAACTACTGCGATTGTGCCCCGGTTCAGCTGGGCTAAGCACCTCAGTAGAGAAAGCTAAAACTGACTGTCATGATAAGGCGAGAGCTGGTCGCTGTTCGAGAGGTCTCGAGTCCCTAAAGACTTATGCCGCTTAGAGCGAGGAGTCAGCTTTGTCTGGCTTATGGCGTGTATAGCGCCCCGAATTCGGCCTTCCGAATACTAGGGGCTTCGCCAAAATTTAAAATTGTAGACTTTTATGGCTAAGTGAGAGTGATAAAGCATTATAGTCCGATTGCCTTGTTCGTTGCGTTGAGCACCTCCCTCGAAGGACCCAACAATGGGAACATGAGTGCTCAGATTCATCCCGAACACCCCAGCACTCGTGGCATGGGGGCAGAAGCCGACGACTAGCCATCTCTCAGATTTAATAAACAGCCGCACAGAAGGTAACATTTTAAATTCAAACAGGCGTTGCATAGCGCATATGAACAAGTTTTCATAACACAGGATCACACGAGCAAGTTATTCAAAAATTACATTCTTCGCACACTTGCCCGCCACAAGACGGGCACCCTTCAGGACACCCTCATAATACATTTCGGGGTGGCGATGCTCCTTGCCCTGCGGCAGCCCTCCTTCACCAGCTTCTCGGCGTCCATCTTGGCCCAGTGCACCTTTCCACGGGCAAAAGCTTGGCGGGCACCTTCGATACAGACAGACCACTTGATGACTTCCAGCCGTGGGCAGGCATCCACAAGCCGCCTCACCAGGCCGAAGTAGCTATTGGGAAGAGAGTCGCCAGGCCACATCCAGACTATAAAGCCCTTCATGGCCTGTTCGGCCGCCTTGTGCAGCTCGACCAGTTGCTTCAGCTGGTCGCTCATAGGCATCGGGTGTTCGGTCCCAGTATAGTGAGACCAGAACAACTTCTCCGTCGAGCTTCCCTCCTCGGCCTGGTAATACTTCGCGGCATCCGACACGCTGCGGCGCAAATCTGCGAATGCTCCTGGAGAGCTCCGGACTCGGGTAAGTAACAAGTAATTTACTTTCACATGCTTGCTTTGCATATTGAATGCCTTACCCGCCGCTATCTTCCTCATCGCCTCAATTTCCTGGAGGGCCTTTTGGGCTTCGGCCTTGGCATGCTTTGTGCTCTCGAGGGCCGCGGCAAGCTCAGACTCTCGCGTCTTCGAGTCAAGCTCCAAAGCCACGTGCTTCTTCACGAGAGCCTGGAGCTCTTGCTGCACCTCGCCCACCCGTGCCTCTTGTTTCTCCCGCTTGGTGCGCTCCTTGACCGCTTTGTTTTCGGCCTCGGACAACGATTGCTTTAGGGTCGCCACTTCGGTCGTGGCCCCTGGCACATTCATGATGATCCTGTCAGTTCGCAACCACATTTTTTTTCTTATATAGACAAGGTATTACTTACCTTTGTTCTCCTCGAGATGCCTCTTGGCAAGGCCGAGCTCTTCCTAGGACCGCTCGAGGTTCTGCTTCAGTGCGGCGACCTCCGCAGTCAGTGCAGGAGAGGTCAGCAGCGAAGCCTTACCCGCTGCTATCTTCCTCATCGCCTCAATTTCCTGGAGGGCCTTTTGGGCTTCGGCCTTGGCATGCTTTGTGCTCTCGAGGGCCGCGGCAAGCTCAGACTCTCGCGTCTTCGAGTCAAGCTCCAAAGCCACGTGCTTCTTCATGAGAGCCTGGAGCTCTTGCTGCACCTCGCCCACCCGTGCCTCTTGTTTCTCCCGCTTGGTGCGCTCCTTGACCGCTTTGTTTTCGGCCTCGGACAACAATTGCTTCAGGGTCGCCACTTCGGTCGTGGCCCCTGGCACATTCATGATGATCCTGTCAGTTCGCAACCACATTTTTTTTCTTATATAGACAAGGTATTACTTACCTTTGTTCTCCTCGAGATGCCTCTTGGCAAGGCCGAGCTCTTCCTAGGACCGCTCGAGGTTCTGCTTCAGTGCGGCGACCTCCGCAGTCAGTGTGGCAGAGGTCAGCAGCGAAGCCTGCATACGCATACAGACATACTTATATTAGACTCCTACAGATATTTTTTGATCCTCTATTCGGCTTTTCTTTGTGAACACCAAACAGAGCATCAGGGGCTACTGTCTATGCAGTAATATTTTTCCTATATTTTAAACACTTACCTCAAAGTCTGTTAGAAGGCTGGTACTAGCTTCAGTTAGTCTGCTCTTGGCGGACTGAACCTTCTTGACCACCGCACTCATAATAGTGCGATGCTCTTCGTTGAGGGAAGCGCCGTGAAGCGCTCCCAGCAGTTCATCCGGCGCCTCTAGATGGACAGAGGTCACCGGCACGGACGGCTTGCCCCTCTTGGAAGGGGCCGCCTGCCCGAGTCTGGTACCACTAGAGGTTCCGGCGCGGTGTCCGGCTGTGGGCCGAACTTGGAGCCCCTGGGAGCCTTGCTCCCTTTGCTCCTGGAGTCCGGAAGGTCGCCTTGAGGCGCCTCCGGGACTGTCTCCCCCCCGGCTCGGTGCCCCTTGAGACAGTACCTCAGCATTGTCCGTAGGGCAAGGAGAGGTGGCGGTTGGAAGTGTATCACTATCCATGTCCGACGAGTCCAAGGAACCGTCCGACGATGATACGTCGATACGGGCTTGGGGCGGACTGCATAATCATATTCGACGTTAGGAGAAGCAGTGCAACAAAAGTATGCTATGAGTCACTCTGGTATCCGAATACTTACGACTTGGCCAGGGGCTTGGCCCTAAGCAGCCACTCGTCTTCGCCGTCGGCGGCGGTGGTGGAACAGTCTGGAAGGAGAGTCCTTCCCTTCTTGGACCCTTCGGCCTCCCCGGTTGGGGCGGCCTTCCTTTTCTTGTCTCCCCCGGCTGGAGGGGGAGAGTCTTCGTCTTCCTTCTCCTCGTTTTCATGGGAGGAGTGCATCTCGGAATTATCAGACGATGAGTCCGATACCACCTGGCGCCGGGAACTCTTTCGGGTTCCCTTGGCCTTCTTCTTGGTCTTCTCCGGCACCTCATAAGGAGCCAGAGTCCGCATCTCCGCCAGGAGAGCGTCCGCAGGGTCTTCGGGCAGTGGGGCCGGACAGTTAATCTGCTCCGATGCCTCCACCTAGTCCTGTCAAAGGCATGGGAGTTCAGACCCCACACATGGTTAAGCTATGGGAAATAAATACCCTACTAGATGTACAGAACTTACCGGATTCGTAGGGCGCTTCGCGCTTAGCCCGCGGTCCTCGATAAGAGAAGGAGGGACCTCAGTGCCCTAGAACAGCACCTTCCAGACGTCCTTATGTATCGTGTCGAAGAGCTCGCGTACAGTCTGGTGCTGGGCCGGGTCGAACTCCCATAAGTTGAAAGCCCGTTGTTGACACGGGAGGATCCGGCGGAAGAGCATGACCTGGACTATGTTGACAAGCTTAAGTTTTTTGCTTTTCATGTTCCGGATACACTTCTGGAGTCCGTCCAGCTCCACCGATGAACCCCAGGACAGGCCCTTCTCCTTCCAGGAAGTGAGCCGCGTGGGGATTCCGGATCGAAACTCGGGGGCCGGCACCCAGTTGGTGTCGCGCGGCTCGGTGATGTAGAACCACCCTGATTGCCACCCCTTTATGGTCTCCACAAAGGAGCCCTCGAGCCATGTAACGTTGGGAATTTTTCCCACCATGGCTCCGCCGCATTCCGCTTGTTGGCTGCCTACCACCTTTGGCTTGATATTGAAGGTCTTCAGCCATAGGCCGAAGTGGGGCCGGATGCGGAGGAAAGCCTCGCACACGACGATGAACGCCGAGATGTTGAGGATGAAATTCGGGGCCAGATCATGAAAGTCCAGCCCGTAATAGAACATGAGGCCACAAACGAATGGATGGAGGGGAAACCCCAATCCGCGGATGAAATGGGGGAGGAAAACCACCCTTTCGTGAGGTTCTGGGGTAGGGACGATCTGCCCCGCGGCTGGCAGCCGATGCGCGATATCCGCGGCTAAGTATCCGGCTCCACGTAGCTTTTTGATGTGTCCCTCCGTGACGGAGGAGGCCATCCACTTGCCTCCCGCTCCGGACATGTTTGGAGAGAGTTGAGGAGAAGGATGTAGACTTGGGCGCTAGAGCTCGAGTGCACGAGAATGGATGAGTAAGGAGGAAGAAGGCGTGGGTAGAAAAAGGTGAGATCTTATCCTTTTATAAGGGCGGACTAAACTATGCGCCCCCACTAGCCTGGTAAAACTCGCTTATCCCCCAAGCGCCGTAATTGATGGCGCGTTTGGGTTACCCACGTCCGTATTAAAGAGAATCCCGTAATAAGGGGAACACGATCTCTGCTTTGACAAGATGTGTCAAGAAACTGCCTCGCGTTATGTGCGGGGCTGGTTAAAGAAAAATGGTTCAAATAATTACCGGGCCATGGCGTGATGTCATGCTGCCAAAACGTGTCAACAGATTAGATTTGTGGTAATATTATTCCCTCTATGGTGGTATGTGGAACTTATTTTGCAGGGTCGGAAACTATCCTTGTATTCAAACTCTTCTGTGGTGTATTCGGAAGAGGAACCAGCCTTGCAATGCCGAAGACAACACTGCGCGCCGGACTCATCGTCACTGAAGCCTGGTTCAGGGGCTACTGAGGGAGTCCTGGATTAGGGGGTATCCGGACAGCCGGATTATATCCTTTGGCCGGACTATTGGACTATGAAAATACAAGATTGAAGACTCCATCCCGTGTCCGGATGGGACTCTACTTGGCGTAGAAGGCAAGCTAGGCAATACGGATATGTATATCTCCTCCTTTGTAACCGACCTTGTGTAACCCTAGCCCCCTCCGGTGTCTATATAAACCGGAGGGTTTTAGTCCGTAGAACAACATACAATCATACCATAGGCTAGCTTCTAGGGTTTAGCCTCTCTGATCTCGTGGTAGATCAACTCTTGTACTACCCATATTATCAAGAATAATCAAGCAGGACGTAGGGTTTTACCTCCTTCAAGAGGGCCCGAACCTGGGTAAAACATCGTGTCCCCTACTTCCTGTTACCATCCGCCTTAGACGCACAGTTCGGGACCCCCTACCCGAGATCCGCCGGTTTTGACACCGACACTCACCCCTGAGGGTTTCAAACACGGCAGCACCATCTGCACAAACACACACATTGCAGCTCTGGAAATCCCAAAGAATACGGACATAAACATGCATAACATAAGAGTATATTATACCTTGCGTTTGGTCAAGCCGCTTGTTAGCAAGGACTAGGTCCTCATCATCTCGCTCTAGTTTCCGTTTGAGTTCGGAAATTTCCACTGATTGGGCAGTCACCGCTAAAAGGGAGTGATGGAGTCCTCGATTAAGGGGTCCTCAGGCGTCCGGGCTATGTGACGTGGGCCGGACTAATGGGCCATGAAGATACAAGACAGAAGACTTCCTCCCGTGTCCGGATGGGACTCTCCTTGGCGTGGAAGGCAAGCTTAGCGTGCGGATATGAATATTCCTTTCTCTGTAAATTGACTCTATACAACCCTAGCCCCCTCCGGTGTCTATATAAGCTGGAGGGTTTAGTCTGTAGAGGCAATCATAATCATACAGGCTAGACAATTAGGGTTTAGCCATTACGATCTCGTGGTAGATCAACTCTTGTAACCCCTATACTCATCAAAGTCAATCAAGCAGGACGTAGGGTATTACCTCCATCGAGAGGTCCCGAACCTGGGTAAAACATTGCATCCCTTGTCTCCTGTTACCATCAATCCTTAGACGCACAGTTCGGGACCCCCTACCCGAGATCTGCCGGTTTTGACACCGACATTGGTGCTTTTATTGAGAGTTCCTCTGTTGCATCGACAATAGGATTGATGGCTCGCCTTGTTATCAAGGACGGTATCACTTCCGTAGGAGCCCTGGACTCAGGCCAAACCCTCCGGCTGGGCGGCTTTACCATAGCCACTCGTTCGGCCTTTAAGCCGATGATGACTTCCCAAGTCATTGAAAATCATCTCCGTGTCGACTCCGAATACTCCAAGTAGATGGATACGGCGGATTTGTCGTCCTTAAATGAGCTCCTAGATCGCATCGCCGCCTTGGGAGTCGCTACGGACTATGATCAGATTGGGCATAAATCCGATCAGAGAGAAATCAAATCTCCACCGATCACCCATCAGATAGCGGTCGTAGAGGAGCAAAGCAACAATAGCTCTTCCCCTATACCAAAAACAAGCTATGTTTGGATTTCCAAGCTCAGAGAGATGGATACTCGTCTGCGGGGTGACACTCTCGGTCCTCTGAACTTAGAATCGGACGTCGAGCCTAAGGAATCATTGGACATCCCGGATCCCGAACTAATAAACTCGGAAGTTCTTCAAACTCCGGACTCCACATTGGGTCAGGGTTCGGATTTAACGCCACCCACCCACCACAAGCAATATTTGCCAAGAAATTCTGGTCCCCCGGATATATGCGACCTCATGTATGTACGGCAGCAGCCTCAGGAAACAGTCCATCACTTTTGGGCCATATTCCTCCTTGTCAAGGACAAGATGAAAGATTGCCGTGACGAGGACGCGATTTCAGCATTCCGCAATAATTGCACGGACAAAGGAATCCTTAACCCCCTCAACCGCCATTGCATACTACACTTCGCTAACTTGGCAACCATAGTACAGAAGTACTACACAATGCAAAGCGCCTGGAAAACTCAGACAGCTCGCTGGGAACCACCGGCCTTCACGCCACCTCCCTGGTGGGCACAAAGGATGCACCCTCACGAGGCACCCGACCCAGTAGGCAAGGAAATTAAACCCATTACGGGACATGGCACCGTTCTTGAAGGATGGCTTGATAGGCCATGCAAAATACACACGACGCTGGATATCGATCCAACCCACGGCCTTAGAGCATGTTGGATACTCCGACAAGTAGCCAAGAGCGGCGAGGATATCCTCACCAAAAAATACCTCAGAGCCACACTTTACGGAAGACGACGACCTCAGAGTATTGACGGTCTTCGAGAATTTCACTTCAAACAGTCAGCGTAAGAGAACACTTTGTGACCCCGCCGAAGTTTGCCAAGTCGCAGCAATAAATCCCTGGAATGGCACGACAATAACTTTTAATGCCAACGACGAACCAAAATGCCGTTCAGTCCGGGCACCAGCCGCCTTGGTCCTCAACCCAATTGTGGATGGCTTTCGACTTACTAAAGTGCTCATGGACGGCGGCAGTGGATTAAACCTCATTTACGAGGACACACTCAGTAAAATGCAAATAGACAGAAGCCGCATCGAGCAAAGTGATACGACCTTTCGAGGAATCATTCCCAGTCGGGAAGCAAGATGCTCGGGAAAAATCAAGCTCGACGTGGTATTCGGCACGCCGGAGAACTATCAGTCCGAAGAGATAACCTTCCAAGTGGCGCCTTTCAATAGTGGATATCACGCCCTATTAGGGCGGGACGCATTCACGCGCTTTCAAGCCATACCTCATTACGGGTATATGAAGCTCAAGATGCCCGGGCCCAACGGTATTATCACTCACGCGAGTGATTCAGACATAGCACTCCACGCTGAAAACAAAACCTCATCTCTGGCCCTCGAGGCACTATCCGAGGTCCTTGTGGCCAAAGAATTGACCGCACTACGCTCCATGGAGTATAGGGACGACGTAATACTCAATAAGCGCCCCAAATCCACCTCCTTCAAACCAACAGACGAAATAGTCAAATTTCAAGTTCACCCAACGGACCCCAAGAAGACAGCCTCCATCGGGACACGGCTGGACCCTACAGTCAACGCCGCATTACACGCGTTCCTGCGCAAAAACTGGGACATATTCGCCTGGCACCCTTCTGACATGCCAGGAATCCCATGCAGGTTGGCCGAACACAGCGTCAACATATTAAAGGGATACAAGCCGGTCAAGCAAACACTGCGGCGCTTTTCTGAACCCAAACGACAAACTATGGGGGAGGAACTGCCAAGTTAATTGAGGTCGGGTTTATCAGAGAAATAAAACATCTGGACTGGCTAACAAACTTGGTGATGGTACCAAAGAAGGATAAATCCTGGCGCATGTGCGTCGATTTCAAAGACCTCAATAAGGCCTGCCCTAAGGATCCCTCCCCACTCCCCCAGATCGACCAGATCATTGACGCTACTGCAGGACACGACTCACTGTGTTTCCTCGACGCATACTCCGGACACCATCATATCAAAATGAAGGAATCTGATCAAGCCGCAACAACATTCATTACCCCACACGGGCCTTTTTGCTTCAACACTATGCCCTTCGGGCTGAAAAACGCTGGCGCCACCTACCAACGCATGATTCAAACATGCCTGGAGAAACAAATCGGGAAAACGGTCAAAGCATATGTGGATGACGTCATCATCAAAACTAAGCACGTCGAGTCACTAGTAGACGACCTACGTCTCACATTCGACAACCTCCATGCATATGACATCAGACTCAATCCGGAAAAGTGTGTCTTCGGCGTTCCCGCCGGAAAACTGCTGGGCTTTATCGTTTCCAATAGAGGAATGGAGGCAAACCCAGCCAAAATCTGAGCTTTGTCACAATTGGCTACACCAACAGACCTTAAACAGGTCCAAAAACTAGCCGAATGCGTGGCAGCTTTAAGCCGCTATACCTCCAGATTAGGAGAAAAAGCATTGCCACTATATCGCTTACTCCGACGCACCGACCACTTCGAGTGGACGGACGCGGCAACGACCGGTCTGGAAGAAATAAAAGCTCTTTTAGCGAGCAACCCAATTCTGGTGGGGAACCCATGTTATTATACATCTCTGCAACACACCAGGTGGTGAGTGTGGTGCTCGTCGTCGAACAAGAGGAGGACGGACATAAATTCCCACTTCAGAAACCGGTATACTATGTATCCACTGTCCTCACACCATGCAAATTCCAGTACCCTCATTACCAAAAGATAGCATACGCAGTCGTCATGGCATCCTGGAAGCTATGACACTACTTCCAACAGTGCTCGATCATGGTGGCTTTAGAAGTACCACTCAATTAAATAATAAGCAACCGCGATGCTACAGGCCGGATTGCCAAGTGGCCCATTGAGCTCTTGCCATTTGATATCACATACAAACCACACCGAGCCATTAAATCCCAAGTATTGGCTGACTTCATTACCGAATGGACAGAGGCCGAACTCCCTAAAGACTACCGTACGCATTCCAGCTGGGTCATGCACTTCGATGGCTCTAAAATGCTGGCTGGTTTAGAAGCGGGTGTTGTCTTAACGTCCCCCGGAGGAGACACAGTCCAGTATGTACTCCAAATATAATACACAGACTGCAATAACGCAGCCGAATACAAGGCCTTATTGCACGGTCTTCGGATGGTTGTCTCTATGGGCATACAATGCTTGGAGGTGCGCGGGGATTCAAACCTCGCACTATCCCAAATGAACGGAGACTTTGACGCTAAGGATCTGAAGATGGCGGCCTATCATAATGTCGTACTCAAAATATCAGCTCGGTTCGAGGGACTCGAGTTTCATAATGTGGCTCGAGAAAGTAATCAAGCGGCGGATGTCCTTGTTCGCAAGGGCGCCAAGCGTGACCCTGTTCCACCTAACATCTTTTTGGAAAGGCTCTTCAAGCCATCCGTGGTGTGGTAGGATGAGAGCGGCAACACTAGTACAGATCTGGTTATACCCCAACAATCCGAACACAATACCGATATCATCGGGGGCCCAGCCACCGAAACAACACCATCGGCCCATCTAATAATGGCAGTAATTGCCCCATGGACTGAACCCTTCTTGGCTTACCTTAATAGGCGAGAGCTCCCCCAGGACCAAAATGAGGCTCGACGCATCGTTCGATGCTCGAAAGCCTACAAGGTTCATGAAGGAGAGCTCTACAAGAAGAGTGCTACCGGAATACTTCAAAGATGTATCTCCGAAGAAGAGGGACGACAGCTCCTGGCCGAAATCCATGCTGGTCTTGGTGGTCACCACGCCGCAGTCCGGGCTCTTGTAAGCAAGGCCTTCCGTACCGGTTTCTTCTGGCCAATGGCCCGAGAAGATGCACAGGACCATGTCGAACGTTCTGTGGAATGCCAGCTTTTCGCCAATCAAAGCCATATGCCGCCTACCGCCTTACAAAAAATCCCCATTACTTGGCCGTTCGCTGTCTGGGGGCTTGATATGGTCGGACCCCTCAAAGAGGTAAGCTATAATAAAAAATATCTACTGGTCATTGTAGATAAATTCACTATGTGGATAGAGGACAAGCCAGTTAAAACGGCCGAAGTCGGACCAGTGATAGACTTTATATCCGGTGTCGTACACCGTTATGGTGCCCCACACAACATCATCACCAATAACGGCTCCAATTTTATAGCCGATGAAGTGAAAAGATGGTTTGCTAACCTTGCCATCAAGCTCGATTATGCCTCCGTCTATCACCCCCAAACAAACGGTCAAGTTAAACGAGTTAATGGTCTTACCATGAGCGGCATTAAGCCTGGACTAGTACGGTATTTAAAAGAGTCAGACAAACACTGGGTCGAGGAGGTCGACTCCCTACTCCGGGGGCTGCGGACCACGCCCAATCGCACTACCGGTTACACACCATTTTTCATGGTGTACGGCGCGGAGGCTGTTTTGCCCCGCGACATTATTCATGACTCACCTCGAGTGCGCATTTACGAAGAGAGAGAAGCCGAGCTAGATCGGCATGACAATCCAGATGCCCTGGAGGAGGAGCGCGATGTTGCAAAAGCGCGTTCCGCATTCTATCAACAACAAGTTCGCAGATACCAAAGCAGAGAGGTGCGGGCCAAGACTTACAATATTGGTGAACTCGTTCTACGCTTGCTAGAAAAGAAAAGGGACAAACTCAAGCCCAAGTGGGAAGGTCCCCTCATTATAGATGAAGTTCTCACCGGAGGTGCATACCGTCTGCGTGATGCATGGGATAATCGCTTAGAGCCGAACCCATGGAATGCCGCCAGACTCCGAAGATTCTACACCCAGAGCCGGACTTATTGTTTGTCTTCTTTTTCTCATCTTTTCATTTTCTCTCTCTTTAAATATTTTTCTTTAGCTTTATAGCTCTTGTGTGGCTAGACCGCACACTTATGAGGTCCACATCCTTAAATGTATACGTCCATAACACCTGGGGGCTTCTTTTATAGAAGCTTATTATTATTTTCTGAGCATCAAGCTTGCCACATATATGTCCTTTTCTCATATATACCTTTTCTTCGCCATCATATGCACCTTTCTGACTTCAGTTTTGGCCAAGCTGGGTTGCCTGGCTCCTGTGCTTATGCCCTACGTTCCCGTTAGTTCGGCTAGGGCATAAAGGGAACACCTCTGCGATTGTTACAGCCGGGTCATCCGGACTTGTGCCTCAGACTGGGTGAAGCCGAAAGCTAGTGTTCTTAAGGGAATAATTGGTCGGTGGACTAAAGACGTTTTACCCTCATTGCACTATGAACCCCCAGATATTATGTATACTGCGATTTTTCGAATCTTAGTTTGGGCATCATACTAACGCATGCTCACCCAGGGAAAGGAACCTTTAACTGAACTATTCACTTTGGAAGATGTTTCTTACAATCAATAAGTAATATAACATAGCTAGCCGAATACAACTTGTCTATTCAAGCAACTATGACCCCTATGCCTAGTTTCCACTCGTGCCCCGGTATTTATTGTTAGTCCGGTATTCAGGAACACTCTGTACCTTCGGGTCCGGAGGTCGAAGCGAAAAGGTCTGCCATGACAATTGTTTTACAACTCGGCTAGGGACAAAATTGTCAATTGAAGTACATAGTCACTTGGACTGAAAAACTTCTTCCTCTATACCGTCTAACAGGCTATCTAGCTTACAGTTCTGTTGTGAAAACTTGGGGGCTATCTTTAATTGGTCATATACCAAGCTCACTGGAATCTCTCGTCCATCTGACCCCAAGGTCCGACCCGGGCCATATGATTCGGATCAAGTTCGGTATACCATGTTTTCACCATGGCCCAGGCCTCTCGTGTGCCTTCCCGGCAAGCAGATATCTTCCATAATCTAAAGCGGTGCCGAGCTCCCTTGAAAAACTTCACAAGCTCTTTCATACTTCCTGGAGGGGATGTGGATGGCTATAAAGCCTTGGCAACGCTCCGCATCACTTTCCGAGCTCGCTCATACACTTCGGACAGCTCTTGTAACAGATCGCCTTGGAAGCTGGATGCCTCTTCTTCGGGCCGCCCAATCAAAATACCTACAGGAATAAACTTATCAAAAGTCGCCTCAACGAACTGTATGCCAATAAGTTGAAAGGCATACTGAATATGCCGCCTCGCAGCTTTTTGTTCTCCTTTATAGCGTCCGCTAGTTGGGCCCGCACATCCTTCAGCTCTTCGCCGAGCTGGGTATTGGCATCCTGCAGCTCGTTCTTTTCATCCCTGGTCCATGTCAGTACACGTTGGCCAATGGCCTCTTGCATTTCGGCATGTTCCTTCTCCGCATGCGCGGCCTTTAGCTTCTCTTCCATCTAAGCCAACGAGCCTGCCATCGTCCGATGACTTTGGCCACGACTTATGTTTCTTAAAAAGCAGCTTCCAAATTCCCTTACGTGTTGTGCCGTAGAACCGTTGTAGGGTCCGCGGCCCTTCTGGATTGAACTCCCACATTTTGAGGGGCCGCCGCTAGCAGGGAAGTGCTCGACAGATCAACATCACTTGGATCACATCAGCGAGGGTAATGTCCTTCGCTATCATGCCTTGGATGCATTTCTGCAGCAGCAGCACCTCATTGACCGACCCCCAGTCCGGACCCTTGTCAGTCCAGGATGTGAGCCTTAGCGGGGGTCTGGATCTGAAGGCTGGAGCGGCTGTCCACTTAGGTCCGCGGGGTTCTATGATATAGAACCATTCCTGTTGCCATGTCCTGACGGTGTCCACAAAGACTCCCTTTGGCCAGTTGACTTTGGGGAGCTTGCTCACCATGGCGCCACCATAGTCTGCATGTTGCCCATCGACCACCTTTGGCTTCACGTTGAAAATCTTGAGCCATAAGCCGTTGTGTGGAGGGACGCGGAGGAAGTCCTCACACACGACGATGAACACTGAGATGTGGAGGAACGAATTTGTGACCAGATCATGAAAATCTAGCCTGTAGTAGAACATGAGACCCCTCACTAAGGGGTGGAGGGCGAATCTGAGTCCGCGGAGGAAGTGGGGGATGAATACCACCCTCTCACCGGGCTCCGGAGTGGGGATGACCTCCACCGGATCGGGGAGCCTGTGCTTGATTTCCGCGGTTAGATACCGCGCCTCCCGCAGCTCCATGATGTTCTCCTCTGTGACAGAGGAAGCCATCCACTTGCCCCAAGAGCCGGCCATGGTCGGAGGAGTTGCGGACGGGAGAAAAACTTGGAACTTGGGCGCTGGAGCTCGAGGATGGGGAGGCAGAGAGAGAATGAGGCTTGGGACGGAAGAGTTGGATTCTATCCACTTATATGGACTGCGAATATCAAGCCCCCCTCCCTTGAGCCTTAAAACTCACCTGTTCCCAAGGGGTTGTGCGAACAACACAGTTAGATTGCAAAACTCGTATTGATGAGAATCCCGCAATAAGGGGACACAATCTCTGCTTTGACAAGACGTGTCGATAGGAGTTGCATGTTAAAACGCGAGGCGGGAGGCCCAAAAACGGTTTGAAATGATAGCAGAGCTAAGTGTGACGTTTCGCTGGAGAAAGCTGTCGATGGATATATCTTATTTTAAGTATTATACTTTTATGGTTGGAGGGTTGACCTATTAAACAGATCCGAACATAGTTCTTGTTGATCAACTACTTTAAAGTATTCAGAGGAGGAACCCGCCTTGCAATGCCGAAGACAATCTGCACGCGGGACACATCGTCATTGAAGCCTGGTTCACGGGCTACTGAGGGAGTCCTAGATGAGGGGGTCCTCGGGCATCCGGGATATGCAACATGGGCCGGACTAATGGGCCATGAAGATACAAGATAGAAGACTTTCCCCGTGTCCGGATGGGACTCTCCTTTGCGTGGATGGCAAGCTTGACGTTCGGATATGAAGATTCCTTTCTCTATAAACCTACTTTGTACAACCCTAGCCCCCTCTGGTGTCTATATAAACCGGAGGTTTTAGTCCATAGAGGCAATCATAATCATACAGGCTAGATATCTAGGGTTTAGCCATTACGATCTCATGGTAGATCAACTCTTATAACCCCTATACTCATCAAAGTCAATCAAGCATGACGTAGGGTATTACCTCCATCAAGAGGGCCCGAACCTGGGTAAACACCGTGTCCCTGTCTCTTGTTACCTTCGATCCTTAGATGCACAGTTCGGTACCCCCTACCCGAGATCTGCCGGTTTTGACACCGACATTGGCTTCATCATGACGCACGTGTGCTAAACTCGAAGGTGTCGTTCGTTCGGCACTAGATCGATTGGATCGTGATCGAATCACGAAGAGTACAACTACATCAACTGCGTTATATACGCTTCCACTTTCGGT
This sequence comes from Triticum dicoccoides, assembly GCF_002162155.2. NCBI lineage: Eukaryota > Viridiplantae > Streptophyta > Magnoliopsida > Poales > Poaceae > Triticum > Triticum dicoccoides. Next base: position 674,518,063 of record NC_041384.1, read on the forward strand.
CTACAAGGGTACATAGACACACTCTCCCCTATCATTTGCTTCTCCTTGATAGATCTTGGGTGTTTGTAGGATTTTTTGATTTCATGCTTCGTTCCCCATCAGTGGCATCATGAGCTAGGTCTATGCGTAGATGTATATGCACGAGTAGGTTGTGGGCGTTGATGCTCAAATTTCTTACCTCTCTTGTCTTATTTGGATTTGGCGGTATTGTGGGATGAAGCGGTCCGGACCAACCTTACTTGTTCACGCACAAGAGACCGGTTCCACCGACAGACATGCAACTTTTTTTGCATAAGGTGGCTAGCGGGTGTCTGTCTCTCCTACTTTAGTTGAATGTAATTTCACGAAGGCGGTCCTTATAGAAGTTTAAAAGGTAACTTGATTATCACCGTTGTGGTTTAGTGTAGGTAGGAACGGTTCTTGCTAGTTTCCCATAGCAGCCACATAAAATTTGCAACAACAAAGTAGAGGACGTCTAACTTGTTTTTGCAAGGCACGTTGTGATGTGCTATGGCAAAACGTGATGTGATATATGTTTATGTATGAGATGATCATGTTTTGTAATAGGTTCACGACTTGCATGTCGATGAGTACGGCAACCGGCAGGAGCCATAGGGTTGTCTTTAATTTATTAACCATCATGTAATTGCTTTACTTTATCGCTATGCGTTAGCAATCATTGTAGAAGCAATAGTTGGCGGAGATGAACACGTGACAACATAGTGATGGAGATCATGGTGTCATGCCGGTGAAGATGGAGATCAAAGGCACGAGATGACAATGGCCATATCATGTCACATATTGATTGCATGTGATGTTTATCCTTTTTATGCATCTTATTTTGCTTAGAACGATAGTACCATTATAAGATGATCCCTTCACTTAATTTCTAGAAAGTGTGTTCTCCCTGAGTATGTTGCAAAAATTCGTCGTTTTGAAGCACCTCGTGATGATCGGCTGTGATAGATTCTATGTTCGAATACAATGGGTGTAAGCTAGAATACTTGGGTTAAACTTGACGAGTGTAGCATGTACAAACATGGCCTCGGAACACAGGAGATCGAAAGTTCAAAGATGAGTCATATAGTAGGTATGATCAACATGAAGATGTACACCATTGATGACTACCCCATCTCACGTCATGATCGGACATGGGTTAGTTGATTTGGATCATGTGTCACTTAGACAACTTGAGGGATGTTGATTTAAGTGGGAGTTTGTTAGTAATTTGATTAACTGAACTAAATTATCGTGAACTTAGTCTTAATTTTCTTTGCAAAATTTGTGTTGTAGATCAATGGCCCGCGTTGTAGTTCCCGTGAATTTTAATGCGTTCCTAGAGAAAGCTAAGTTCAAAGATGATGGAAGCAACTATGCAGACTGGATCCGTAACTTGAGGGTTATCCTCATTGCTGCACAGAAGACTTATGTCCTTGATGCATCGCTAGGTGACGCACCCCCTCCAGCGTCGCCTGTGGATGTTGTGAACATCTGGCAGGCACGTTCTGATGACTACTCGATAGTTCAGTGCGCCATGCTTTACGGCTTAGAACCAGGGCTCCAAAGACGTTTTGAGCACCACGGAGCATATGAGATGTTCCAAGAGCTGAAATTGGTATTTCAAGCTCATGCCCGAATCAAGAAGTATGACATCTCCTACAAGTTCTTTAGCTGTAAAATGGAAGAGAAAAGTTCTATTAGTGAGCATATACTCAGAATGTCTGGGTTGCACAACCGCTTGACTCGGTTGGGAGTTAATCTTCTAGATGATTCGGTTATTAACATAATTCTCTAATCACTATAACCAAGCTATAAGGGCTTTGTGATGAACTATAATATGCAAGGGATGGAGAAAACACTTCTCGAGCTCTTCGTGATGCTTAAGGCCGCGGAAGTAGAAATCAAGAAGGAGCACTAAGTGTTGATGGTTAAAAAGACCACTAGTTTCAAGAAAGGCAAGGGAAAGAAAGGGAACTTCAAGAAGAACGGTAAAGCATTTGCCACTCCCATGAAGAAACCCAAGGTTGGACCCAAACCTGGGACTGAGTGCTTCTATTGCAAGGGGAATGGTCACTGGAAGCGGAACTGCCCCAAGTACTTGGCAGATAAGAAGGCTGGAACATCAACAAAGGTATATTTGATATACATGTTATTGATGTGTACCTTACTAGTGCTCGTTGTTGGGAAACCTAGCATGCAATTTCAAAAATTTCCTATGCTCACCGAAGATCTATCTAGGAGATGCATAGCAACGAGAGGGGAGAGCATCTTCATACCCTTGAAGATCGCAAAGTGGAAGCATTTATCAACGCGGTTGATGTAGTCGTACACCTTCACGATCCATCCCGATCAAGTACCAAACGTACGACACCTCCGTGTTCAGCTTGATGACGTCCTCACCATCTTGATCTAGCAAGACGGGCGAAGTAGTAGATGAGTTCCGGCAGCATGACTGCTGGTGACGGTTGGTGATGAAGAACAATCTCCGCAGGGCTTCGCCAAGCACTACTGAAAGTGCGTTATATCGACTAGAGGGGGGGTGAATAGGTGATTTTTATGAAAGTCTTCAAAACGTGGAAGTTATGAAGACAAACGATAGAAATAAACCTATTACCCTGCAGCGGAAGGTAGACTACACTAGGCAAGCCATAGTCAAGTATTCAATAGAGTGAAAGCACAGTGACTAATAGCAGCAATGTAGTAAGGATCAGGTAGGAAGATATTATGAAGCCAAACAGAACACGCAGTCACTCAGTGAAGATAAAAGATAGTGCAATCATGCAATGACTTCACAAGGAGTAACAGTACGTAAAGAGAAGGGAAGGATGAAACCAGTGACTCGTTGAAGACAATGATGTGTTGGACCAGTTCCAGTTGTTGTGACAACTGTACGTCTGGTTAGGGCGGCTAGGTATTTAAACCTGAGGACACACAGTCCCGGACACCCAGTCATCACCGTATTCCCCTTGAGCTAAGGTCACACAGACCTCGCCCAATCACTCTGGTAAGTCTTCAAGGTAGACTCCCAAACCTTCACAGACTTTGTTCACCGGCAATCCATAGTGTCTCTTGGATGCTCAGAATGCGACGCCTAACCGGCTGGGGGATTCACAGTCCTCAAGTGTAATAAGTCTTCAGATCACACAGACAAGAAGACTTAAGTGATGCCTAGTTCTCTTTGGCTCTGGGTGGTTAGGGCTTTATCCTCGCAAGGAATTCTCTCTCAAAATCTTCGAGGTGGGTTGCTCTCAAATGACAAAAGCCGTATAGTAACTCTGAGCAGCCAACCGTTTTTGGTTGTAGGGGGTGGGCTATTTATAGCCACTAGGCAACCCGACCTGATTTTTCCGAAATGACCCTGGGTCACTAAGGAACTGACACGTGTTCCAACGGTCATATTTCAAACTCACATGGCAACTTTACTTGGGCTACAAGCAAAGCTGACTTGTCCGACTCTGGACAAGATTCGCTCTCATAGTCTTCACTCGAAGACATAGGTTTTGGTTAAGCATCACTTCAGTCATTCTGACTGGTTCTCTTGGACCCCACTTAACAGTACGGTGGTTCCTATGACTCAACAAAGAAGAAGAAAAAGAACTACAAAAGATCTAAGTCTTCGAGCTCCATAGGCTTCATGCAATGTCTTCTCTTGTCATAGTCTTCAATGTGAATATCTTCATATATCACCTTTGACATCAATGTCTTCATACATTTTTAGGGGTCATCTCTGGTAGGAAAACCGAATCAATGAGGGACTTCTACCTGTGTTATCCTGCAATTCTCACAAACACATTAGTCCCTCAACTAGGTTTGTCGTCAATACTCCAAAACCAACTAGGGGTGGCACTAGATGCACTTACAATCTCCCCCTTTTTGGTGATTGATGACAAACTAGTTAAAGTTTTCAACAGGGAATATAATATGTGAAATTGTAAAGGATAAGGAATTGTCTTCATAAGTTGCACGGGCTCCCCCTGAAGATGTGCATATAAGTAGTTTTCTTTTGGAATGCAAATGCACATGGCAGGTTGTGCTTGTGGAGATCCTCTTCAACTTATGATGACAATCCACTATGCATGTGAAGGTATGTGATGATAATGACATGCATAATGGAAAATGGACGTCTGCAAAATGATCTAAGTGCAGAATTTATCGTCGCACATGCGGAATTTATCATCGCATCACAAAATGGCAAATAGGTAGCAGACGACCATCGAGTTTAAGTGTTACAACTCAAAGAACCAAATGTATCAAAACGAGAGTTGTAAACACAAAGCAAAATATGAAGCACCCGCCCATATGGACCCACTTGAAGACTATTAGACTCATATGCTTCTCCCCCTTTTGTCAGTAAGGACCAAAAAGGTTTGAAGACATAGAGCCTCTACTCGTTCCCCTGAAGAGTAGGTGAAGCAGCAGGGTCGTTGGTGGTGTTCGGCGGTGCAGAAGAGCTTGGAGCAGTGTCGAAGCATGCTGAAGGAGGCGGCGGTGAAGTAGCATCGTCGTCATCCTCGATCACTCTGGCATTTATAGTTGCAGCAGAGGAAGAGAACTCAGAGTCTTCAAGAGATGGAGTTCGTCGCAGCACTGCCCTTCGAGGGGGTGTGGAGTCAAACTTGAAGCGCTCAGAGAAGCCATCCTCTTGAAGATCATCTTCAGAACACATCAGCGTCAGCCCTTTCCATGTGCAGCGAGAGGTTTCATGGGCAACAAAGGCATTCTTGGTGGCAAGATTGCGAATGCGATTAACATCCACCAAGAGGCTTTGCATTTGACGCTTCAGCCAGTCATGATGCCTATCCTGTTTCTGATGAAGAGCCACAAGAAGTTATCGGTCATTGAGAACACGAGTGCACTTCTTGGGTCGTGGGGCAGTTGTACTGTTAGTGGCTTCAGTGAGAGCAGAATGCGGTGCACGTGTAGTACCAGCCAAAGGATACACACAAGTGACTGCTTCAACTCCTTCAATATTCTGAGAAAAACTTTGATGCTCTACATTCTGAAGACTTAGAGGTTCCTTGGCAGGCTCAGGATAGATGGCTTCAATAGACATATCCACATCAGGCAGAAAAATCCGATGATTGCGAGCAGATGGCTGATATGAGATAGCGGAGTGAAGTTTGATCAGCCGCATTACCCATGGGGCGTAGAACTTCAAGACAAACAGATCAGAGCCTGATGCAGCAAGTTGGCGAATGAAGAAGTCCTGTGCATTGAAGCATTTTCCATGAAGAATATAGAAGACCAAAGTCTTCATTGCACCTTCCAGCTTGGCATGTGGAGAGTGCCCTTTGATGGGCCAGAGAGTTCGCATTATGATGTGATAAATAGTCCTTGGCAGATACTCTAGGTCTTCAACAAAGAACTCTTTGGGATATGCAGCATCTTGGGGTAATGGCTTCATCATACTGAGCATCTGACTCATGTTAGGTTCAGGCTTCTGAAAGATGCTCTCCACAGCTTCACTGTGAAGTTGACAGCCAGATTCGTAGAGATCGCCGGGAGTGGGTAGACCAGTGAGCTCAATGATGTCAAAGGCTTTGGCTTCGTGATGAACGTTTCCTGTCATCCAGTCCAGGACCCAAGTCTTTGGATCTCTGTTATACCCGCGGATGTGAAGTGTGGCATAGAATTGGAGCAGCAACTCTTCATTCCAATGCTCTTGGTCAGTGACGAACGGCAGCAACCCAATCTCTTTGAAGCAATCCAGAGCTTCTTCCAGACAGGGCAGACCAGCTATTGCTTCAATGTCAAGATGCTTGTGTGGGAAGATGCGACCTTGATTGTAAAGAATGCAGGAGTAATAGCTTCGCTGCGGATAGCTCCAGAACCGATCAGATGATATTCTTTCCCTTGAGTAGGGGTTCTTGGAGCTATTGAAGAATGTGTTGTCTGCTCTGAAGCCATTGATATTGAAGGATCAAGGTGCTGATGCAGGACCTGGGAACCTGGGCAATCTTGGGATTGGCTTCTGTACCTGAGGCCTGTGCTCAACATGATAGTCGAACTGAGGACCGGCAGCAGGCGCGAGAACAGAAGTAGTGGGATCAGTGGCTTCGCTGACTTCTGGTGCTTTTGTTGGGGAGGGCTCCACATTAGCTTCAGCCATGACAGCGTCAGTGGCTTCATTGGTGTTGGTGGTGGCAGCCTCAAGATTTTCAACCTCCACTTGATGTGTTGGAGGGTCGGTCACAACCATGTTCTCCTCGAGAACCGCTTCTTGGTGGGACAGGGGAGTAGCAGCTTGTGGGACTTCTTCTTCATCGGCTGATGCAGCCGGAATGTCTTCAACAGCTTCAGCTTCAGACGCAGAGACTGGAGGCCTTGGTCCTTTGCGAAGCTTGCGCAACGCAGGCGACGCCTGTGTAGTTGGAGTTGGCTGGGCCTCAAAGTCTTCTTCTTCTTGTGGGCGATCAGCCCATGAAGCATCCTGAGCAATTGGCGTCAGAGGACGACCAATACTGATGAGTTCGCTGTGCTCGGGCTGAGGAAGGACTGCACCATCTTCTACATGGTCATGGTGACCAATGTCGTCAGCAGCGATGGGATCAGCTGCTGGAAAGTCTTCAGCTTCATGAGCCTCTGCGAAAGCAGGCTCATGGATTGTCAGTTGGCGTTCAGTGTCAGGACGAACCATGGATATGGGTTCAACAATCAAAGGCTCTGTGGGAGCAGCCCGTTCTTTCTTGGTCTTCCTCTTCTTCTTGGAGGGGGCAGTAGGAGAGGCTTCAGGATGTTTCCTCTTCCTGGCTTCAGCCTAAGCAGTCCTTGTCTTCTTCAGTTCTGAAGCGGTTGACCGGGCTTTTGGCTTCGAGCTAGTCATTCTAGTTGGGAAGACAATGGGATCTGCTTCCTGCCTTGGTGCGAGAGGTTCGTCCACAATGGGCTTCTTCTTCTCCTTAGCAGCCATCCTGGGATCAATGCCCGGACGCCCAAGGGCCTTGCGCTTCTCAGCTTCGTTGTAGCCTTGCACACACTTGTTAGCCAGGCTCTTCATACGCTCCCGAGAACCCTGAGCTTCTGCGCGTTTCTTGAAAAAGGCTTCTTTGAGCTTGTGCAGCACAATCTTGAAGTTTTTCACCACTTGCACGCTGAGCTTGGCCATATGCTTCTTGAACTGAGCCTTTTCATAGTCAATCTTTTGCTTCAGTTCAACGATGTGTTGAGCGAGGGCTAGCTCTGAAGCAATGCCGCCATGGAAGGCGACACTGAGGCCAATGGGTAGTTGCAGATCTTCGAAGCTGATGTTTGGCGTGTCAAACCACTCATCAATGAAGTTGTGGATGATTGTTACATCAAAGAGAGGCAGCTCATTGAAGATTTCTGCTTCTTCTTTGCTCTTGATGAGTTGCTCAAGACCGTCATCTGCAAGATCTTCATCACTTGACAGATCAATGGCATCATTGCTCAGAATGGCCGCAGCTGTTAGCTCTTGGCCGGTGTGTGGCAGAGGCATCTTAACCTTTTGGGGCTTGGAGATGCGTGACAAATCTTCAGACTGCACACTGTCTTCAGGAGGTGCAGTTGCCAGTGGCTTCGCCCGTGAGATTTTTGGTGCAGAGGCTGGCTTTGAAGCTTTTGGTTGCTTCAGCTTTTTTGGCTTCCGTGCTGCAGGCGCTTCATCTGATTCAGCGTCATCTGCAGGCTCATTCACGGCTGTCCCTTGAACCACGATGTGAGTGATGAGACCTTCAAGGTTGTAGAAGGGCCCAATAAGATTGGGTTCAGCTTCGCGAGTTCCATCGGCACGGGGAGCAGAGGGACCAGGGTTGAAATCTAAACCCAAAGTCTTCTTGTTCTGCTTCGCTAAGTTCTGGGCAAACTGGAAGTTGCGCTTAAACAGATTGTCGTCACGACACCATAATAGGGACGATGGGTCAGCATCCGCAGGCTGTGGTCCATGGACCATGCAGGGATAGAAGCCTTGTTCAATGGCTTCATCTCTGGTCCTGGGTTGAAGATTTTTGTAGAGGATGTCTCCCCATGGTCGCTTGATGGCATTCTTTTCAGCATATTCCTTGGTCACAAATCTGTACTTGAACCACTGTTCTGCCCAATAGCGTCGAATCCATTGGATTCATGTCTTGCGCTGATTGTAATCCTCTTCAGGATCTGTCTTGTACAACTCTGAGAGGTCATCGGGAAGATCTCTTGATGTTTCTCCTCGACGCTTTCTGCCACCCTTCCTTGCTGATTTTTCTGAAGCCATGAACCTTAATCTGAAAGGCTTCAATACGTTCAGAGGCTTCAAAGGTTTTTGCTTGCTGGACAAACAGGAACTGGCTTCGGGAGAATTTATGTGATGCTGTAAGAATTCTGCAAATGAATGCAGACTATGAGAACCAAGGGATTCTCCCACGGACATGTACCTGTGACAGCATTAAGGTGCGAGGGAAGGGGAAGAGGTCATATGCATTCTCAGAAGATTTTGAAGATAAATCAGTTTAGAAGACATTGACCTCATCGTGCGAAGACATTCACTTATAGATAAGGAGTTGGTTCCAGATTTGTACGAATCCACGGATCAGTACAAGTGAGGAATCTAACTACTTTGTGAAGCATAAGTGAATATACTAGGCATGTTATGAGATGCAGTATGAAAGAGATCCAACTTGTGTGAATAGAAACTACTTGTGGTAGAAAGTGATAAAGCTATAGGATCAAAGAGGCCGTAAAAAGGAGGTTTTATTTACCACACGAAGAACTGCTAGACGGAGTGGAAGAGGAGGCCGAGCAGTTCGATCGTCCGTGCCCTAACTTGGCGACGGAGGACACCTACGGCGACGGCGGAGAAGACAATGTCCGCGGTCGGTGTGGAGACGGTGTCGGAGAGGTTGCGGCAGCGAAGCGCTTCATCGCCGGCGTCGTCGAGGGCTAGCGGTGGCGCTAGGGTTCGTGCGAGAGTGGAAGAAGAGATAATGACTGCTGTGAGGTGTGTATTTATAGGTACAGGGGCGGCACTGCATTATTACACAGGTGGCCCTGGCGATTCGCATCTGAGGAACACGTGGCCATCATGTAGCATATTGGGGTTTGTTCCACGTCCCACGCATGCCTGGATTGTCGGGTGGTCGTCCCCACTTCTCCGGGTTTCAGGTGAAGGAATGAGCATTGAAAACAGACTTAATGGTTGTCTCTGTATCTTCTGCTGACAAGGACGCAGAGAAGACATTCGACAGTTTCAATAGAATGCATATGATTTGGAGAGATAGAGTTTGAGATAGAAAGCATAGAGAGATTAGGGTCCGATCGCATTCACTTAGTTCAAAAGATTCAACAAGAAGACATAGCTATAACTGAATGCTATAGAGGACGGAACACTAGTATATATATATATCTATATAATCAACATAGTGAAGATAATCATGAAGATATGTTGAGATTGAAGCCAATGCCAAATGTGAAGACATAGCAAATGTAACGCCATGAGTGAAACACTTCAAACAGAATATTTGGTGGTGGCGTTACCCACCGTATAGGAAGTATTAGACCCAGACACGGCGCACAATTATTGTGGCGCTCCGAAGTCAAATTCCACATTAATGTATTCATACTTAGAATGTATGTCTTCATTGATTGAATATATACTTTACTTCGTGTGTTGCACATCTGATTCATCAATATGCATAAGTGTTAGGATGTGTGCCTAATCACAAGACATTTGAGGATTCCAGGATATTTAGCTCACACCGTAACTTGCAAAATCTCTTCTCACCCAAGGGCTTGGTGAAGATATCTGCCAATTGCTCTTCAGTGTTGACATGTATGATATCAATATCTTCTTTCACAACATGATCTTTGAGAAAGTGATGACGAATTTCAATGTGCTTTGTCTTCGAGTGCTGAACTGGGTTGTTGGCAATCTTGATGGCGCTTTCGTTGTCGCAGTAGAGTGGCACTTGCTTCAGATGAATGCCATAGTCCTTGAGTGTTTGCTTCATCCACAGAAGCTGAGCGCGGCAAGATCCAGCAGCAATGTATTCATACTCAGTAGTGGAGAGAGATACACAGTTCTGCTTCTTTGAAGACCAACATACAAGTGATCGTCCCAGAAAGTGACATGTGCCTGATGTAGACTTGCGATCCACTTTGTCACCAGCATAATCAGCATCCGAGAATCCAACCAGATCAAACTCTAAGCCCTTTGGATACCATAATCCTAGAGTTGGGGTGTGAGCCAAATATCGAAGAATTCTCTTCACGGCTAAGTGATGCGACTCCTTTGGTGTCGCTTGGAATCGAGCACACATGCAAACACTAAGCATAATATCTGGCCTAGATGCACATAGATAAATCAAAGAACCAATCATGGAGCGGTATACCTTTTGATCGAACTCTTTACCATTGTCGTCGGGACCCAGATGATGCTTGGCTGGCATTGGCATCGTGAAGCCTTTGCAGTCTTGCATACCGAACTTCTTCAGACAATCTTTGAGATACTTCTCTTGAGATATGAAGATGTCGTTGCGTTGTTGTCGTATTTGGAGACCGAGGAAAAACTTCAGCTCTCCCATCATGGACATCTGATATTGCTCTTGCAACATATATCCAAACTCTTCACTATACTTCTGATTGGTGCAGCCGAAGATAATGTCATCCACATATATTTGGCACACAAACAGTTCACCATCATATGTCTTCGTGAAGAGAGTGGGGTCTAGGGAACCAGGTATGAAGCCTTTGCTCTTCAGGAAGTATTTGAGTGTGTCATACCAGGCCCGAGGGGCTTGTTTGAGGCCATACAGTGCCTTGTTGAGCTTGTATACCATGTCAGGATGTTTTGGATCTTCAAAGCCAGGCGGTTGTGCAACATACACTTCTTCTTCAATCTTGCCATTGAGAAAGGCGCTCTTCACATCCATTTGATATAGAAGTATGTTGTGATGATTGGCATAGGCCAGCAGTATGCGTATGGCTTCAAGTCTAGCCACAGGAGCAAATGTTTCATCGAAGTCAATGCCTTCCACTTGAGTATATCCTTGAGCAACGAGACGAGCTTTGTTTCTGACAACTTGACCATGCTCATCTTGCTTGTTGTGGTATATCCATTTGGTGCCTATTATGCTGTGCTTCCGAGGATCAGGACGCTTAACCAGTTCCCATACATTATTCAGCTCAAACTGGTGAAGCTCTTCTTGCATAGCTTGAATCCATTCAGGTTCCATGAAGGCTTCTTCAACTTTCTTGGGTTCTGTTATTGAGACGAATGCGAAGTGCCCACAGAAATTTGCCAGCTGAGTTGCCCTTGATCGAGTGAGCGGACCGGGTGCATTGATGCTGTCAATTATTCTCTCAATCTGCACTTCATTGGCAACACGAGGATGTACATGGCGAAGGTTTTGCTCTTGCTGATCATTGTCATTGTTAGTGGGATTATCTTCAGGCTGAGCATTGTCTTCAGGTTGATCAGGTGCGGAGATGATAAGTTCCTCTTCAGGTTGAGCTTCAGAGGGTATAATTTCTCCGGTTCCCATAAGCTTGATTAATTCGCTGGATGGAACTTCATCTAGCATATTTGGGAGGTGCTCTCTTTGTGAACCGTTAGTCTCATCAAACCGCACATCCACTGTTTCAACCACTTTATAATGAAAGAGATTGAAGACTCTGTAGGAGTGCGAATCCTTTCCATATCCAAGCATAGAACCCTCATGTGCTTTTGGTGCAAATTTTGAAGTGTGATGTGGATCCTTGATCCAGCACCTGGCACCAAATACTCTGAAATAACTAACATTTGGCTTCTTGCCAGTAAGGAGCTCATAAGATGTCTTGTTCAGAAGCTTGTGAAGATAAACACGATTGATTGTATGGCATGCACTATCAATGGCTTCAGGCCAGAATTTTCTTAGAGTCTTGTATTCATCAAGCATCGTCCGGGCCATCTCAATGAGTGTTCTGTTCTTGCGTTCGACGACGCCATTCTGTTGTAGCATGTATGGGGCTGAGAATTCATGTGTGATGACCAAGGTATCAAGATATGTATCAAGGCCAGTATTCTTGAATTCAGTGTCATTGTCACTTCTGGTGTGCTTTATCTTGGCGCCATAGTTGTTCATTGCTCGATTGGCGAAGTGTCTGAAGACATCCTGCACTTCAGTCTTGTAGAGGATTAATGCACCCAAGTATATCTAGAATAATCATCAACAATAACAAAGCCATAGAGGCAAGTAGTAGTAGTAAGAGTTGAGTAATGAGTGGGACCGAAAAGATCCATGTGGAGCAGTTCGAAGGGTCGAGTGGTTGTCATGATTGTCTTTGAGGGATGTTTGGCCCTCGTCATCTTCCCTATTTCACAGGCATCGCATAAGTGATCTTTCTTGAACTTGATGCCCTCAATGCCTATGACATGCTTCTTCTTTGCAAGGGTGTGGAGGTTCCTCATGCCAGCATGCCCTAGCCTCCGATGCCAGAGCCAGCATTCTGAAGCCTTTGCTAGAAGACATACGGCAAGCTGTGGTCCTGCCGAAAAATCTACCATGTACATATCATCTTTCCGATACCCTTCAAACACTAGAGACTTGTCAAATTCCATTAGTACAAGGCAGCGATATTTTCCAAATATTACGATCATGTTCAAATCGCAAAGCATTGAGACAGACATTAAGTTGAAGCCAATGGATTCAACAAGCATGACTTTATCCATGTCTTGATCCTTTGAGATTGCAACTCTACCTAGACCCAATACCTTACTTTTACCAGTGTCAGCAAATGTGATGTGACTCTTGTCGGATGGACGTAAGGTTGAGTCCATAAGAAGACTTCTTTTGCCAGTCATGTGGCTGGTACACCCACTATCAATAATCCATTCTGAAGATGCTGGTGTCGTACCCTACAGTGCAGTTAGGGGGATAGGCTTCACGAAGAGAATTGTGAAGCAAAAACATTTGACGAACCAGAGGGTTATGAAAGCTTAGATCCAGATTAGGACTAATAGGGAGAGTAGCAAGCGATTCAGGAACGAAGTACATAGTAAGACCATTCGGGCATTTGATCTTGCACCCTACAAGATGTTTAAGGTCCCCAGCAATAGCGTCAGACAGTTTTGGTTTTCTGCTAGAGACCTTTCCCTGCAAAAGAGAGTTAAGCTTTCTTAGCCACCCACATCTTCAAGGGTGGCTTAGAAGCAATAAGTCTAAGTGCAGCATCTGAGAACTTTGGCTTTGGAGCCCTAGCAAAAAGTCTTGCAGGCAGACAATAGTACTCATAAGAATAAGCAGAATAGTTCTTGGTCTTATGAACATGGCGGTTTGATGAACCGCGCTCATATTCATAGGCCTGAGTATGGTTTCCCTGCAAAACATTTGCGTTAGTGCGACTCAGGTGAGTCCTCTGTCTGTATGAAGCCTTTGGACCGTATGAAGCCTGTGGTATGAGGTTTGTCTTCTTCACGTGTGGTGTCATGATGACATTCACAGGAAGATTCTCCAGACACCTTTTCGGAACCCAGATCTTCTTCATAGGCGGTCCATTCCTGCAGTTAGTACCGATGTACCTGGCAAACACTTCACCATTCTGATTCTTAAACAGTTTATAGTTTGCATCAAAGGATTCATCAATGACAATGGGATTTGCACAAGAGAAGCCATATAGATTGGATAGATCTGCTGAAGATTCCTTTGCAGCAACCCATGTGGTTTTGGGGTACTGCTCAGGTTTCCAGTAAGAGCCATCAGCATTCATTTTCCTTACGAACCCAACACCCTCTTTCCTCGGGTTTCGGTTCAAGATCTGCTTTTTGAGGACATCACATAGTGTCTGATGCCCTTTAAGACTTTTGTACATCCCTGTTTCAAGCAATGTCTTCAACCTAGCATTCTCATCAGCAATAGCAGTGGAATCCTCAGCAGAGGGGTTAGTTCGCACATCAACAGTTGAAGATATTGCAGCAGTAGCAGCAGTAGCAGCAGTAGAACATTCAGCAATAGTAGTAGCATTATCACGCTCAATGCATTTAAGACATGGTGGTTCAAATCCATCCTGAGCGGAACTGATCTGTTTGGCATGAAGTGACTCATTTTCCTTTTGAAGATCTTCATGAGCCGCTCTCAATTTCTCAAGATCTTGCTTCCTTTGAAGATAATCATAGGAAAGCTTTTCATGAGTTGTTGAGAGCGTTTCATGATGACTTTCAAGTTCCTCATACTTAACGTGAAGATTTTTTATGTCTTCAATTAAGGACTCAGATCGAGTCATTTCAGCGCCTAACAGATCATCGCTTTTGGCTAACAGTTTTTGAATATGTTCCATGGCTTTCTGTTGTTCAGTTGCAATTTTAGCAAGTGTTTTATAGCTGGGTTTTGAACCACAATCAGAGTCATCGTCACTAGATGTTTGATAGTGAGTAGTGCGTGTGTTTACCTTGGCACCGCGTGCCATGAAGCAGTAGGTAGGAGCGGAGTAGTCCTTGTCATTTGCATCGGTGTCGGTGATGAAGTCATTGTCTTCAGTGTTGAAGATGGACTTGGCAACGTATGCTATAGCCAGACTTGCGACGCCAGAATCGGACTCCTCCTCAGACTCCACCTCCGCCTCCTCAGAAGCGGACTCCTCCTATGAATCCATTTCCTTGCCAACAAACGCACGTGCCTTGCCAGTTGAGCTCTTCTTGTGTGATGAAGACTTTGAAGAAGACTTGGAAGAAGACTTTGAGTATTTCTTCTTCTTCTTGTCGTCAGAGACGTATTCCTTGCTCTTCTTCTTATTTTTGTTCTCATTGTCCCACTGTGGACACTCAGAGATGAAGTGGACAGGTTTCTTGCACTTGTGACATGTTTTCTTCTTGTAGTCATGAGCAGAAGCTTCATCATTCCTTCAGCTTGATCGGGAAGACTTTTTGAAGCCTTTCTTCTTGGTGAATTTTTGGAACTTCTTCACAAGCATAGCAAGTTCCCTTCCAATGTCTTCAGGATCATCAGAACTGCTGTCAAATTCTTCTTCAGATGACGAGACAACTTTTGCCTTCAAGGCACGAGTTCGCCCATAGTTTGGACCGTAGATATCTCTTTTCTCAGAAAGCTGAAACTCATGTGTGTTGAGCCTCTCAAGTATGTCAGACGGATCGAGTGTCTTGCAATCAGGACGTTCTTGAATCATTAGGGCTAGGGTGTCAAACGAACTGTCAAGTGATCTCAGTAGTGTCTTGACGACTTCATGCTTGGTGATCTCAGTAGTGCCAAGAGCTTGAAGCTCATTCGTGATGTCAGTGAGTCGATCAAATGTGAGTTGGACATTCTCATTGTCATTTCTCTTGAAGCGGTTGAAGAGGTTGCGAAGGACACTGATTCTCTGATCTCTCTGGGTTGAGACGCCTTCGTTGACCTTGGAGAGCCAGTCCCAGACTAGCTTACATGTTTCCAAAGCACTAACGCAGCCATACTGTCCTTTAGTCAGATGACCACAGATGATATTCTTGGCAGTAGAGTCCAGTTGAACGAACTTCTTGACGTCAGCAGCAGTGACACCTTCTCCAGCCTTGGGAACGCCGTTCTTCACGACATACCATAGGTCGACGTCAATGGCTTCAAGATGCATGCGCATCTTATTCTTCCAGTAGGGATATTCAGTTCCATCGAAGACGGGGCACGCAGCGGAGATTTTGATTATCCCTGCAGTCGACATAGCTAAAACTCCAGGTGGTTAAACCGAATCACACAGAACAAGGGAGTACCTTGCTCTGATACCAATTGAAAGTGTGTTATATCGACTAGAGGGGGGGGCGAATAGGCGATTTCTATGAAAGTCTTCAAAACATGGAAGTTATGAAGACAAACAATAGAAATAAACCTATTACCCTATAGAGGAAGGTAGACTACACTAGGCAAGTCATAGTCAAGTATTCAATAGAGTGAAAGCACGGTGACTAATTGCAACAATGTAGTAAGGATCAGGTAGGAAGATATTATGAAGCCAAACAGAACACGCAGTCACTCAGTGAAGATAAAAGATAGTGCAATCATACAATGACTTCACAAGGAGTAACATTACGTAAAGAGAAGGGAAGGATGAAACCAGTGACTCGTTGAAGACAATGATGTGTTGGACCAGTTCCAGTTGCTGTGACAACTATACGTCTGGTTAGGGCGGCTAGGTATTTAAACCTGAGGACACACAGTCCCGGACACCCAGTCCTGAACACGCAGCTCAGGACACCCAGTCCTCACCGTATTCCCCTTGAGCTAAGGTCACACAGACCTCGCCCAATCACTCTGGTAAGTCTTCAAGGTAGACTCCCAAACCTTCACAGACTTCGTTCACCGGCAATCCACAATGTCACTTGGATGCTCAGAACGCGACGCCTAACCGGCTGGAGGATTCACAGTCCTCAAGTGTAATAAGTCTTCAGATCACACAGACAAGAAGACTTAAGTGATGCCTAATTCTCTTTGGCTCTGGGTGGTTAGGGCTTTATCCTCGCAAGGAATTCTCTCTCAAAATCTTCGAGGTGGGTTGCTCTCAAACGACAAAAGCCGTATACTAACTCTGAGCAGCCAACCGTTTTTGGTTGTAGGGGGTGGGCTATTTATAGCCACTAGGCAACCCGACCTGATTTTTCCGAAATGACCCTGGGTCACTAAGGAACTGACACGTGTTCCAACGGTCAGATTTCAAACTCACACGGCAACTTTACTTGGGCTACAAGCAAAGCTGACTTGTCCGACTCTGGACAAGATTCGCTCTCATAGTCTCCACTCGAAGACATAGGTTTTGGTTAAGCATCACTTCAGTCATTCTGACTGGTTCTCTTGGACCCCACTTAACAGTACGGTGGTTCCTATGACTCAACAAAGAAGAACAAAAAGAAATACGAAAGATCTAAGTCTTCGAGCTCCATAGGCTTCATACAATGTCTTCTCTTGTCATAGTCTTCAATGTGAATATCTTCATATACCACCTTTGACATCAATGTCTTCATACATTTTTAGGGGTCATCTCTGGTAGGAAAACCGAATCAATGAGGGACTTCTACCTGTGTTATCCTGCAATTCTCACAAACACATTAGTCCCTCAACTAGGTTTGTCGTCAATACTCCAAAACCAACTAGGGGTGGCACTAGATGCACTTACAACTACAGAAACTAGACGGAGGATAAACTAGAGGCGACGGGGTTGCCGGCACACGACTTGGTGAATCTTGATGTGTCTTGGGTGCTAGCCCTGCCCCTCTATTTATATGTTGATCCCTGGGGTCGAAACTTCGAGTAAAAGCCTCGTCAAAGTCGGGTTTGCCCGAAAGGAAAGAGTCCTTCCCAAACTCCAGGACCAGACGCCAGGGTTCCCGGCGTCTGGACCCATACACGAGGGACCCTGGCGTCTGGCCCCTACACTCTGAAAACTTCCTTTTGCGCTTTCCAAAGACCTCGTGGGCTTTCCCCTTTGCACCAAATAAAGTGTTCTCGTACCCAAACATTTCGGGAAACATCCGGAACCCCTTCCGGTGAATTTTGGAACCTTTCCAGAGACCAAACACTATTATCCCATATATCAATCATTACATCCAGACCATTCCGGAGCTCCTTGTCATGTCCGTGATCATATCCGGCACTCCGAACAACATTTGGTCACCAACATACATAACTCATATAGTACTATATCGTCAACGAACGTTAAGCGTGCGGACCCTACGGGTTCGAGAACTATGTAGACATGCCCGAGACACCTCTCTGGTCAATAACCAATAGCGGAACCTGGATGCCCATATTGGTTCCTACATATTCTATGAAGATCTTTATCGGTCGAACCTTATGACAACATACGTTATTCCCTTTGTCATCGGTATGTTACTTGCCCGAGATTCGATCATCGGTAACTTCATACCTAATTCAATCTCATTACCGACAAGTCTCTTTACTCGTTCAGTAATACATCATCCCGCAACTAACTAATTAGTCACATTGCTTGCAAGGCTTCTTATGATGTGTATTACCGAGAGGGCCCAGAGATTCCTCTCCGATACTCGTAGTGGCAAATGCTAATCTTGATCTATGCCAACCCAACAAACACCTTCGGAGATATCTATAGAGCATCTTTATAATCACCAGTTACGTTGTGACGTTTGATAGCACACAAGGCATTCCTCCAGTATCCGGGAGTTGCATAATCGCATAGTCGAAAGAATATGTATTTGACATGAAGAAAGCAATAGCAATAAAACTGAACGATCAACATGCTAAGCTAACGGATGGGTCTTGTCCATCACATCATTCTCCTAATGATGTGATCCCATTCATCAAATGATAACACATGTCTATGGTTAGGAAACTTAACCATCTTTGATTAACGAGCTAGTCTACTATAGGTTTACTAGGGATAGTGTGTTTTGTCTATGTATCCACACATGTATCAATTTTCTGGTTAATACAATTCTAGCATGAATAATAAACATTTATCATGATATAAGGAAATATAAAATAACAACTTCATTATTGCCTCTAGGGCATATTTCCTTCAGTCTCCCACATGCACTAGAGTCAATAATCTAGTTCACATCGCCATGTGATTTAACACCAATAGTTGACATCTTTATGTGATTAACACCCATAGTTCACATCGCCATGTGACCAACACCCAAAAGATTTACCAGAGTCAATAATCAGTTCACATTGCTATGTGATTAACACCCAAAGCGTATTAAGGTGTGATCATGTTTTGCTTGTGAGAGAAGTTTAGTCAACGGGTCTGTCACATTCAGATCCGTATGTATTTTGCAAATTTCTATGTCTACAATGCTCTACATGGAGCTACTCTAGCTAATTGCTCCCACGTTCAATATGTATCCAGATTGAGACTTAGAGTCATCTAGATTAGTGTTAGAGCTTGCATTGACGTAACTCTTTACGAGGAACTCTTTATCACCTCCATATCTGAGAAACATTTCCTTAGTCATCTTTAAGGCACCTAAAGATAATTTTGATCGCTGTCTAGTGGTCCACTCCTGGATCACTCTTGTACCTTCTTTGCCAGATAAGTGGCAAGACACACATCAGGTGTGGTACATAGCATGGCATATTGTATAGAACCTATGGCTGAGGCATAGGGAATGACTTTCGTTATCTCTCTATCTACTGTCGTGGTTGGGCTTTGAGTCTTACTCAACTTCACACCTTGTAATACAGGCTAGAACTCTTTCTTTGACTGATCCATTTTGAACTCTTTCAAAATCTTGTCAAGGTATGTACTCATTGAAAATCTGCGTATTGATCTATCTCTATAGATCTTAGTGCTTAATGTGTAAGAAGCTTCACCGAGGTCTTTCATTGAAAAATTATTATTCAAGTATCCTTTTATGCTATCTAGAAATTCTATATCATTTCCAATCAGCAATATGTCATACACATATAATATCAGAAATGCTATAGAGCTCCCACTCACTTTCTTGTAAATACAAGCTTCACCGTCAGTCTATATAAAACCATATGCTTTGATCACCTCATCAAAGCATATATTCCATCTCCGAGAAGCTTGCACCAGTCCATAGATGGATCGCTGGAGCTTGCACACTTTGTCAGCATCTTTAGGATCGACAAAACCTTCTGGTTGCATCATATACAATTCTTCTTTAAGATATCCATTAAGGAATGCAGTTTTGACGTCCATTTGCCAGATTTCATAATCATGAAATGTGACAATTGCTAACATGATTCGGACAGACTTAAGCATCACTACGGGTGAGAAAGTCTCATCATAGTAAACTCCTTGAACTAGTCAAAAACCTTTTGCGACAAGTCGAGCTTTGTAGATAGTGACATTACTATAAGCGTCAGTCTTATTCTTGAAGATCCATTTATTCTCAATGGATTGCCGATCATCGGGCAAGTCCACCAAAGTCCACACTTCATTCTCATACATGGATCCTATCTCAGATTTCATGGCCTCAACCATCTATCGGAATCTGGGCTCATCATAGCTTCTTCATAGTTCGTAGGTTCGCCATGGTCTAGTAACATGACTTCCAGGATAGGATTACAATACCACTCTGGTGCGAAATGTGCTCTGTTCAACCTACGTGGTCCAGCAGTAACTTGATCTGAAGTTTCATGATCATCATCATTAACTCCCTCTCTAGTTGGTGTAGGCATCACAAGAACTGATTTCTCTAATGTGCTACTTTCCAAATTGAAAGAAGGTACACTTACCTCATAAAGTTCTACTTTCCTCCCACTCAATTCTTTCGAGAGAAACTCCTTCTCTAGAAATGTTCCATTCTTGGCAACAAAGATCTTGCCTTCGGATCTGTGGTAGAAGGTGTACCCAATTGTTTCCTTAGGGTATCTTATGAAGACGCACTTCTCTGATTTGGGTTCGAGCTTATCAGGCTGAAGCCTTTTGACATAAGTGTCTCAACCCCAAACTTTAAGAAACGACAGCTTAGATTTCTTGCCAAACCATAGTTCATATGGTGTCATCTCAACGGATTTAGATGGTGCCCTATTTAACATGAATGCAACTGTCTCTAATGTATAACCCCAAAAAGATAGTGGTAAATCGGTAAAAGACATCATAAATTGCACCATATCTAATAAAGTACGGTTACGACGTTCGGACACACCGTTACGCTGTGGTGTTGCAGGTGGTGTGAGTTGTGAAACTATTCCACATTGTTTTAAATGAATGCCAAACTCGTAACTCAGATATTCGCTTCCGCGGTCAGATGGTAGAAACTTTATTTTCTTATTACAATGATTCTCCACTTCACTCTGAAATTCTGAACTTTTCAAATGTTTCAGACTTGTGTTTCATCAAGTAGATATACCCATATCTGCTCAAATCATCTGCAAAGGTCAGAAAATAATGATACCCGCCGCGAGCCTCAACACTCATCGGACCGCATACATCGGTATGTATTATTTCCAATAAGTCAGTGGCTCGCTCCATTGTTCCGGAGAATGGAGTTTTAGTCATCTTGCCCATGAGGCATGGTTCGCAAGTATCAAATGATTCATAATCAAGTGATTCCAAAAGTCCATCTGCATGGAGTTTCTTCATGCACTTTACACCAATATGACCTAAACGGCAGTGCCACAAATATGTTGCACTATCATTATCAACCTTGCATCTTTTGGCATCAATATTATGAATATGTGTATCACTACGATCGAGATTCAATAAACCATTTACATTGGGTGTATGACCATATAAGGTTTTTATTCATGTAAACAAAACAACAATTATTCTCTGATTTAAATGAATAACCATATTGCAATAAACATGATCCAATCATATTCATGCTCAACGCAAACACAAAATAAAATTTATTTAGGTTCAACACCAATCCTAAAGGTAGAGGGAGTGTGCGATGGTGATCTTATCAACCTTGAAATCACTTTCAACACACATCGTCACCTTGCCTTTAACTAGTCTCTGCAACTCCTGTTTTGAGTTACTAATCTTAGCAACTGAACCGGTATCAAATACCTAGGGGTTACTACGAACACTAGTAAAATGCACATCAATAACATGTATATCAAATATACCTTTGTTCACTTTGCTATCCTTCTTATCCGCCAAGTATCTGGGGCAGTTCCGCTTCTAGTGATCATTCTCTTTGCAATAGAAGCACTTAGTTTTAGGCTTGGGTCCAACTTTGGGCTTCTTCCTGAGAGTGGCAACTTGCTTGCCATTCTTCTTGAAGTGCCCTCTATTTCCCTTTTGCCCTTTTTCTTGAAACTAGTGGTCTTGTTAACCAACAACATTTGATGCTCTTTCTTGATTTCTACCTTCACTGATTTTAGCATCGCGAAAAGCTCGGGAATCGTTTTAGTCATCCCTTGCATATTATAGTTCATCACGAAGTTCTAGTAACTTGGTGATAGTGACTAGAGAACTCTGTCAATCAATATCTTATCTAGAAGATTAACTCCCACTTAATTCAAGCAATTGTAGTACCCAGACATTCTGAGCACATGCTCATTGGCTGAGCTAATCTCCTCCATCCTGTAGGCAAAGTACTTGTTATAGGTCTCATACCTCTCGACATGGGCATGAGTCTTAAATACTAATTTCAACTCTTGGAACATCTCACATGCTTCGTGGCATTCAAAACCTTTTTGAAGTCCCGGTTCTAAGCAGTAAAGCATGGTGCACTAAACTATCAAGTAGTCATCATACCGAGCTTGTCAAATGTTCATAACGACTGCATCTGCTCCTGCAACAGGTCTGTCACCTAGTGGTGCATCAAGGACATAATTCTTCTGTCCAGCAATGAGGATATTCCTCATATCACGGACCCAGTCCGCATCATTGCTACTGATAACCCACACGTATAGGGGATCGCAATAGTTTTCGATAAGTAAGAGTGTCGAACCCAACGAGGAGCTAAAGGTAGAACAAATATTCCCTCAAGTTCTATCGACCACCGATACAACTCTACGCATGCTTGACGTTCGCTTTACCTAGAACAAGTATGAAACTAGAAGTACTTTGTAGGTGTTGTTGGATAGGTTTGCAAGATAATAAAGAGCACAAAAATAAAACTAGGGGCTGTTAAGGTAAAGAAACAATAAAGTAAATATAGCGAGTGTGCAAAAGTGGTGGTAGGAGTTGTGAAATTGTCCCTTAAGCAATTGACTACTTTACTAGACCGATAGCAAGTATTATGTGGGAGAGGCCACTGCTAGCATGTCATCCCTTACTTGGAATTCTATGCACTTATGATTGGAACTATTAGCAAGCATCCGCAACGACTAATGTTCATTAAGGTAAAACCCAACCATATCATTAAGATATATTGGTCCCCCTTCAATCCCCTATGCATCAATTTCTATGCTAGGTTGAAGCTTCTGTCACTCTTGCCCTCCAATACATAGTCCTATCAACATACAAACTAACCCTAGGGTGTGATCCACGTGCGCAATCATATGATGGGCACCAAAGGACAGCAACATAACCACAAGCAAATTAAATCAATCATAGCAATTCATCAACCACCGATAGGACAACAAAAATCTACTCATACATCATAGGATGGCAACACATCATTGGATAATAATATGAAGCATAAAGCACCATGTTCAAGTAGAGGGTACAGCAGGTTGCGGGAGAGTGGACCGCTGTAGATAGAGGGGGGAAGGTGATGGAGATGTTGGTGAAGATGGCGGAGGTGTTGGTGTAGATCGCGGTGATGATGATGGCCCCCGGTGGCACTCCGATGCCACCGGAAGCGAGGGGGAGAGAGCCCCCTCCTTCTTCTTCTTCCTTGACCTTCTCCCTAGATGGGAGAAGGGTTTCCCCTCTGGTCCATGGCCTCCATGGAAAGGGAGGGGCGAGAGCCCCTCTGAGATTGGATCTGTCTCTCTGTCTCTCTCTATTTCTGCGTTCTCAGATTCTTCCCTTTCACCGTTTCTTATATTCTCGGAGATCCGTAACTCCGATTGGGCTGAAATTTTGACACGGTCTCTATCCGGAAATTAGCTTTCTTGCGGCAAAAGAAGGGCACCAACCGCCTTACAGGGTGGCCACGAGAGTCAGGGGCGCGCCCCCCTACCTCGTGGGCCCCTCGAGCATCGTCTCGCATGGATTCTTCTTCCCAAAAATCATATATATTCCAAAAATATTCCGTCAGTATTTATTCCGTTTGGACTCCGTTTGTTATGGATATTCTGCGAAACAAAAGACATGCAACAAACAGGAACTGGCACTGGGCACTGGATCAATATGTTAGTCCCAAAAATAGTATAAAAAGTTGCCAAAAAGTATATGAAAGTTGAATAATATTGGCATGGAACAATCAAAAATTATAGATACGACAGAGTCGTATCAGCTACTATCATCTTTCAACTTTTCTCTAGGAACATATCAAAAATATACCGGAGCTATATCGTGAGCTATTGATCTACAACATATATATGCAAAAACTATCAGGACTAAGTTCATGATAAATTAAGTTCAGTTCATCACATTACTCAAGAACTCCCACTTAGAAAGACATCCCTCGAGTCATCTAAATGATTACGTGATCCAAATCAACTAAACCATGTCCGATCATCACGTGAGATGGAGTAGTCATCAATGGTGAACATCTCTATGTTGATCATATCTACTATATGATTCACATTCGACCTTTCCGTCTCCATTGTTCTGAGGCCATGTCTGTACATGCTAGGCTCGTCAAGTTTAAACCGAGTATTCCGCATGTGAAAAACTGTCTTGCACCCTTGTATGTGAACGTAGAGCCTATCACACCCGATCATCACATGGTGTCTTAGCACGATGAACTATCATAACGGTGCATACTTAGGGAGAACACTATACCTTGAAATTTTAGTGAGGGATCATCTTATAATGCTACCGCCGTACTAAGCAAAATAAGATGCGTAAAAGATAAACATCATATGCAATCAAAACATGGGACATGGTATGGCCATTATCATCTGGTGCCTTTGATCTCCATCTCCAAAGCACCGTCATGATCTCCATCGTCATTGGCTTGACACCTTGATCTCCATCGTAGCGTCGTGATCGTCTCGCCAACTATTTCTTCTACTATTGCTAATGCATAGTATTAAAGTAAAGCAATTACATGGTGTTTTCATTTCATACAATAAAGAGACAACCATAAGGCTCCTGCCGGTTGCCAGTAACTTTTACAAAACATGATCATCTCATACAATAACATATATCACATCATGTCTTGACCATATCACATCACAGCAAGCCCTGCAAAAACAAGTTAGACATCCTCTACTTTGTTGCTGCAAGTTTTACGTAGCTCCTGCGGGCTTCTAGCAAGAACCGTTCTTACCTACGCATCAAAAGCACAATGGTGATTTATCAAGTTTGTTGTTTTAACCTACAACAAGGACCAGCCGCAATCAAATTAGATTCAACTAAAGTTGGAGAAACAGACACCCCGCCAGCCACCTTTATGCAAAACTAGTTGCATGTCTATCGGTGGAACCGGTCTCATGAACGTGGTCATGTAAGGTTGGTCCGGGCCACTGTATCCAACAATACCGCCGAATCAAAATAAGACATTTGTGGTATGAAGTATGATGATCACCTCTCACAACTCTTTGTGTTCTACTCATGCATATCATCTACACATAGACCTGGCTCGGATGCCACTGTTGGGAAACATAGCATGCAATTTCAAAAATTTCCTACGCTCACGCAAGATCTATCTAGGAGATGCATAGCAACGAGAGGGGAGAGCATCTTCATACCCTTGAAGATCGCAAAGCGGAAGCGTTTATCAACGCGGTTGACGTAGTCATACACCTTCACGATCCATCACAATCAAGTACCGAACGTACGACACCTCCACGTTCAGCTTGATGACGTCCTCACCTTCTTGATCTAGCAAGACGGGCGAAGTAGTAGATGAGTTCCGGCAGCACGACGACGTGGTGACGGTTAGTGATGAAGAACAATCTCCGCAGGGCTTCGCCAAGCACTACAGAAACTAGACAGAGGGTAAACTTGAGGGGACGGGGTTGCCGGCACATGGCTTGGTGAATCTTGATGTGTCTTCGGTGCTAGCCCTGCCCCTCTATTTATATGTTGAGCCCTAGGGTCGGAACTTGGAGTAAAAGCCTCCTCAAAGTTGGTTTTGCCCGAAAGGCAAGAGTCCTTCTCGAACTCCAGGACAAGACGCCAGGATTCCCGGTGTATGGACCCAGACGCCAGGACTCTGCAAAACTTCCTTTTGTGCTTTCCAAAAACCTCTCGGGCTTTCCCCTTTGGCCCAAATAAAGTGTTCTCGTACCCAAACATTTCGGGAAACATCCGGAACCCCTTCCGGTGAATTCTGGAACCTTTTTGAAGACCAAACACTGTTATCCCATATATTAATCTTTACCTCCGAACCATTCCGGACCTCCTCGTCATGTCCGTGATCAAATCCGGGACTCCGAACAACATTCTGTCACCAACATACATAACTCATATAATACTATATCGTAAACGAACGTTAAGCGGGCGGACCCTATGGGTTCGAGAACTATGTAGACATGACCGAGACACCGCTCTGGTCAATAACCAATAGTGGAACCTAGATGCCCATATTGGTTCCTACATATTCTACAAAGATCTTTATCGGTCGAACCTTATGACAACATACGTTATTCCCTTTGTCATCGGTATGTTACTTGCCCGAGATTCGATTGTCGGTATCTTCATACCTAGTTCAATATCGTTATCGGCAAGTCTGTTTCCGTAATACATCATCCCCCAGCTAACTCATTAGTCACATTGCTTGTAAGGCTTCTTATGATGTGTATTACCGAGAGGGCCCAATGATACCTCTCCGATACTCGAAGTGACAAATCCTAATCTCAATCTATGCCAACCCAACAAACACCTTCGGAGATACCTGTAGAGCATCTTATAATCATCCAGTTACGTTGTGATGTTTGATAGAGCACAAGGAATTCCCCCGGTATCCAGGAGTTGCATAATCTCGTAGTCGTAGGAAAATGTATTTGACATGAAGAAAGCAATAGCAATAAAACTGAACAATCAATATGCTAAGCTAACGGATGGGTCTCGTCCATCACATCATTCTCCTAATGATGTGATCCCGTTCATCAAATGACAACACATGTCTATGGTTAGGAAACTTAACCATGTTTGATTAACGAGCTAGTCTAGTAGAGGCTTACTAGGGACACGGTGTTTTGTCTATGTATCCACACATGTATCAAGTTTCCGGTTAATACAATTCTAGCATGGATAATAAACATTTATCATGATATAAGGAAATATAAAATAACAACTTTATTTTTGCCTCTAGGGCATATTTCCTTCACTCGTACTAGTGCCTGGGTATTTGATACTGGTTCGGTTGCTCATATTTGTAACTCGAAACACGAGCTGCAGAAAAAACGAAGACTGGCTAAGGACGAGGTGATGATGCACGTCGAAAATGGTTCGAAGGTTGATGTGATCGTCATCGGCACGCTACCTCTACATCTACCTTCAGGATTAGTTTTAAACCTAAATAATTGTTATTTGGTGCGTGTGTTGAGCATGAACATTATATTTGTATCTTTTTTATTGCGATATGGTTATTCATTTAAGTCAGAGAATATTGGTTGTTCTATATATATGAGAATATCTTGTTGAATCTCGATCGTAGTGATACACATATTCATAATATTGATGCCAAAAGATGCAAAGTTAGTAATGATGGTACCACATATTTGTGGCACTGCCGCTTAGGTCATATTGGTGTAAAGCTCATGAAGGAACTACATGCTCATGGACTTTTGGAATCTCTTGATTATGAATCAGTTGAGACATGTGAACCATGCCTCATGGGCAAGATGACTAAAACTCCCTTCTCCGGAACTATGTGGTTCGATGAGTATTGAAGCACGCGGTGGATATCGTTATTTTCTTACCTTCACAGATGATTTTAGTAGATATGGATATATGTACTTAATCAAACACAAGTATGAAACATTTGAAAAGTTCAAGGAATTTCAGAGTGAAGTGGAAAATCATCATCACAAAAAAATAAAGTTTCTTCGATCTGATCGCGGAGGTGAATATTTGAGTTACAAGTTTGGTACGAATTTAAGACAACATGGAATTTATTCACAGCTGACGCCAGCTGGAACACCACAACGTAATGGTGTGTCTGAATGCCGTAATCATTTTCTATTGGATATCGTGTGTCCAAATGTCTCTTACCGATTTTTCACTTTCATTCTGGGGTTGTGTATTTGAGATAGCCGCATTCACTTTAAATAGGGCACCACCTAAATTCGTCAAGACAACACCATATGAGTTGTGGTTTGGCAAGAAACCTAAGTTGCCATTTCTTAAAGTTTGGGGATGTGACGCTTATGTTAAGAGGCTTCAGCCTGATAAGGTCGAACCCAAAGCAGAGAAGTGCGTCTTCATAGGGTGCCCTAAAGAGACCATTGGGTATACCTTCTACCAAAGATCCGAGGGCAAGATCTTTCTTGACAAGAACGGGTTCTTTCTAGAGAAGGAGTTTCTCTCGAAATAATTGAGTGGGAGGAAAGTAGAACTTGATGAGGTGATCGTACCTTCCCTCGAATTGGAAAGTAGCACATCACAGAAAGCAGTCCTCATGATGCCTACACCAGCTAAAGAGGAAGCTAATGATGATCATGAAACTTCGGATCAAGTTACTACTGAACTTCGTAGGTCGACCAGGGTACATTTCGCACCAAAGTGGTACAGTAATCCTATCCTGGAATTCATGTTGTTAGACAAT
Organism: Triticum dicoccoides; assembly: GCF_002162155.2. Classification (NCBI taxonomy): domain Eukaryota; kingdom Viridiplantae; phylum Streptophyta; class Magnoliopsida; order Poales; family Poaceae; genus Triticum; species Triticum dicoccoides. The sequence goes on from NC_041384.1 coordinate 674,546,240, forward strand.
GGCGAATCTACGAACTATGAAGAAGCTATGATGAGCCCGGATTGCAACAAATGGCTCGAGGCCATGAAATCTGAGATAGGATCCATGTATGAGAACCAATGTTGGGGATATCGCTTATCGGGAACTTATCGGTCGACCCATGATAAGGAGTAAATCGGCCAGTTTATCGGCATATCGGCCGATTTATCGCCATATTGGCTGATTTATCGGATGATTTATCTTATCGGTCAGACAGTGGTAAGCGATAAATCGGCCGATTTATCGGCATATCGGAAGGTATCTTGAACAGTGATGAGAACAAAGTATGGACTTTGGTGGAGTTGCCCAATGATCGGCAAGCCATTGTGAATAAATGGATCTTTAAGAAGAAGACAGACGCTGATGGTAGTGACACCGTCTATAAAGCTCGACTTGTCGCAAAAGGTTTCCAACAAGTTCAAGGGGTTTACTATGATGAGACTTTCTCACCCGTAGCGATGCTTAAGTTTGTTAGAATTATGTTAGCTATTGCCGCATTTTATGATTATGAGATCTGGCAAATGGACGTCAAAACGGCATTCCTGAATGGGTTTCTTAAGGAAGAGTTGTATATGATGCAACCAGAAGGTTTTGTCGGTCCTAAGGATGCTAACAAAGTATGAAAGGTCCAGCGATTCATCTATGGACTGGTGCAAGCATCTCGGAGTTAGAATATTCGCTTTGATGAAGTGATCAAAGCTTTTGGTTTTATACAAACTTACGGAGAAGCTTGTATTTACAAGAAAGTGAGTGGGAGCTCTGTAGCATTTCTGATATTATATGTGGATGACATATTGTTTATTGGAATGATATAGAATTTCTGGAAAGCATAAAAGGATATTTGAATAAGAGTTTTTCAATGAAAGACCTTGGTGAAGCTGCTTACATATTGGCATCAAAATCTATAGAGATAGATCAAGACGCCTAATAGGACTTTCACAAAGTACATACATTGACAAAGTTTTGAAGAAGTTTAAAAAGGATCAGTCAAAGAAATGATTCTTGCCTGTATTGCAAGGTGTGAAGTTGAGTAAGACTCAAAGCCCGACCATGACAGAAGAAAGAGAAAGGATGAAAGTCATTCCCTATGCCTCAGTCATAGGCTCTATAATGTATGCCATGATGTGTACTAGACCTGATGTGTGCCTTGCCATAAGTCTGGCATGGAGGTAGCAAAGTGACCCTGGAGTAGATCACTGGACAGCGGTCAAGAATATCCTGAAGTACCTGAAAAGGACTAAGGACATGTTTCTCCTTTATGGAGGTGGCGAAGAGCTCATCATAAAGGGTTACGTTGATGCTAGTTTCGACACAGATCCAGATGACTCTAAGTCTCAAACCATATACGTATTTATATTAAATGGTGGAGCAGTCAGTTGGTGCAGTTCCAAGCAGAGCGTCGCGGCGGCATCTACATGTGAAGCGAAGTATATAACTACTTCGGAAGCAGGGCAAGAAGGAGTCTGGATGAAGGAGTTCATATCCGATCTGGGTGTAATACCTAGTGCATCGGATCCAATGACTTTCTTTTGTGACAACACTGGAGCTATTGCCATTTCCAAGGAGCCCGGGTTTCAGAAGAGAACCAAGCACATCAAGCGCCGCTTCAACTCCATTCATAACTATGTTAAGGATGGAGACATAGAACTTTGCAAAGTACATACGGATCTGAATGTGGCAGGCCCGTTGACTAAACCTCTTCCACGGGCAAAGATCAGCACCAAGACTCCATGGGTGTTAGATTCATAACTATGTAAACTAGATTATTGACTCTACACTACAAAAAAATACACTTCCATGATGATACGTGTTTGTCACAGTAGGTCGCTTTTTTTGTCATGCATGTACATCATGACAAATTTATGACAGAATCAAGATAGTCATGCCTGTGTTGTCATAGAAGTGTTCCATGACATTACCAAAATTATCATCACGGAAGTGTCCACTTCCATGACGATAAATCACGCGTCACAGAAGTGCTTTCGTCAAGGGTGACTGACACGTGGCATCCACCGTAACGGAACACCGTTAAGCTATCGGGTCGGGTTTTGGAACCGATAACCCATTAACAACCCCGACCAATGGGAAATTTCCTCGTGTAAAATTCTTATTGGCCGGACGAAACACGTGTCAGCTCATCATTGGGTCAGATAGGCGCCTATGATACGTCGACACGTGGCACGGCCCAACAGAGGCCCATTCTTGTGAAAAGGCTGGCCCGTTTGACTTGGTCAAAAGGTGGCGGGCCGGCCCATGGAAAGCCTGTTAATGGCATGTTCGCATATAGCCCATTTACAGCCCGCTAACCTAAGGCCCGTTACGCCCTATCCGAATTAGGCCCAGTAGCATCATCTAGGCCATCCAATATGATTCCAGCCCGTTTTCACTTTTGGCCCATGTATGGCCCATGACGTCTTTCGGCCCATATGAGGCCCTATGTAACTCTTGGCCTATTAACGGCTCGTGGTGAAATTGGCCCGTAATGAACAGTGTATCACTTTACACCCATTAACGCCCGTGGTGAAACTGGCCCGTAATGAAAAGTGTATCACTTTATACCCATTAATGGCCCGTTATTCCGTTGGGCCGTTTCCAGCCCATGTTATCTTTCGGCCTTCTCAGAGCCCATTTATTCTTGGGCTCATTTCCAGCATTCGTTTACTTACGGCCCGTTATTGTCATTTTCTGCTTGTGGGCCAAATTCAGCCCGTGATTACAATCGGTCCGTTTGTGGTCCGTTAATACGTTGGGCCGTTTTCATAGCGTCATCAAATACGGCCTATTAACGATGGCCCGTTACGGTCGGCCCATGAATGGACGATTCCAACTCTAGCCCGTTTACGGACATAATGCAGCCTGTTATTGGCCCATGTTTGGCCAATCGATCATATGGCCCGTATAAGGCCCATTGATGATACGGCCCGTAGAAGGCCCATTGTTTCTACGGCCCGTAGAAGGCCTACTATTTCTACGTCCCGTAGAAGGCCCACTGTTTCTACGGCCCGTAGGAGGCCAAGTGTCACTACAGTAAATATTAGCCCATGGTTATTGTGGCCTAGTTTTAAAAAATAGGTTATTGCAGCCACTAGTTAACCGCGGAAAAAGAACTGCAATGACTACAAGAAAACAAATAAACAAGACAACAAGGAAATAAATAAGCAAGCAACTAACGCTAGGCTATGACGGCTATTACACATATTACATCCACTGGGCATCAAAGTTCGCCACCAGTGCAAATATAGGGAACAAAGCAGCATATGATATACACTGGCCGTCAAAATTGGCCACCAGTGTAAATAAACGCGGCAGCAAAACAAGAGCATAACTGAAACAACTTCATAAGAGCTCAAGAAACGTTATCCTGGGTATCCACCATGCTGGCAATAAGCTTAGCAAGCTGATTAGATTTGTCCTGTTTGGCGCTAAAATCCTCCAACGCTTGCTATTGCACCAGAAAGTATGCATCTGAATGCTCCAGGGACTTCCGCGGTCCTTCCGCTTCTTGTCGCAGCACAGCTGATCGATGTCTTTCAGCTTGTAGTTGAGACTCAAGAAATCGAACTGATTCAGACAGTGAGTCTACATAGCTTGTGCAAGCGGTAGTGGCTAGTAACTCCAACACTAAACCAAGACAGGATGTGTCACTATCCTGAACCTTATCTGCATTACTTCCTTTACCGTTGCTTAATAAGACACTCTTCCCCAATATTCTGCCAGCATTCTAAAAGAAGAAACAAGTAGACACATAACAAGTTTAGCATGTACTAGTATATGAAACTCATTTCGGTATACCAGTTCATTAGTAAGGTGGACAGGATTAAACTACCAAGTCTTCTATTGCCAAGTACTAGTACATAATAAAAGCATCAAACAAACATATATCTATGTCCTATGGTAGCAATGGAATCTTAAATTAGAACAGTTGTTCTTCAAGTTTAGGCACTTGTTCTACATGAACAGAGTACAATAAGACGCAAGAATATAATACTTAAAAATAGAAAATGAGCTCATAGACCTTACCACATTCTTGGTTTGGGACCAGTACAGAACAAGGCGTTCCCAGTCATCGTCCAGTAAATGTGTCTCAGGAGAACGTAAGGGAATTTGATGAGTTTCTTTGCCGGTGAAGTACGTTTTCTTCAAGTAATTCCGATACTGCCACCAAGCATTCTTGAAGATAGCAAAGGTATTAGCACAGGTTACCTCATCCTGAGTTTCCAAATCGGTCCTTCTCTATAGAGAAAAATGGGAAAATTTGCTGTATTATAACCATCATGGAGGTAGGATGTATGGGACAAAGCAAAGTAATTGCCATGAATAACATTACTTACACATAACTCCTGGACAAACAGCTGCAACTGGCATTTCCTTCATCTTCAGTATAATATTTCCCAGATGGGAAGATACGCACATACGATTTAACAACATCAAATGCGATAGATGCTAAACTACGACTAGCTGGTTGTGCTTCCTCCACAGGAATAAGCGTACTAACTGGTGGAGTTGGGGTTCGCCGTGATAGTACTGGCCCTTTGGGCACCTGAGCTGCCTTACTAACTGCTCTTGTTTGGGAGCTCTGTGGTGGAGATGGTGCTGTGTCAACAGGAACTGGGTTACTATCGGCTGGGGTTGGGGTTAGATTGGATGAAGCTGGTTCTCTGTCCATTGTAGTAGGGGTACAATCTGCGAGAGTTTGGGTTATGTGTGGTAGGGCTGGTTCTTGTGCATGTACAACCGGGGGGCTATCTCCACCAAGAGGTAGCACAGTTTTATTTGAAGACCGTGTTTTTAGTCCGCTAGATACTGGCATCACCCGCTCCAATTCAAATGGCTGATAAACAGGAAACATAGTTGAATGTACAGACATTGTATGAGAGACAGATGCAATAGATAGTGTGGAAAAAGAGGGCATGAAATAGTTGACATGTATATTGTTTAACTAAAGCGAATAGCATGACATAATTTCACATATATGATGTCTATCTAAACTGGATAGCATAGCATAACATAATTCAAAGATATGATGAATAACTAAACATGATCGCATGACATAATTCACCTACATGTTATCTAAGTAATCAGGATCGCATCATTTAATTCACATATGTGATTTATATGCTAAACAGAGGGCATTTGATATGATGTTTGAACTAAGAACATGGTGTTGAATATTGTGTATATGATGTCTAAACTATGCAATGCAAGACACCATATGCATGATATGAGCAGTATAACCGTGCCAAGTTAGATCATACACCTCAGTGGGGGAATAGGACTGGTCATCTGTCTCTGAATCCATCTCTGAGGAGCTATCGGGACCCAAGAAGAGATCTGCTTTGACAGGTAGCACTGTCTGCTCTGAAGGCCTTGTTTTCACTCCAGATTTTTCCTTCTCCCACCCAAATGGCTGATTCACAGGAAGAGTAGTTTAATGTACAAACATTGTCGACAAATGGAAATGTAATGAAGAAAAGGATGGGCAAGATATCATTCAAATATATGATGCCTGGTTAAACAAGATGGCATTGCACATTTCACATATACTATGGCTGGCTAAAAGACATGAGACTGCATAATTCCCATATATGATATAGAAACTAAACAGGTGGCATTACATAACATGTCTAAACTAAGCAGATGACATATATGATGTTAAAATTAGGCACTACAAGGCAACATATGCATGATATGACTAACATCATCATGCCAAGGTAGAGCAAACACCTTGGGGGGTAAATAGGAGTGGTCAGCGGCGTCTGAATCCGCCTCAGAACAGATATCGTCCTCTGGATTACAATCTGGAGAGGGGTCGGGAGGGTTTGCCATTGAACCCACCATGGAGCGATGTCTGCATGGCATTGTATTGCCGCGCAAAACTCTTCTCTTTTTCTCTACATGTTCAGCATGACTGTGTACAATATTTGACATGCATACGAAAAAAATATGGTGAGATTATGTAAGGAGAGCATGCAGAAATTTAGAGTGATGGTAACAACCAGTGGATCGATGTTTTTCTGTTGAACCAAAATAGCTCTAATGGATCGACGTGAATGTATAGTAATAAGTGATGCAACAAGTGTACAACCTCTTTGCCATAGCCGTGTCGACCTCAACATCATTGGGTTGGTCGCTGAAGCAGTTGAGGCAGAGGTGGCTGTCGGAGGTGTGGAGGAAGATCTGAGAAATCTGTAGACGGCGTCCAGGGCACTGCTCTGTTGTGACGGATCGTTCTGTCATTGGAGCAGCTCCGGTGAGCCGTAAGACGTCAAGGGTGAAGCAGCACAAGAGAGGCATCATCAATCTCAAGTGGGATTCTAATAGCATCTCCAATAGATGATGTAAAATGGATGTAAAATTAACATCACCAAAAACCACCTGACTACAACAGATGAGGTAAAAACTGTTGACTCTGAACTTAACTGTCAAAACTGAAATTTACTGTGGAATCTGAATGCTACTGTCGAAACTGAATGCAATGGTAGCAGAGAGGCACTTGACATGTAGTTTAGGGAGGGCCTGCAGTTCATCTTCAACCTGCACCACCTGAGCCGCCAGTCACCACCGGCCGAACCACCTGCCCCAGCGCCGCCTCGCCGCCCCGAAACAACTCACCACCGCCGCCTCGGCCAGCCCTCTAGGCCCCCCTCCCCCACCCTGAACCCTAAGATAAATAGTGGGGTACCTCTCCGGCGAGCCCCCGTCCC
>NC_041384.1:674553112-674566701 GCF_002162155.2 Triticum dicoccoides
AAAATTGACTGACCCAAAAGTCGATTCAGTTGACTGAAGTGTGGCTTAATCGGAGCAGAGCAGCATCACGAGCGAGGGGGAGAGCAGCAGCAGCAGCTGGGCGAGCAAGCGATCGAGCAAGAGCCGGAGCAGCAGCAGCAGATCCGGCTGGTATGGACGCCGCCGCCGAAGGGGCCTCGCACTGGGGGAGAGCCGTCGTGGAGATGTCGCCCACGGCGCCGGCTTCAAGGTAGCCGCTCCATGGGGGTGTAGGATGGAGCACCGTCGGCGCCGGGAGGTCGAGTTAAGGAGAAGGTGCGATGCAATGAGTGTACAACCTCTTTGGTGGCGCCGAGTAGGCCTCGGCTTCGTCCGAGGAGTCGGTGAGGATGTTGCGGTTCCGGTGGAGCAAGTTAAGGCGGCTTGTGGGGATGGAGCAGCCACGATAGACGAGGCGATCATCGGAGTAGCTCCTTGGAGGTGGAGGACGGGGCGGCTGAACCGGCGGGACAGCGAGATGGACGACGGATCCTCATCCGGGAAGGTGGACGAGGGACATCGAGCTATTGCGCTGGACGACGTCGTCGGGGAAGAGGCTCCGGCTAGGCAGCGGTGACGTGGCGGACGGAGGAGGGTGGGGTTTCGCGGCTGGAGCGGAGAGGTTATGGCGGCCTGGGATTTCGAATCGCAAAAAGGGGGCGATGGGAGGGGGTGAAGCATGACTTAGGAACGCGCTTGTCCAAAATGTAGGGTGTGTTACAAAAGTACCCCCCCACCGATTTGAACTAGCGGCCCTTTCGGCTTAAGGTTAGAAGGGGGATTTCTCGTGTCGGGATTTGGCAGCTGGAGGGAGTTTTTGCGCGCGTTGTAATTTCGGGATAGCAAGGCGCGGGTTGTGAAGGCGCCAGTTTTGGGAGCACGATATCTGAATTTTCGGGATATAACAAGACGCGGGTTGAATTTTAGGGACAAGCCTAACGTGTAGTAATATTGTACTTGTACGTACCAAATCAATTCGCACTTCCCTCAACCAAAAAGAAAATGAAAAAAATAGAACTATTCACACCACACAAAGAGAGAGTCTTGCCCCATTTTACAATACAAATGCTATTCAAAGCTACTCCCTCCTTCCATCTATATAGAGCCTAATGCATTTTTCAATGCTAACTTTGACCAAATATTAGAGCAATGATATATGACATGCAACTTACACAAAGCACACCGTTAAATTCGTCTGTGAAAGGTTCTTTCAATGATATAATTTTCACATTGTGCATGTCATATACTATTAATCTTGTCAATAGTCAAAGGCGGTCTTAAAAATCTCATTACGCCCTATATAGATGGAAGGAGGGAGTATGAATCCATGTTATGTCCGATTAAATTTTTTCTCTTGCTGTATAATGCATGTAACCTACTCATACCAACATTTTAGTGCATTCTGTCTATACTACCGCTGCAATTCGAACTAAATTTGAATCCATTTCTCTATTTCAATAAGAATCTACAATCATGATTGTTGCCAACTTCAACCATCATAGTTTCCTTGCTATCCGCCAGATATAAATCAGACGGCCTATAATGCAGGATGGCAGGCACACCATCATCAACAACTCCGTTTTTTATAAGAGTAGAGATAAAACATATTAAATGTAGTATACCATGTTCATAACCACACCATCTGTATCACCGTTATATATATTCACACATCCGTCGGTTTGAAACACTATGATAAATTCTTCAAATATCCGAATTCGCTTTTTATAATGAAGTATATATGATCTCTATTCGTCTTTTACACCCACACAACCCTCTTATATTTGTAGCTAGCGCTAACTTTCTCTTGTGCATGCACACGCCCGCATCCCTCTCACCCTCCCTCAGCATTCTCTAGCTCCATCGCGCAAATTCGTCTTTTCACTTTAGGTCGTTCACCCACGGTGTGTGTAGGCCCCCCAGCTCCTTCTTTACGGCACACATCGATCGATATGCCTCTCTAGCCAGGTGTGCCTAGCACAAACACAAGCTTCCCCTCTTCTCTTGTCACCGTCCATGCCTCACTCCCACCACTCTTTTCATTGTTCTCGTACTCGCACACTCCTCCCCCTCGATATAGTATGCCTCTCGTACCACCTCCTACATGCATCCCCCTCTCTCTATCCTTCTCCTCGTGCCTCATTTGCTTCTAACACACACATGCATGTATACCGATCGATCTCCCAACATATACCTAGATCAACTTTAACTACCCCCCATCGATCGACGTACCTCACAAGTTATTTCTCTCCTTTCTCTTACAAAGGGTGATTGATCTTCCTATGTAGTTACGTCTGCTTACCACAGCCACATCGTCCCCCCTCATCATTCGTGCATGCCTCCTGACCCGTCTCTCGAACGCACGTGCACAGACAACAAGCCGCCATCTCCTCTCTTATTGATTTTGCGGGCGTGCCCTCCGTTTGTCTAGCAAGCCTATCCCACCAATTGTTAGAAGCAACTCCACTACCACCCCCTCCAACACTCTAGCTTTGTCTCTCTCCCAACCTTATTCATCTCCTGCACATATGCATGGATGCCGATCGATCTCCCTTAATACATGAGGCAGATTGATCTCCTTAATACATGAGGTAGGCCTCTCTCCTCCTCCACACATATACCAGCCATTGTACCTCTATAGTTAATTGGGCCTCCCTCTTCCCCCACCACACACCGATAGTCGAGCGCTGCAGGTAGGTATCCATGCCACAGAGACAAACTACACATGTCCCATCACACATTCCAGTAGGCCAACCACTCTATATCTTTGACGTGGGCACACACAAATTCGATGGCACTCTTTATCGATCGCGCGCGCACACACACACATCATCATCCCTCTCTTCGATTCTATGGACACCTCAAGCCGATGATACCTCCACTCTCTTCTCGTGGATCGCCCCCTCTATATATATGTTATATCCAGGACTCTATTTCACACACATTGCATATGTTAAATTTTTTTGATTGACCCCCCCCCCCAAAAAAAACTCTCAAGAACCCACACACTATATCTATCTAAGTTTGTATCTCTCTCACACAACCCCACGTAGGTGGTGTACGTATACAAGAAGAGAATAGGTGCACCATGCATGTACTCACGCTTCGTGCCCAGCCACACCCGCGCGGGTACACGGTGGAGCTCATTTCTCCGCATAAGCTGAATTTGTTTTTGAAACATCAAGTGGCCAGAGACTCGAAAACTTATTTGCCCATTAGTGACATGTCAGGGCGGTGGATTTTAGTTTGTACGATAATGCTGCATCCACCTAAAGTAACAAAAGTTCTTATGTAAACTTCCTAGTAATTCCCTCTTCGTAGGTGCAGCATTACTCCTAACATTGGTAATATCAGTTTGAAACTTGTAATATTGCCGTGTCCTATTCCTGCGTTTTCAAAATCCTGTGAATCAAACAGGTCCTGAGTTGGTGATGATGTTGTGCCTCCCATCTTTCACCAATAGCCGTCGGATCTAGATCTGCCGCATACAAACCAAGCTTCTCCATTTTTACAAAAAGATGCCCGCACTTGTTCCCTATTTACAAACAACTCCTTGTCTCTCACAATCTAGGAGTAGAAGGCCGTGGAAAAATCTGGCGCGATGGCCGCTGCCGGAGCCGTCCACCCCCAATCTTGGTGTTCCATGCAATGCATGGGCATCTACGCACGGGAAATTATGTCGAATAGGGCTAGTTGTAAGCAGGCTAGCTCTACAGCCATGATGATAGTGACTACAGACGGTGAGGCTGACTATGGTATGCCGAACACGGCGCCTATACTCAGGTGTCATCTCCGGCGCAGGGTCTTGTCACTTCACTATGAGGAGCAGCACGTAATAATTTGACCAACGGGTAGTACAGTGCTAGTACTCCTACTACTACATTGGTAGTACTACTACTAGTACTAGTAGCACCACCGTCTGGATTTAGGAGTACTACCACGTCCACCAGCACCGAGGAACGTCTCCAGGTAGTATTGCTTGAGGCCGCCAGGGCGAGGGGCCGCTTGGACGACAGCTTCGTCTCCTTGTTCGATGAGGTCCTCGCCGGTTTCCTCGACAAGTTCACCGTCGTCAAGAAGCTTGCGGACAACTTTGACGTAAGCCTCCAGCTGACGCGCCCAGGCTCTGCGATGCCTGCCACCCTCAACGGCCACTATGGTAACAACCTCTTCGACGCACTGGTGGCCCTGCAACTGCCTGTCGTCGTGCCGGAGAATGTCCACCTCGAGGTCACGCTCGCCGTGCAGCACCTGGCGCAGCAAGACACCATCGACATAATCACCCACGTCTAGGCGCAAATCATCCACAAGGACTACTACATGCAAGAGGAGGATAATAGGACGCTGACCTTCTTGGAGCGCAGGGCAACCTTGGACGGCACTGTTCAGAAGCACGTTGAGCTCGCCGCCAACGCCGCTGCTCCTCACTCGTTGGTTGGTGACCCGGCGCACTAGGGCATAAGGATGTCGTTGAACGTTGATGGATCCGTATGTATTTTTATCTTTTCGTCAAATCCATGTAGTAGTATATGATACTACAGTAATTATCTTGTCGGATGGCTGAGAAAACAGGAGGGAGAAGAGATGGTTGTAGCACGGACTACAAGAAAATTGGTGTCGGATGGGACTCGTGTGGGTGGCGTGTGCCGTACTGCTAGACGTGAATGCTACTGAGTTATGGCCCATGCCACCCCACTATATCGAGCTTCGAGGTACGTAGAACAAATTTCCTGCAGTCCGTGCTCAGCCCACCTCTATCTCTCTTCTCAGCCAGCTAGCGGACGCACGAAGCCCATCGTCTGTCTGCTCACATGCGGCCCCACGTGTCAGTGAAAACGCAAGAGGACCCACTGAACCTGCACATCTTTCACCTCGACATGCTGGTGATGAAAAACAAATCCAATAAAGATCTTTGGTGGCCGCTTTTGGAGTTACTCAAGAGTAGTAAGATTCTATTTACAGTTTAACCCAGGATGCAAATCGCGTGGCTTCAACTACCACTCTATTTTCTTTCATGACACGACCTGGATGCTGGATGTCCCACGTGTCGGCATAAGGAGGAAGAACCCGACCAAATCTCCGGTTCTACTATCGGATAAGATTAGTGCACTTGTTGATACTCCTACTAGAATAGAGGCTAGTCATGAGACTAGATGCGAGGAAGCAACGTCTACTTCTTTACACTCGAAGAATAAAGAAGCACGCAAGATCGAGCCTCCGCAGATCAACAATGAATGCATCGAGAAGGCACTAATCCAACTTACAGGAGTAGTAAAATGTATTCTTGTGGTTCTTGTTTTCTTTGGTCTTGCTTTTCTAGTCAAAATTATCGTTGGAGTTCGTGCAAAACGGAGGTCCGTTTGGGGTCGTGCGTTGGAGTTGGCCTTACAAGTGGGACCGCAGTTAAGGAAATCGACTATCGGCAAACCCCCACCTCGCCCGCCGCATGATGGCTGAAGTTAGAGAAACGATGAGGTTGAAGAGATTGCTCTAACACGGACTCCAAGAAATAATATGGTGTCAGATGGATGTCGTGGTGGTGGCGTGTGTCGTACTCCTGGACGTGAATGCTTGTTCTAGCCCATGCCACCCTACTACTCCTACTACTTACTCCTACTAGTATATAGTATACTAGTATCGAGGATTCGAGGTGCTGGTTACGTACAACGAACACATTAACATATGGCTACAGCAAAAACACCCGCCCGACGCGCAAAGCATGTGAAGCTAGTACAAATTTAGAGAAGCGACTCGAAAGCCATTCATAAATTTAGTAAGTTTATCACAAGCATATCATTTTATTACATACAACAGGTCATCAACCCACATCGACAACGAGGATACATTATAAATACTAAAGTTTTCACCACACAAAAGATAACAAGCCATGAAATGAACTTCAACTCAACCATTCCGCGGCGTTGGAAACGCTTGCTTTGAACCACAAGTGATTCTCTGGGATGGGCCATCTGTTATCGATCTGGAGACCAATGCAGGACCGATCATCTAGGCTGAAGCGGCCTACTATATCAGTACGAGGGTAGGGAACCACCCAAATGTCCGAGGTATAGACACAGTTGCTTCTCATAAATGTGTCAACAATAGTTGGATCGCCTTTCACCATCATCGAATAGTTTTGTCCAAGGAAGAGCGAGTTTTCTCCAAGACTATCAATTTTGTGCCAGGGAGAAGGAGTTGGCGCTAGCACACTAGTATCCGTCCCAAATACCATGCAATGGGTGTTGGAATAGGTCCGGAGAGTGTGACCATGGGAGACACCTGCTTCCTTAGCAGTAACATCATCAGTGGGCTGTATACACACAAGAAGAGGTGATCCATCGGAATTAGTTGCCAAGCGCCACAGAGTATATCGGCGTTGCTCGTCCTCATGCTCGTGATCATCACCATCGTCATCTCCCCCTTGGTTATAAAAATTTTCCAGTATAGGTGGTGGGATGTTCACAGGACCTTGGAAACACAAGAAGAAGGTTAATTAGTAAAGGGAAACTTGCTAACCCGCATGCATGCAGATGAAACAATTATAATTACGGTGGAAGACAAACGTACTGAAACTACTAGGATGCCATGCAAAAACAATTCCACAAGTGGTGGCAGAAAACACAAGGCCCTCGTATTGAATTGCATCACAGTACTCATCCATGTACAGAAACTGATTTTTGAGCAATATCCATCGAGTCGAACCACGAAGGACGACAACAAGCTTGTCGAAGATAGCAACAACTTGATAGTTGTTGTAATTCCAAGAGCAGTTGGGAACTCGACAAATTGCTATCTTCCATAGAAGACAGTCACCATGATCGTATTTGAACGTGCGTACATTACCGGTGTGCTAAACCTCTGGGCAGTGTGCTGAGATTTTTGGAAGTGGAACCCGGTGACGAGTGTACACATTCACAAGTTCCCACTCGCAGTTGGACCCAATGTAAACAACCCAATCTCCATTTGCGCCCGCCCAAGCCTTGCCCTCGAGCGATGGCATCTTAACATCATACGTATCATTATCAAGCGGCATCAACTGGCACAGGGCGAGGCCTCCGTCGTGCCGGCGCCAGTCATCAGGGTCACGGCGAAGAAGATAGGGGAGATCAAACCGCTGCTTGACTCTTGGGTTCTTTGTAATGATGTTATTAGTTGAGTCGAGAATGGGCTTGAACGAACCTGCCATGCTAGCCGAGGTGATGACATCGCACCGATCAATGAGTTCATCCACCATGTTATCTTTCAGATCGGGGCAAGAATAACGGGGTCGTTTCCGGCCTGTTCCCTCCATAGAGAAGATGATCGAACAATGGCAGAAGAAAGGCTGAAGGGCTGAAGGAAAATGGAGGAGGGAGAGGAAGAGTGTGCGACAGTAGTTCCAAATAGAGAGGGAAAGGCAAAGAGTCAGTGGACGGTTGCGAGTTTGCCACAGTTCACGAAGAGGCGCCCCGGCCTACACGTCCGTTCGGAAATACTCCTACTACTCGCTGTCGTTTCACTGATATGTTGGAACGAGACCACATGTCAACGAAACATGGTATGTAATTTCTCGTGCAAAATTCGATCTGGTCGCGTTGGCCCGAGGTGTCGGATTAGTTATCGACCTTTATTTTTTTAATGGCGTGCCGATCAGTTTTGAAGCACGACTAACTGGTATTATACGTGGAGAGGATGACAGTAGGGACCCGCCAAGGTCATGGCAGTACGCAAGCAAGTGCCTCCTTATTTCAAGCCAATAAAAAAAATGGCTCCTCCTAGTGGATTTCTGACATCTGGGTCCCATGCCATTGTCAATGTAGTCAATAAACGAGAGAATTGCACAACGAGCGGCTGACACCAGGGACCCAGCAGCTCGCCCAGTTATTTTTGTTTTGGGTTAATTTGATAAATGCCATTCCAAATCTGGTGTATCCGAGAAATGCCACTGCAATTTCCAAACTTTGAAAAATGTCATTTCATGCCATTTCTAGTGGCATTTTTCGAAGTCTGGAGTGGCATTTTTCAAAATTTGCAAACTGCAGTGGCGGTTTTCAAAGTTTGCAAAAATTGCAGTGGCATTTTTCAAAGTTTGGAAATTGCAGTGGCATTTTTATGAATCGCCATAATTGGAGTGGCATTTATCTAATTTGTTTTTGAGACGGAAGCAGGGTGTCAACTGGGCTGTGCGGCACACTCTGGCCTGTCTAGACAGCCTTTTCTTTTATGTTTACCACAGACCAACCCAGTAGTTTTTTTTTCTTTCTGAAAATGGCTAGCCTAGTTCTTTTGTGATTTGTCAAGTAAGTCGCTTTATCAGGCCTGCTAGGCTGCAACTCTTTCAAGACGAGGAGAGCTTCATTCGGCTGGCCGAGAAAATGGCCTATCAGTAATGAGAAATGGGCAGTACATTTTTAAAACACATCAAACCGGTAATTATTTTCAAATATCTTTTTTTTTCATTTCGAGATTTTAAATTGTATTGATTTTTATGAGTGGACAATTTATTGGATTTTATATTGATATACATTTATTTTTAAAATCAGTCTGAATGTGACTCGAAATTTCGGGATTAAAAACAGTTCAGACCGCACCGACATATGCAAAATATTATATAATTTTTTAACCGTGGCCACAATATGGGCTGTAATGCTAACATAAAGAATATGGGCTCCAAAAAACCCGTAAGAATTAGCAAATGGGTTGTAAATTATTTGAAATAATGGCAGATGGGTTGTATGATGTTTTCCACAGATTTGAGGCTTTCCATAGATGGCATGTATACTGTTGGATGTCCATTCAACGGCCGTCGTGCTTCTTCAATCTCTGCTCTTCCTGCTCCAGCCGCTCAAACAAGCATCGGCGGGACTGCCTGCTCCATCCTCCCGCGGCTGGCGGTGCTGCCGCGCAGGCCTCACCGCCCCACCGTACTCCCATCGCTGGCCTAGTCATCCCTCTACTCACCCACACCTACTGTTATTCTCCGGCGACGGCAGACGAATCAGTAAACCCTCGTACAGTCATATTCCCCTCCACGTGGGAAACAAAAACAATGGCAGAGTCTTCCCTGCCTCCGTGTTGTTCCCTTCCTAGGCCTCGCCGTCGTCCACCGCCCTCGTGCTCTCGGCGTGGCGTGGTCAGCGTGGTCAACGACCGACATGCATCTGAAGTGGACTGTACGTGGAGAGGCTGACAGCTGGGTCCACGGCCGCACGCAAGGAAATGCCTCCTTATTACGCGCAAAATAATGATTTCCTCCACCTGACATCTGGGACCCACCGAAACGGCCTTTGTATTTCGCAAAAAAACGTTACCGCCGCTGACAGCTCGGACCCACCAGCAATATCTTCGCACGCAAGGAAGTGCCTCCTTATTACGCACAAAAAAATGAATACTCCCCCTGCTAGCTGGGACCCAGTATAGTGGGCCTACTAAGTTGACGAGGACGAAGGGCTTTGTCAACTTAGTCAATATGCACGATTCTAGCTCGATTGACCGTACGATGTCCATCTAACGGCCGTAGTGCTTCTTCAACCTCTGATCTTCTTGCTCCAGCCGCCCAAAGCACCGCCGGTCGTGCCGCCTGCTCCTGCCTCCCGTGGCCGGCTGTGCTGCCGCGGAGGCCTCACCGCCCCCATACTACTCCCACACCTGGCCAGGCCATCTCTCCACTCCACTCATCCATACCCCATGTTATTCTGCGGTGACGGCAGCGCAGCCGAACCAGTGAACCCTCGTACTCCTCTCCGCGTGGGCATCCACTGCCGTGTCTTCCCCGGCTTCACGTCGTCCCCTTCCAAGGCCTCGCCATCGTCCACCGCCGTGGTGTTGTCGGCACGGCGTGGTCAATGTGGTCAACGATCGAATTTCATCGGAAGAATACTGTACGTGAAGAGGCTGACAGCTGGGTCCACGGCAGCCGCAAGGAAGTGCCTCCTTATTACGCGGAAAATAATTATTCCTCCACCTCACAGCAGGGACCCACCGGACGCCCACCAGTATATCACGAAAAAAACGTTTGCCCCTGACTGCTGGGACCCACCCGACGTGCCACCGTATTTCGCCAAAAAAACGTTTCCCCTGCTGTCAGCTCGGACCCACCGGAAGTGCCTCCTTATTATGCACAAAAAATGAATACCCCCCTTCTAGCTGGGACCCACCTTAGTGGCAGGCTGACTTGTCGGCCTACTAAGTTGACGGGGACGGAGGGCTTTGTCAACTTAGTCAATATGCATGATTTTAGCTCCAGTGACCGTACGATGTCCATCCAACGGCCATAGTGCTTCTTCAACCTCTGGTCTTCTTGCTCCAGCCGCCCAAACCAGCGCCGGTCGTGCCTCGTGCTCCTGCCTCCCGTGGCCGGCTGCAATGCGGCGGAGGCCTCACCGCCCCCTACTACTCCCACCGCTGGCCAGGCCATCCCTCTACTCACCCACACCCCCTGTTATTCTGCGGCGACGACAGCCTCACACCGCAGCGAACTAGTGAACCCTCGTACTCCTCTACGCGTGGGCATCCACTGCCGCGTCTTCCCCGGCTCCGCGTCGTCCCCTTCCTAGGCCTCGCCGTCGTCCACCGCCCTGGTGCTCTCGGCGCGGCGTGGTCAAGGAACGGCTTCCATCGGACGTGGACTGTACGTGGAGAGGCTGACAACTGGGTCCACGGCCGCAGCAAGAAAGTGCCTCCTTATTACGTGCAAAATAATTATTCCTCCACCTGATAGAGGGGACCCACCGAACGGGCCACCAGTATTTTGCGAAAAAAATCTTTTCCCCCTGACTGTTGGGACCCACCGGACGGGCCACCGTATTTCGCGAAACCCCCCCCCCCTCCCGCTGTCAACTCGGACCCACCGGAAGTGCCTCCTTATTACGCACAAAAAAATGAATACTCCCCCGGCTAGTTGGGACCCACCTTGCTGGGAGGCTGACTTGTGGGCCTACTAAGTTGACGGGGATGAAGGGCTTTGTCAACTTAGTCAATATGAACGATTCTAGCTCAAGTGACCGTACGATGTCCATCCAACGCCCGTAGTGCTTCTTCAACCTCTGGTCTTCTTGCTCCACCCGCCCAAAGCAGCGCCAGTCGTGCCACATGCTCCTGCTGGCCGCAGAGGCCTCACCACCCCCTACTATTCCCACTGTTGGCCAGGCCCTGCGGCGACGGCAGCCTCACACCGCAGCCGAACCAGCGAACCCTCGTAGTCCTCTCCGCGCGGGCTTCCACTGCCGCGTCGTCCCCTTCCTAGGCCTCGTCGTCGTCCACCGCCGTGGTGCTCTCCACGTGGCGTGGTCAACATGGTCAAGGAACGACTTCCATCGGAAGAGTACTATACGTGGAGAGGCTGACAGCTGGGTCCACGGCCACAGCCCAGTTTTTTTGTGATTTGCCAAGTAAGTCGCTTTGTCAGGCCTGTTGGGCTGCAAATCTTTCAAGACAAGGAGAGCTTTCATTCGGCTGGCCGAGAAAATGGGCCATCGGTAATGAGAAATGGGTTGTACATATTTAAAACACATCAAACCGGCAATTAGTTTCAAATATCTTTTTTTTCATTTCAAGATTTTAAATTACATTAATTTTTATGCGTGGAGAATTTGTTGGATTTTATATTGATATACATTTATTTTTAAAATCAGTTTGAATGTGAGTCGAAATTTCGGGACTAGAAACAGTTCGGACCGCACCGAAATATGCAAAATTTCGTATAATTTTTTAACCTTGCCACAATATGGGCTGTAATGCTAACAAAAAGAATATGCGCTCCAAAAAAACCTTAACAATTAGTAAATGGGCTGCAAATTATTAGAAATAATGGCATATGGGTTGTATGCTGTTTTCCACAGATTTGAGGCTTTCCTAAAAAAAGTTGACGCACAAGCACTGACTGTTGGATGTCCATCCAACGGCCGTCGTACTTATTCAATCTCTCCTCTTCCTGCTCCAGCCGCTCAAACAAGCACCGGCGGGACTGCCTGTTCCCTCCTCCTCGCGGCCGGCTGTGCTGCCGTGCAGGCCTCACCGCCCGACCGTACTCCCATCGCTGGCCTAGCCATCCCTCTACTCACCCACACCTGTTGTTATTCTCCGGCGACGGCAGACGAACCAGTAAACCCTCGTACAGTCGTACTCCCCTCCGCATGGGAAACAACTTCCGAGTCTTCCCTGCCTCTGTGTCGTCCTCTTCCTAGGCCTCGCCGTCGTCCACCGCCCTGGTGCTCTCGGTGCGACGTGGTCAACGTGGTCAAGGAATGACTTCCATCAGACATGGACTATACGTGGAGAGGCTGACAGCTGGGTCCACGGCCGCAGCAAGGAAGTGCCTCCTTATTATGCGGAAAATAATGATTCCTCCACCTGACAGATGGGACCCACCAGCTACATCTTCGCACGCAAGGAAGTGCATCCGGGCAAAAAAAATGATTCGCCCCCTGACTGCTGGGACCCACCAGCTACATCTTCGCAGGCAAGGAAGTGCCTGACAGTCGGGACCCACCTGGTCGAAGCGTACGTAGCGTTGTCATTCTGGTCGTGAACATGTACGTACATACTGGTCGATGTAGAGGCACGCACGTGTCGTAGTAGAGGCCAGAGTGCAAGAAAGAAAATATGGCCACGTATGTGTACATACGGGCGAGGTCTCGAACGCCTACTCGCGCATACGTACAGCGAGGGCTCGTATACATGGCTGGGTCAGAACGGAGAAACAGCGTCGTCGTCGTGTTCATGGGGAGGCAACGGAATGCGTCGTGTTCATCGGGAGGCAACGGAATGCGTCGTGTTCATGGGGAGGCAACGGAATGCGTCGTGTTCATCGGGAGGCAACGGAATGCGTCATGTTCATGGGGAGGCAACGGAATGCGTCGTGTTCATCGGGAGGCAACGAAACGCGTGGGAGCCAACCGGCTGGGTCGGAACGGAATGCGTGGTCGTGTTCATCGGGAGGGCTTGGACGGAACAGGCGATAGAAATGAGGCCTGGCGTACCGCACAACGGAGGAAACAGACCTCCTATGTTCGGAACGGGGTCCTGTTGATCGGGAGGGGTCTGGCGTACCGCAAAACGGAGGAAACGGACCTCCTATGGTCGAAACGGGGGTCCTGTTCATTGGGAGGGGTGTGGCGTACCGCAAAACGGAGGAAACGGACTTGTGTTGGAGCACTACGGTCGAAACGGGGGTCCTTTTCATCGGAAGGGGTGTGGCGTACCGCAAAACGGGACTCCACGGGATATTGTTCATCTCCACCGTCGACCCCCTCCAGCCTCCACGAGCTACTGTTCATCCACTGTCGACCTCCTCCAGCCTCCACCTGCGACTGTTCATCCAGCTTCCACCGCGCGCTACTCCACCGGCTACTGTTCAATCAGCCCTCTCCACGGGCTCCTGTTCAACCACCCCTCCACGGGCTACTGTTCATCCTGCCCTCCACCGTCTACTGTTCATCTTACCCTCCACGGGGTGGTCCTGTTCATCCAGCCCTCCACGAGGTCCTGTTCATCCAGCCCCAACCGGCTCGATCGATCGGGGTCCTGTTCATCTAGAGGCAACACCATGGGGTCCTATTCATCCACCCCCACCGGGAACTGTTCATCCAACCCCC
>NC_041384.1:674567045-674575458 GCF_002162155.2 Triticum dicoccoides
ACTGTTCATCCAAAGTAAGCATCGATTGGCTTCAGTTAGCAGCAGTAGCGAAGGAATCGCTCGATCGGGTTCAGTTAACAGCCATGGATCGATCGCTCGGATTCAGTAACGCGTAGCCTGCAGTGCAATCGCTCGGGTTCAGTTAGAGCCCAACGCCTCGCTCGGGTTCAGTTAGAGCCAACGCCTCGCACACATGCGCGTACGTGTACGAGAGAAACGCGCATCGCTCGGCCCTCGACCTCCCACCGTAACCAGGAACTCCCTGAAATTTTCCTCCCCCTCGCTTCTACCATGGTTTTTTCCGTCATGGACGGCCCAAAGAATGTCATGCAGCTGCGTCTCTGGCCTGCCCAGGACGAAAAGCCCATTTTCTGTCATGATTTTTTGTCATAGAAGTAGGAGCCCACCACATCTATGATGATACAGGGTTTTGTCACAATTATCGTCATAGAAGTGTCATATGTATGACAGAAAAAAAATTCGTTCGGCCCAAAATGTCATGGATATGTCTTTTTTTTGTAGTGCTAGTGCAAGTGGGAGACTGTTGGAAATATGCATAGAGGCAATAATAAATTGGTTATTATCATAATTCCTTGTTCATGATAAATGTTTATTATTCATGCTCGAATTGTATTGACCGGAAACTAAAATACATGTGTGAATACATAGACAATACAATGTCCCTAGTGAGCCTCTACTAGACTAGCTCGTTGATCAAAGATGGTTAAGGTTTCCTAACCATAGACATGAGTTGTCATTTGATAACGAGATCACATCATTCGGATAATGATGTGATGGACAAGACCGAACCGTAAGCTTAGCATCAAATCGTTTAGTTTATTTGCTATAGCTTTCTTCATGTCAAGTATATGTTCCTTAAACCATGAGATCGTGTAACTCCCTGACACCGGAGGATACTTAGTGTGTATCCAAACATCACTTCGTAACTGGGTGATCATAAAGGTGCTCTACAGGTATCTCCAAAGGTATCTATTGGGTTGGCATGGATCAAGACTAGGATTTATCACTCCGTATGACAGAGAGATATCTCTGGGCCCTCTCGGTAATACAACATCTTAAAGAGCTTGCAAGCTATGTGACTAATGAGTTAGTCATGGGATCTTGTATTATGGAACGAGTAAAGAGACTTGCCGGTAACGATATTGAACTAGGTATGGAGATATCGACGATCGAATCTCGTGCAAGTGACATATCGCCGGACAAAGGGAATTGCATACGGGATTAACCGAATCCTTGACATCGTGGTTCAACCGATAAAAGATCTTCATGGAATATGTAGGAATCAATATGGGCATCCAGGTACCGCTATTGGTTATCGACCGAAGAGGTGTCTCGGTCATGACTACATGATTCCCGAACCCGCAGGGTCGCACGGTTAACGTTCATTGACGCTAGAGAAGTATTGGGATATTTGATAATTGGTAACCGAACGCTGTTCGGAGTCCCGAATGAGATCCTAGACGTCACGAGTAGTCTTGTAATGGTCGAAAGGTAAAGGTTTATATATGGGAAGTCATATTTTGGGTTCCGGAAAAAGGTGCAGCTTTTTTGGTATTGTACTTTGAAGCTTCTAGAAGGTTCCGGAGGATTCCGGAAGTCTACAAGTGGGCCCACCATGACCCAAGGGCTCGCATGGGCTGAGGGGAGGCGCCCTGGCCTCATTGGGCTAGGCGCACCAAGTCCTCAAAAGCCCATGTCGCTAGTGAAGGGAAAAAGGGGGGAGTCCTAGTAGGAATAGGATTGGACTTGGAGTCCAAGTCATCTCCCCCTTGGCTGCGCGCCCTAGGGTTTGGAGGGGCTGTTCCCCACGCCCCCACCTATATATAGAGGGGAGGGGGCATCCCAAGAGGACACACCAAGCCCTTGGTGCCCATCTCTCTCTCTCCCGTTACTTCGTAGTTCCTCCGTCCTCGTTCTAGTAGCGCTCGGCGAAGCCCTGCTGAACTAGCTCCACCACCACCATCACCACCACGCCGTTGTGATGGTCGTGATCCCATCTACTTCTCCGCCTTCTCTTGCTGGATCAACGAGGAGGAGACGTCATCGAGCCACACGTGTGCTAAACTCGACGGTGTCGTCTGTTCGGCACTAGATCGGTTGGATCGTGATCGGACCATGAAGAGTACAACTACATCAACCGCGTTATATACACTTCTGCTTTCGGTCTACGAGGGTACTTAGACACACTCTTCCCTCTCGTTGTTATGCTTCTCCTAGATAGATCTTGGGTGTTCGTAGGAATTCTTTTGATTTTCATGCTTCGTTCCCCATCAGAAATATAGAGCCATCTGGGCTAGTGCGAATCTTGTTAGGAGTTTGGCCTATTGATGACTTGGTCATCTCTCCCCTAAGCTCCCCAACAACATACAACACTTGCCTAAAGTACCTGGAAATGGTCTCCATTGATCTCCCGAACGTGTTGTGGATAACCTTGAACCTCTGGTTATGACCTATAACATGGAGGAACATGGCAGCTTGCTATGTCATAGCGATGTGGGTGTTATCTTCTAGCAGCCCCACAAGCCTGGTGAAAGGTGTTCTTTTCATTTGAAGCATCCACAAAGCCTCTACTTCATCGCAGTTCTAGATGTAGTTCAAATTCGCTATCCTTTACTTATCCCGGGTTAACATTGAAGCATAACAGGTGACGGGATTGAACAACTCTCTTGTGGACCAACATGAGCCAGACTTGAATCATAGCTACCAATGTGCTGCCTAAACTAGCAGCTTCATCCGTTCATCCATAACCTAGGCAACATCAATGGTGTAGTGATCAATGGGAAATCGAAACTATACCTTGCTTCACAGCATAACAAACGACCTAACATAGGAGGGGGAGGGGGGTTGTATGCTGCTTGCAAGCTTCGGTGCCGCCGCCGAGGACCGGGGGGGAGGCATGGCTGAGACGAGGAGGACAAGACGGAGGCCAAAAAGAAGAGAAGAAGCAGCTCGTGCAGTCGGAGAGTGATGTTGCTACCGGCGCCTCTTGCGCAGATCTGAGTCGCCAACGCCACTGGTGCTAAGAACTAAGGATGGGCTTGTCCTAGAGCAAGAGGTGAGTGAGTAAATGGGGGTGAGGCTAGATTTCGTGCCATCCCGTGTCATCCAATTTCCTTCTCCTGCCATCTCCGCTCGATTTCCCCTTGCATCGTCGCGTGCACGTTGCCCGCTTTTGCGCCTGACTCGGCCTTACTCGTTGGAAACTGCTGATTCGAGGTTTTCTAGCGAGTCAGGCTCTAGGCTGCTTTAAAATTAATGTTGATGCAAGCCAGACATCCGTGTTTGCAACCAAACATGTTTTCCGTGGCCCAACTGAGCCTGGTCGGGGGTAATGCAAGCAATCAAACACACTCGCAGTTGCCGGAGGTGCGGCTGCATGGTAAGTTTACAATGCATGTGTAATATGAATTTGAATTTTGCTAATTGAGGTATCTGGATATGAGAAATAAAAATTTAGGATGTGATCGGTCACTGTCCGTGTGCGCGCCAGGTCGTGTCCGCGTACGTATTGAGGTAACCAACGTGTCATGCTCGCGGTTTTTAGAAATGACAAACAAGATCGCATTCTAAGAACTGACGACGAGTCCACGAGAAATCACAGCCTCTCAAACGGCCACGAGGCTCATCTCCTCATCCACGTGGCGCCCTCCCTTTGGCTGCCTCCTCCCAGCTCACCCCCTTCCTCATCTCCCCACAGTGAGGAACCTGGCTCCTGCGTGCCAGCCACTAGCAGTTGCCCGCGCCACCGCTCCCGCCGACATCGCCGGGCGCCACCGGTAATGCAATGGCCGCTATCGTCTCTTCCGCTGCGCCAACGACGCCGACTCCCCCGCGCGCCCGGAGGCCTCGACAGGCGCCCAGGAATAGGCGCCTCCCCCTTGGAGGCCCCGCGGCGGGCCTCTTCACCACGCTCGGACTGAATGGCAGCGGCGCCGCTCTCGCCGCCCCACTCTCCTACGAGGAGATGCTGCGGCTCTCGTCCGACACCGCCGGTGGTGGGGGTGACGGGTTCTCCCTCCCAGACCTCGGCCTCGGCGGGTTGGTGGACTTCGTCGCGCAGAACCCGCTCGTCGTCGCCGCGGGCCTCGCCGTGGTAGCCGTGCCGTTGGCCGTTTCCCAGGTTCTTGGCGGCGCCTCCAAGCCATACGAAACCGTGTCCGTGAAGGCCGCGTACCGGAGGCTTCTGGAGGAGCCAGACGCGCAGCTCGTCGACATCAGGCCGCTCAAGGACGCCCGGGAGGTCGGCTTGCCGGACATCTCGGAGGCCAAGAAGAAGGCGGTGGCCGTGCCCTACGACGGGGAGGACAAGAACGGTTTCTTGAAGAAGCTTGCGCTGAGGTTTAAGGACCCGGAGAACACCACATTGATCATCCTTGACAAGTGAGTAGCTGGAGTTTTTGTAGACGCCTGCAATGTGTTTGCTTTTTTGTGTGCCCAATCTTTATAGCCAGGCAGTGAAAACTTCTTGTTAAGAATCGAACTGGGAATAGTGCCGTCTTATGTTCTCAAAATTAAAATAAACTAGTTAATGATAACCAATTTTACATGAATAAATTCCAAAGAACTTGTTACTTGCGTAAAATCCTCATAGATTGTATCCCTGCTGTTCTCCGCCTGCTCATTGACTTCTGGAAAATAATGTTGTCAACACTTAGAAGTTAGAACATTGTGAATGCTTCTACATGGTGCCGATGAAGTCGATTGTGGTAATTAAGATGCCACTGATAAATAGTGAGGAGTTCAACTCAGTAGAGAAAAGCTGAACAGATAGTATGCATCTTGAAAAACTTGAAACAATTCTGACTCTACTAGATAATTGTAACTCACTTTTCTCTTTTGATCAACGGTATATGGTTCCGTGAAAAGGGAGGCACATACTTAATTTTCATTTTTTGTCCTTCAGGAGGAAACAAGCAATTGTGATAAGTATTATAGTAATTGTCCACATGGTTTTATTACATTGTCCCTACGAACATTTACGTGAATAAATTTGAAACAGGTTTGATGGGAACTCTGAACTAGTTGCTGAGCTTGTCACATCCAATGGCTATAAAGGTGCTTTTGCGGTAAAGGATGGTGCGGAAGGACCTCGGGGATGGCAGGTTCTTATGCTCCACAAAGCTTGTTTTCACTGCTAACTAGTGTTTAACATGTATATTCGCTCTGCAAAATGTCACCATTTGCTAGTGCTCTACTGCAGAGCAGTGATCTTCCGTGGACTGCTCCCAAGAAGGGATTCAGTTTGGACTTCGGTGAGCTATTTGGGGTGAGTTCGACATGACTTTATTTTGTTAACCTCATTTCTAATAAAAATCTATTTCCCTGTATCATCTGGTTCCATGCTTTTGTTCATTTAGATTTATGTGTCAGTTGAGTTCTGAGTGTGATGCCTAACTTACAGGATGGTTCAGAAGGTTTGCCTGTCACAATTGGTCTTGCTGCAGCTACTGGTTTGGGATTACTTGCCTACACAGAGGTTTCTAAAACTTGACGTGCTATCATATTTTGAGGAGTTGAATCAATTTCCTCTTTATTACAAATCTTCTATGACATGCTGCAGATAGAAACCGTGCTACAGTTTCTGGGTTCAGCTGCCATTGTCCAGCTTGTGGCAAGCAAGCTCGTGTATGCCGAGGTGCTTATCTCATTCTTTTATCACTGGGCTTTGGAGATATGACCGACAACCTTTTCCTTTATAGTGAAAATGATTTTCGTTGTCAAACTCTTCTCAACCTATTTATGCCGCTCCCAGGATCGAAAGAAGACCCTGCAACAGATTGATGACTTCTTTAACAAGAAGATTGCGCCAAAGGAGCTTGTTGATGAAATTAAGGTAGTTCGTCATACTCCTGGTTGCTTAGAGTTAAATTTGGTTGGTGCACTGTTTGCCAGAACTTACGCCTGATTTGCACTAGGGCAAATTTTCATGTCCTCATAGTAGTTTATCTCATAAGCCAACCATCAGATACAATGTATCAGATACAAACTGAATACAATGTGGTTTTACATTTCAATTTCAGTTTCAGAAAAATTTGAGGACCAACCGAAATAACCGAAACTCAGTGATTGGTTTGCATTTGGGCCAAAGGGCTGAATTATTAACTTGAATTTAATTAAATGTTTGATTGTTTTTTAAAAAATGATTTTTTTTAAATTCCTGTGTACTATTTAAATTGCCGAGATATTTTGGCCAAAAGGTAAATATTTCAGTGTCTTGAAATTACTGAAATTCCGTGATTTTCATTGAAATCTCAGTGAAAGTGAAAACCATTGGTGAGCATGATGCTCCCGTGTGAAAAATCTGAGTTTCTTTGGCAACAAGGCATGTTCAAGTCCTCTAACTGTGCAAATTTTCGTGGAGAAAAGACATGTGTGATGGTTTGGGCAACAAATACATTCCACTCTGAATATCCCCGTGTAACGCCTTTCTTCAGAACATGAATAAACTTGCATTGTTTTTTTTTCTTTTTTTTTGCGGGGAAACTTGCATTGGTTTTCATATAATAATTCGGTTGGTTATTCAGCAAAAAAAAATCCTTTTGTCATCGGCAGGAAATCGGGCAGGCTCTCCTGCCTTCATCTGGTGAAGCTAAGAGCCAACCAGCAGCAGCAACAGCGGCAGCGCCCCCTGCTGCCACGGCAACTGCTGCACCAGTAACAGAACCAGCAGCCCCAGCTGCTGCCACGGCAACTGCTGCCCCAGTAGCAGAACCAGCAGCCCCAGCTGCTGCCACGGCAACTGCTGCACCAGTAGCAGAACCAGAAGCCCCAGCTGCAGAAGCCAGCACAGAGTCGCCTCCTGATACCACAACATCATCGAGACCCCTGTCACCATTTGCAAATGTAAACAATATTTCGTTGACATTTATCTGCAGAAGTGAAGCCGACCGATCTAACTCAAACACTCTGGTTCTGCATTTCAGTACCCAGATCTCAAACCACCGGCCAGCCCTTCCCCACCAGCTTCAGAGGGTAAAACCGAGGTGAAGGCCACCGTTGTCGCAGCAACCGAATCGCCGGCGGAAGTTAACTCGGCACCGGTGGCAGAAGCCGTCGAAGAGTCATCGCCTCCTGCGAAGCCCAGGCCTCTTTCGCCATATGCGAACGTAAGCTTATACTGTTCCGAACTTCAATATGCTTCACTGCACAGACAAACGCATCTGAAATATAAACGCCATGCTCATCGTTATTCTTGCTTTTGCGTGCGTGCAGTATCCAGATCTCAAACCGCCGGCCTCTCCTTCGCCTTCGCCGCCTTAGTGATGGGTTGTTTTGAGAGGATCGAGCTTATCGCTGGCTGTCGTCCGTATAAGAAACCAGGTATAGAGGGCCATTGAGCTGTTCAGAAGGCACCACGCTAGAGTACCAAGGTCTCAAGCAGTACATATATATCTCCAGTGATTGATTCGTTTTGCTTTTGTAATTGTGGAACTACTAGAAGTGTGAGTTTACGAGTCTGGGTACTGCCTTGACATGTTTCACCCGCTCGTCTATGAAGAAACTGAGGCCGGCGAGCTTCCAGTTGTGAAGCGTACTGTCATTGTTGCAATCTGATTTTTTTTCTGGAAACTGCTCTTTGCTAGCAATATTCAAATAAGAAAATTGGTACAGAAAATAAGTCATAACTACTACTACTGCGTGATTGATGATAATTCAACCAATGAAGCGATAGCCCGTGTTGTCTCCTCTGAGGCGACCAGGGGGTTGCCCTAGCCGCCGCCGCCCCCTCCCTCCCCTCTGCCGCCGACAGAGATGCCCTCCGGCACCCATGTGTGACACCAACCAAGAGGGCGGTGACGATCCGGCGGCCTGCGTGGAGAGCATAGGCAATTGGGGCGGTGGCCTCAGAGTTGGCAAAGCGGCAGGCGCGCCTGCAGGTGTGAGTTGTCGTCCTCGGCCGCGTGGACGGCGAATCGATGGTGAATGCGGTGGGTGGTCGGTGGGATACTCTGGTGGTCCTCCGTCCTTAGATCTGAAGGTTTGCTTCTCCACCTTCTTCTAGCCAACCGTGTTGTAGCGGCAGTGAAGCTTCACTGGTCTAATAGTGGTTGGGTTTGGTGGTGTTAGTCGTGATCGGTAGAAATCCCTGGTTGGTTTTTTCGACCATGACGGTGGCCAGGCCCGCTTGTGCGGCTCCCCTTCTTGAAGGCACCGCCGAGACCCCCTCTACCCCCACCCCCTGTCACGTCCGCCTGCTATTTAAACGAGGCCAGACGCCGGGCAAAAACCACACCACACATCCGCTCACCATCTCCTCCTTGCACCATATTCTTCACACTCTCCATGGCATTCGGCGAGCAGGAAAAGGAGTTCACTAGCATAAAAGCCGGTTGGGTGGCCCGTCGAGCTCGCTGGATACGAGCCAGACAACTCGCCACCTTGAGGGATCGAG
>NC_041384.1:674575636-674643243 GCF_002162155.2 Triticum dicoccoides
ACATGGCAAAGTTGCATTTTTTTTCTTAGAATTTAGGTAGATGTTAGCACAAGTTAAATGACAACCAATACTTCCTACACATGCATATATAGAGTATGGGAAACGGATAAAGAACAACATACAAGTGCAAGAAAGTAACAGGAGGTAGAGATCAGAAGATCAAACACAATGAAGACATGGTGATTTTTGGTGTGGTTTTGATAGGTGGTGCTACCGTACATACACATTGACGGATACTTCAACTCACGGAGGTTAAGGGCTGGCGAGTCCATGGAGGGCTCCACCAATGAAGGGTCCACGAAGAAGCAACCTTGTCTATGTCATCATGGCTTCTGTCCACGAAGGACTAGCCTCACTCGGGATAGATCTTCACGAAGTAGGCGATCTATGTCATCATGGCTTCTGCCCTTACAAACTCCTTGGTTCAACTCCACAAGATTTGGAGGCTCCTAAGTGACACTAGACAATCTATGAGACATCACCCTCCAAAAGGTAATAGATGTTGTTGATGATGAACTCCTTACTCTTGTGCTTCAAAAGATAGTCTCCTCAACACTCAAACACTCTCTCACAGATTTGGCATGTTAGTAGGAGAGGATTGGAGTAGAAAGCAACTTAAGGGGGCTAGAAATCAAGGATCAAAGGTTGCAGTGCAATCCCCTTGATTTCAACACAAGTGTAGGTCGTTCTCTCTCAGAAAATGATACGGGAAGTCATAATTTCGTCCTAGTTGCTCTCTCTGAGAGTAGGTGGTGTGGATGGCGTATATATAGCCTTCACCAAAAATCTAATCATTACATACCTTTATGCACAACTCGGTGGGACCGGGTGAAACCACTCGGTGAGACCGACCAGTGTAAAAGGTTTGAACTTTAGGCATTTCTGTGAGACCAGATGAATCCACTCCGTGGGACCGAATGATGATGACCTAAGCACTTTCCTTGCTTTAGTGACACCGATTGATTTCACTTGGAAATTCTGAAATGAAAACAATGGGTTACAGAAGATTGGCATGCGCACTTTGGTGGGACCAAATGTCATCTCGGTGAAACCAAGTTTCTATGGTTTAGGCAATGGCTCTGTCAAGTTTATCTCGGTGGGTCCAAATAGGAATGAATCGGTGGGACCGAGAATGACTTTAGGGTTTTGGACAGATAGAGTTGTGAGAGTGTGGTTGAGGGTTTTTCGAGCAATATCCCAAAGCACTTGAGCAAATGACTCATGATCAAAACCTCACCCACTTTTAATAGTATTGGCTTTCTTATGGATTCAATGTGATCTTTGATCACTCAACTAAAAATGTAGAGTCTTGAAGCTTTGCCAAAATTGTTCCTTAGTAGTTTGAGGGGTCCACAACTCCATCCTTCTACTTGCCTATGTTAAACCTTTCTTGAAATATACTTGAGGAAAACATTTGTCCAACAACATGTATGTTGACATGAATTACCAAAAACACCAAGGGAGAAAATGCGCTTTCCCACCTTCCTCGCTGCTCCAAGTCGTCATTACCATAGGCGAGGCTACACGTTGGACGCAAAGGAGCAAGTGATTGATCCAAGCTGGCGGGTGGTTTAGCAACTCGCCGCTCCAAGCCAGCTCTGTTGGGGAACGTAGTAATTTCAAAAAAATTCCTATGCACACGCAAGATCATGGTGATGCATAGCAACGAGGGAAGAGTGTGATCTACGTACCCTTGTAGACCGATAGCGGAAGCGTTAGCACAATGCAGTTGATGTAGTCGTACGTCTTCACGGCCCGACCGATCAAGCACCGAAACTACGGCACCTCTGAGTTCTAGCACACGTTCAGATCGATGACGATCCCCAGACTCCGATCCAGCAAAGTGTCGGGGAAGAGTTCCGTCAGCACGACGGCGTGGTGACGATCTTGATGTACAACCGTCGCAGGGCTTCGCCTAAGCACCGCTACAATATTATCGAGGATTATGGTGGAAGGGGGCACCGCACACGGCTAAGAATATGATCACGTGGATCAACTTGTGTGTCTAGGGGTGCCCCCTGCCCCCGTATATAAAGGATCAAGGGGAGGAGGCCGGCCGGCCCCTATGGCGCGCCAAGGAGGAGTCCTCCTCCTAGTAGGAGTAGGACTCCTACTAGGAGGGGGAAAGAAGTGGGGAGGGAGAAGGAAAGGGGGGCGCCGCCCCCCTCTCCTAGTCCAATTCGGACCAGGGGGGAGGAGGCGTGCAGCCCACCTTTGGCTGCCCCTCTCTCTCTCCACTAAGGCCCATATGGCCCATTACTTCTCCCGGGGGGTTCTGGTAACCCTCCGGCTCTCCTGTTTTCTCCGAAATCACCCGGAACACTTCTGGTGTCCGAATATAGCCGTCCAACATATCAATCTTTATGTCTCAACCATTTAGAGACTCATCGTCATGTCCGTGATCACATCCAAGACTCCGAACTAACTTCGGTACATCAAAACTCATAAACTCATAATATAACTGTCATCGAAACCTTAAGCGTGCGGACCCTACGGGTTCGAGAACAATGTGACATGACCGAGACACGTCTCCGGTCAATAACCAATAGCGGAACCTGGATGCTCATATTGGCTCCTACATATTCTACGAAGATCTTTATCGGTCAGACCACATAACAACATACGTTGTTCCCTTTGTCATCGGTATGTTACTTGCCCGAGATTCGATCGTCGGTATCTCAATACCTAGTTCAATCTCGTTACCGGCAAGTCTCTTTACTCGTTTCGTAATACATCATCTTGCAACTAACTCATTAGTTGTAATGCTTGCAAGGCTTATGTGATGTGCATTACCGAGAGGGCCCAGAGATACCTCTCCGACAATCGGAGTGAAAAATCTTAATCTCGAAATACGCCAACCCAACATTCACCTTTGGAGACACCTTTAGAGATCCTTTATAATTGTAACACCCTCGATGCGACTATAGCTCCCACGTGTCGAGGCACGACTTAGAGACATAATCGCATTGAAGGCATATGTCGCAAGTTAGGTAATCTTCACAACATCCCATGTAATATAAATCATAAAGGGGAGATAACATAGTTGGCTTACACTCGCCACATCAATCAAGTACATAAATAACATTACATCATCCAAACACTCATGGCCCGACTACGGCGCCAAAATAAAAGAGAACCCAATAAGCGACACGGTCCCAATCACCCCCAACTGGGCACCACTACTGATCATCGGGAAAGGAAACATAGTAACGTTGAGAGTCCTCGTCGAAATCCCACTTGAGCTCAAGCGCGTCACCTGGAGCGGAAACATCAGGCCCTGCATCTGGTGTAATAGTAATCTGTGAGCCACAGGGACTCAGCAATCTCGCACCCTCGCGATCAAGACTATTTAAGCTTATAGGTAAGGCAAGGTAAATATGTGGAGCTGCGGCAAGCGACTAACAAGTATGGTGGCTAACTTATTCGCAAAAGAGAGCGAGAAGAGGAGGCAAAGCGCGAGCGAGAAAACTAGAGAGCAACCTGCGCAAACATTACTCCAACAGCGTGTCCACTTCCCGGATTCCGCCGAGAAGAGGCCATCACGGTAACACACTCAGTTGATTCATTTTAATTAAGTTAAGGTTCAAGTTATCTACAACCGGACATTAACAAATTCCCATCTGCCCATAACCATGGGCACGGCTTTTAAAAGTTCAAATCCCTGCAAGGGAGTCCCAACTTAGCCCATGACAAGCTCTCACGGTCAACGAAGGAATAGACCTCCTCCCAAGACGTTCCGATCAGACTCGGTATCTCGGTTCTTCAAGACACTTCGACAGGTTAAAACAAGACCAGCAACACTGCTCGAATGTGCCGACAAATCCCGATAGGAGCTGCACATATCTCGTTCTCAGGGCACACTCAGATGAGCAAGACGTCAGGTAGGCCAGCCCAGAGTTGCCCCTGGTAGCCCCGGACAACGCTCGGTTGGACCAACACTCAGAGGAGCACTGGCCCGGGGGGGTTTAAAATAAAGATGACCCTTGAGTCTACAGAACCCAAGGGAAAGAAAAGGCTAGGTGGCGAATGGTAAGACCAAGGTTGGGCATTGCTGGAAAAGCTTTAATCAAGGCGAACTATCAAGGGGTTCCCATTATAACCCAACCGCATAAGGAACGCAAAATCCAGGAACATAACACCGATATGACGGAAACTAGGGCGGCAAGAGTGGAACAAAACACTAGGCGAGAGGCCGAGCCTTCCACCCTTTACCAAGTATATAGATGCATTAAGATAACATAGC
Source organism: Triticum dicoccoides (assembly GCF_002162155.2). Taxonomy (NCBI): domain Eukaryota; kingdom Viridiplantae; phylum Streptophyta; class Magnoliopsida; order Poales; family Poaceae; genus Triticum; species Triticum dicoccoides. The sequence continues at coordinate 674,579,880 of NC_041384.1, forward strand.
AATATAATGATATCCCAACAAGTAAATAAAAGTTCCAAACAAGGAACGGCCTTAAATCTTCACCTGCAACTAGCAACGCTATAAGAGGGGCTGAGCAAAGCGGTAATATAGCCAATCAACGGTTTGCTAGGACATGGTGGGTTAGAGGTTTGACATGGCAATTTGGGAGGCTTGAAAGCAAGTGGTAGGCATCGTAGCATTGGCATAGTAAAAGAGCGAGCAAACTAGCATAGCAAAGATAGTAGTGATTTCGAGGGTATGATCATCTTGCCTGCACAGTTGTCAGAGTTGACTGGATCCTCGAAAGCAAATTCAACGGGCTCCTCGTTAGCGAACTCGTCTCCCGGCTCTACCCAAACAAGACAAACAAGCAACAATGGCACAATCAACCACGTGCAAGGACCAATCAATATGATGCAATGATGATATGCTATGCGGAATGCGATGCGGGATGCAAAATGCAAGATATGACAGAAAATGCATGGACCTGGCCTCAGCTTGGAAATCCCAGTGTGCCACTGGAAAGATGAGATGAAATCGCTTGAAAACGATATAAAGAACGCCGGAATCGGAGTTACGGTTTGGAAATGGCAAGCGATTCAAAATTGGCACCGGTCTGCGATTTACAGCAAGTAGCCATCTAAATGCAATGAGATGAACATTCTACAGCACCCAAACATGGCAACAAAATACATGGCAGGGATGAATTCAAGATGCTTAACAAAAGTCTAGCACTGAGCTACGGCCAAATCATCCATTAACAGGTTCAAACAAGTAAGGCAAAAATGCATATGACAAACAGATCTCAGACTTGGTGAAATCAACACTTGTCTGGAATTTCAGATCAGGTAGCACTCTTCGGAGCAACAAAACTACAAGCTACAGGACCTGAACATGGCAAAGTAAAGCATGGCATGGAGCTACTCATAGAGCTTAACAAAAGTCCCTTAGTGACCTTGAGCCAAAAGGGATCAGAAAATACAATTGCAAGCATGTGAACATAGCAAAAACATAATCAGATCACAGTCTTAGTGAAAACTGACACATGCTGAAACATAACTCAAGTAGGCATGTTTACGAGCTCGATGCACCCACTACGGTGCAAGTCATGGCAAGACAAGCATACACCCATTAAGAAGGCACAAAATTGAAGCTAGACATGGCAAGAACAAAAGCATAACATGCACTGATCAACTACAACATCATCGGCAAAATTGCAAACAAGTTGACAATCTGCCCAGATTCACAAAGTAGCTAAAGTAGAGCTCGATTGACTCAAGCTAGGGTGCTCCATAATTGCAAACAAAGACATGGATGGATAGAGCACTACAAGATTAACAAAACATACTTAATGATCATCCTCAAAAGAGGCACGGATCTCTAGGAAACAACATGGACATAAGGCATCATGAGATAAACAGATCAAGGACTTAGTGGAATTTCTAAGTCCCTGAAAACAGAATTAGCAAGTGCACCACTTTGCAAGCTTGCACTAGTCACCACGCACATCACAAAAATACATGGGTTGCACCTCTGGAAAGATGACAAAACCCTTAACAAAACATATGTAGAGCATCAGGGCATATCATGCACACATTAATCATGGCAAAAATGACAAAAACCTAAACGGAGTAGCAGATCTGGCAATTATCTCAAGTAGCCCTCTTCTAACAGCATTTTGGGCATCAAGATGACTCAAATGAAAATGATGCAATGGAATGAAATGATGTACTCTCTGAGATGGACATTTTGATATGCTATATGCATGAATCGAAGCTACGGATGCAAAGTTACGGGGCTATGAACATGGCAACTTGGATCTGGAATTTTGGGAGTTAGAAGAAAAAAAACGACCTCGGATCTAGGGTTCACTGTTCACGCCCACGAACCGAGGTGGGATCCGAGCTCGCCGGAGATGCCCTGTTCGCCGGAGTTCCTCGAAGACGCCGGAGGTGGCCGGATCCGGTGGATGGAGACGGAGAGGCGGCGGAGGGGCGCGGTTCCGGGGCGGCGAGGCGGCGCGCACCGGGCGGCGGGGCGGCGCCGGGTGGAGGCGGCGAGGCGGCGGTGCGCTCCGGTCGGATGCGTCGGGCGGAGGCGGCTGGAGGCGGTGAAGGCGGCGCGGGCGAGCGGCGAAGGGCGCGGGCATCGGGGAGCCTGCGGGGCGGTTGTGGCCTGGAGCGGGCCGGGGAGGGCCCCGCCTGGGCCTGGCGGGCCGGCGTCGGTGGGAGGCGGCCGGCGGCCACGTGGCACGAGCCGATTCGCCACGAGTGGCGGCGGCGGCTTTGTCCGGCCGGAACGGACACGTCCGGCGCGGCAGGAGGAGGAGGAGCTAGGGTTAGGGGTGGAGAGATCCGAAAATTTCAGGAGAGGTCTATATATAGGCATAGGAGGAGCTAGGAGAGTCCAAATGAGGTGCGGTTTTCGGCCATGCGATCGTGATCGAACGCTCTAGATGATGGAGCAGAGTTAGGTGGGGTTTGGGCCAAATTGGAGGGGTGTTGGGCTGTAACACACACGAGGCCTTTTCGGTCCCTCGGTTAACCGTTGGAGTATCAAACAAAGTCCAAATGATATGAAACTTGACAGGCGGTCTACCGATAGTAAACCAAGGCCGCTTGGCAAGTCTCAGTCCTATCCGGAAATGTTTAATCCCCACATACGAAAGAAAGGTAGAAATGACCACCGGAGGAGAACGAAGTGCCGGAATGCAAAACGGACAACGGGAAAAAAGATCGAATGCATGAGATGAACACGTATGCAAATGCAATGCACATGATGACGTGATATGGGATGCATGACAAAGAAAACAACACACAGAGAGAAAACCCGAACCCGAGGAAATAAATATAACTTAACGCCGGAAACGGCAAGAGTTGGAGTACAAATTGGGAAAGTTACATCCGGGGTGTTACAACACTCCACCACTACGAAAGGATCTCGTCCCGAGATCTAAGACTGAAAGAACGCCGGGTACTCAGAACTGAGGTGATCCTCGCGTTCCCAGGTAGGTTCACGGTCAGAATGGTGTGACCACTTGACTTTGAGAAATTTGATTGACTTGTTGGGAGTCTTGCGTTCAGTCTCTTCAAGAATAGCAATTGGGTGCTCACGATAAGAGAGATCTTCTTGGAGCTCAATGTCCTCGAAGTTGACGGTGCGGTCAGGAGTCTTGAAGCACTTTCGAAGCTGAGAGACATGGAACACGTCATGAACATTGGCAAAGTTTGAAGGAAGCTCGAGTTGATAGGTGAGGTCGCCTCTCTTGCTGACAATCTTGAAAGGTCCCACGTATCTAGGGGCAAGCTTCCCTTTGATACCGAAGCGACGAGTACCTTTCATAGGAGAGACACGGAGATAAACATGATCTCCGATCTCGAAAGCCAAATCACGGTGATTACTATCATAGTAGCTCTTCTGGCGGGATTGGGCTGCTTTGAGGTTATCTCGAATGACTTTGCACATTTCCTCTGCCTCTGTGATTAAGTCATTACTCAAAAGCTGACGTTCACCGGTTTCAGACCAGTTGAGAGGGGTACGGCACTTCCTGCCATACAAAATTTCAAATGGGGCCTTGCCCGAACTTGCTTGAAAACTGTTGTTGTAGGAGAATTCAGCATAAGGAAGCCAATCCTCCCACTTCATGCCGAAGGAGATCACACAAGCCCTGAGCATATCTTCAAGAATCTGGTTGACACGCTCGACTTGACCGCTAGTTTGAGGATGGAAAGCTGTGCTGAAGCGGATGTTGGTGCCCATGGCCTTCTGAAAAGAATCCCAAAACTTGGATGTAAAGATGCTGCCACGGTCTGAAGAGATCACTTGTGGAATACCGTGCAGAGAGACAATACGAGAGGTATAGAGTTCCGCCAATTGAGCTGCAGTGATTGACTCTTTGATAGGCAGAAAGTGAGCCACTTTAGTGAGTTTGTCGATGACAACGAATATAGTATCAGTGCCATGCTTGGACTTTGGAAACCCAGTCACGAAGTCCATTTCAATGTGGTCAAACTTCCATTCTGGAATGGCAAGAGGTTGGAGGAGACCAGCTAGCCTTTGGTGTTCTGCCTTCACTCTTCTGCAGACATCACATTCATTCACGAATTGAGCAATCTCGTGCTTCATTCGAGTCCACCAATAAGCTTGCTTGAGGTCCTGATACATCTTTGTGCTCCCAGGGTGGATGGAGAGGAGAGAATTGTGAGCCTCGTTCATGATCACTTTACGGAGGTCACCTTTAGGTACAACAGTACGATCCTCGAAGAAGAGAGTGTCCTTGTCATCAAGGCGGTAGCACTTGTACTTGGGCTGACTCTTGGCAATCCCAATCTTCACCTTTTTCACCATAGCATCAAGAAGCTGGGCTTGGCAAATCTGGTCTTCCAAGGTGGGAGAGACTTGAAGGTTGGCGAGGAAACCTTGAGGAACAACTTGCAGATTAAGTTTGCGGAAAGCTTCACAAAGCTCGGGTTGATAAGGCTTGAGAATCAGACTGTTGCAATAAGCTTTTCTGCTCAATGCGTCAGCAACCACATTGGCCTTGCCTGGAGTATACTCGATACTCGGATTATACTCTTGAATCATTTCGACCCATCGAGTTTGCCTGAGGTTGAGATTAGGATGAGTGAAGATGTACTTGAGACTCTTGTGATCAGTGAAAATGTCCACTTTTCTTCCCAATAGAAGATGTCTCCAAGTCAAAAGAGCATGCACAACTGCTGCCAACTCGAGATCATGAGTGGGGTAGTTCTTCTCATTAGGCTTCAACTGGCGAGAGGTATAAGCAACAATTTTCTTCTCTTGCATCAATACTGCGCCAAGACCTTGGAGAGAGGCATCACAAAAGACCTCGTACGGCTTGGACTCATCAGGCGGAGTCAGAACTGGAGCAGTGATCAATTTCTCTTTCAAAGTGTTGAAAGAAATGTCACACTCCGGAGACCAAACGTACTTGACGTGCTTCTGGAGAAGATTAGAGAGAGGCTTCGCGATCTTAGAAAAGTTTTCAACGAATCTTCGGCAATAACTTGCGAGACCGAGGAAACTGCGGAGTTGCTTCATGTTCTGAGGAGGTTCCCAATTCACAATTGCAGACACCTTCTCAGGATTCACGGCAATACCCTTGGCAGAGATGATATGACCAAGATAAATAACCTCATCGAGCCAAAATTAACACTTGGAGAACTTGGCGTAGAACTGATGTTCCCTTAGCTTATCAAGAACCAAACGCAAATGCTTGGCATGATCTTCCTTGTTCTTCGAGAAAACCAGAATGTCGTCGAGATAGACCAAAACGAAGTCATTGGTGTAGGCGTTGAAGATGAAGTTCATCATGCGAGACAACGTCGGAGGAGCGTTGAAGAGGCCAAAAGACATGACAGTGTATTCATATGAACCAAAACTTGTCCTGAAAGCCGTCTTGGGAATATCTTGCTCACGGATACGAATCTGATGATAACCCATGCGGAGATCAAGCTTGGAGAATACTTGGGCACCTTTGACTTGTTCGAACATCTCATTGATGTTGGGAAGTGGGTATTTGTTCTTGATGGTCTTCTTGTTCAATGGACGGTAGTCAACACAAAGTCGGTCTGTTCCATCCTTCTTCTTCACAAAAAGAACACCACAACCCCATGGAGAAGAACTAGGCCGGATGAGACCCATTCTCTCTTGCTCATCGAGTTGCTTCTTCAGCTCCTTCAACTCTTCAGGTCTGAGCTTGTAATGACGTTTGCAAACAGGTTCCGTGCCAGGCTCAAGATCAATGACGAATTCAACTGGCCGGTGCGGAGGCATTCCTGGAAGCTCTTCTGGAAAGACGTCTTGATATTCGCAAACGACTGGAATTTGCGAGATAGCATCTAGTTCACCCTTCTCATTGAGAGAAAACAGGCGGATGGTATCATCACGAGCGGCAAAGACAATTACATCCTCAGACGAATGAGTCAATTGAATCTGCCTTGCAGCACAATCAAGCTGAGCCTTGTGCGTGGTAAGCCAATCCATTCCGAGAATAAGATCAATATCCGAGTTACCAAGAACCATAGGAGAAGAAAGAAACTTGTAGTCGCCCAATGTGATAGTAACATCCGGAGCCATCATTTTGGTGTTCATGAACAAACCCCGAGAAGAAACTGCTATCGGCTTAGGCAAATCAATAGTATGCACATCATGCATGGATGCAAAAGGCTTCGATAAAAATGATAAGGATGCACCAGTGTCAAAAAGAACTCTTGCGGGAATGTCATTAACAGGAAGGTTACCCATGATCACATCTGGAGAGTCCTTTGCCTGAGCTGCATTCAGCAAGTTGACCTTGGCGGACTTGGGGTTATGCTTGACCACAGCTGTACTTGCCGATCTCACAGGAGGAGGAGGAGGAGGAAGACGCCTCTGGTTGAAACACTTGTTGGCATAGTGACCCTTCTGTTGGCACTTGTTGCACGTGACCTCTGAAAGCGGACGGTGATACGGAGCACTCGATCTTGGAGCTTGAGACGAATTCTTGTTCTAAAAGCCAGGGTTGGGTGGGTGGGAAGAACCACTGTCACCTTTGCTCTTCTGCTGATACGGCTGACGGAACGGAGGAGGAGGAAGCCAATACTTCTGCTGCTTGGCCACTTGAGTAGAGGAAGAAGGAGTAACATCTCTGACTCACTTCTTGGAAGCATCACACCTTAGCTGAGCAGCCTCTTGCTTCAATGCCAGGTTGTAGAACTCATCATACCTCAAAGGCTCAAAGAGAACAAGAGCTAGCTGGATTTCTTCTCTAAGACCACCCCTAAACTGATATATCATGCTCTTCTCATCAGGGACGTCCTACTTGGCAAAGCGGGCGAGCTTCTGGAACAACTTGTTGTAGTCATAGACAGACAAAGAGCCTTGCTTCAGATTGCGGAATTCCTCACGCTTGCTTTCAACCACGCTCTGAGGAATATGATGAGCTCGGAAATCTCGATGGAAATCATCCCAAGTGATAACACGTCCACCTCTGGAGTCCTTGTACTGCTGGAACCATTCTGCAGCTTGATCTTTGAGTTGGAAGGAAGCGAACTTAACAAAGTCCTCAGGCCTGACGTTACTGCACTCGAAATGCTTGCACAGATCCACTAGCCAATCGTCAGCATCGGTTGCCTCAACACAATTGCTGAAAGTCTTTGGCCCGTTAGCAAGGAACTGGTTGAGTGTAGCAAAGTGATTCTGATTGTTGCCTTGATTCCCTTGGTTGCCTTGATTGCGCTCTTGAAGAATTTGCATGATCAACTGTGTGTTTGCATTGGTTGCGGCCATCACAGCTTGCCATGCCTCCGGAGGAGGTGGAGGTGGTGGCGGATCAGGATTCGGAGTCGTGCGCGTTGGAGGAGCCATCCTGAATAGGTTGACCACTCATTAGCACATTGATTGACAAATATTGAAGCTGAATCCAACAAAATGAAAACTGCAACATATAGTCTTCACATCCGAACAAAATGAACGAATGCATTCCTCTTGAAATGGTCACATATCCATAAATTGAGAAGCCACTTAGAATTAAGGTAGAGAAATAAATCAACAAGGTACGGATCAAGAACGAATAATCGGTAAGAAATCCCAATCTCAAACCAATATCCGTGGAAGAAGAACTAGAGCTACTAGAATTCCCACCTATGAAACTCCCGAACCTTTCCGGTTATGCAATCAGGTGTTGGGGATACAGGGGAAGCATAATATCTCACCCAAATCTAGCAAATTCTGCATCCAGCTGTATCCATCCTTCAACACATAACCAAGAAACCTTCGGAAACCATCTACCTCAACCTTCGAAAAGCATCCGTTATACAAGTTATGGCGATACTCCCGAACTCCCGCCCCAGTACTGGGTGGCGTCAAGATTATCTCACCAACAAACTGCATAAAAGATATTTTCGATGTCAGCGTACTAAACTCATGTATTCCAGAACTGCAACAATAAAATTATGATGACAACACCTCAGAGCTCAACTCCCCGGGACACCTCCACTAAACCCCTGACAGGAGGCACCAAGACAATGTTCTCATCATAAAACCATCGGAACGATTCCAAGATACCCATGTGATCCTAAAAAAAATTTAGTGAAATTTGAGAAGAGAAGAGTCAAAACTCTACGTCAGGATGCCTTACCAGAGCGATGAGGAGACTGGGAAGTAAAAGAATTCCTAAACTCTCAGATATATAATTCCTAAATGACTCAAAACATTTTTCTAGACACAACTCGGCTGCTAAAAATGATCAAGCAATGGGGCTCCTAAGGTCGGGGAAGGCTCTGATTACCAACTTGCAACACCCTCGATGCGACTATAGCTCCCACGTGTCGAGGCACGACTTAGAGACATAATCGCATTGAAGACATATGTCGCAAGTTAGGTAATCTTCACAACATCCCATGTAATATAAATCATAAAGGGGAGATAACATAGTTGGCTTACACTCGCCACATCAATCAAGTACATAAATAATATTACATCATCCAAACACTCATGGCCCGACTACGGCGCCAAAATAAAAGAGAACCCAACAAGCGACACGGTCCCAATCACCCCCAACTGGGCACCACTACTGATCATCGGGAAAGGAAACATAGTAACGTTGAGAGTCCTCGTCGAACTCCCACTTGAGCTCAAGCGCGTCACCTGGAGCGGAAACATCAGGCCTTGCATCTGGTGTAATAGTAATCTGTGAGCCACAGGGACTCAGCAATCTCGCACCCTCGCGATCAAGACTATTTAAGCTTATAGGTAAGGCAAGGTAAATATGTGGAGCTGCGGTAAGCGACTAACAAGTATGGCGGCTAACTTATTCGCAAAAGAGAGCGAGAAGAGGACGCAAAGCGCGAGCGAGAAAACTAGAGAGTAACCTGCGCAAACATTACTCCAACACCATGTCCTCTTCCCGGATTCCGCCGAGAAGAGGCCATCACGGTAACACACTCAGTTGATTCATTTTAATTAAGTTAAGGTTCAAGTTATCTACAACCGGACATTAACAAATTCCCATCTGCCCATAACCGCGGGCACGGCTTTCGAAAGTTCAAATCCCTACAGGGGAGTCCCAACTTAGCCCATGACAAGCTCTCACGGTCAACGAAGGAATAGACCTCCTCCCAAGACGTTCTGATCAGACTCGGTATCTCGGTTCTTCAAGACACTTCGACAGGTTAAAACAAGACCAGCAACACTGCCCGAATGTGCCGACAAATCCCGATAGGAGCTGCACATATCACGTTCTCAGGGCACACTCAAATGAGGATGACGTCGGGTAGGCCAGCCCAGAGTTGCCCCTGGTAGCCCCGGACATCGCTCGGTTGGACCAACACTCAGAGGAGCACTGGCCCGGGGGGGGGGGGGTTTAAAATAAAGATGACCCTTGAGTCTGCAGAACCCAAGGGAAAGAAAAGGCTAGGTGGCGAATGGTAAGACCAAGGTTGGGCATTGCTGGAAAAGCTTTAATCAAGGCGAACTATCAAGGGGTTCCCATTATAACCCAACCGCGTAAGGAACGCAAAATCCGGGAACATAACACCGATATGACGGAAACTAGGGCGGCAAGAGTGGAACAAAACACTAGGCGAGAGGCCGAGCCTTCCACCCTTTACCAAGTATATAGATGCATTAAGATAACATAGCAATATAATGATATCCCAACAAGTAAATAAAAGTTCCAAACAAGGAACGGCCTTAAATCTTCACCTGCAACTAGCAACGCTATAAGAGGGGCTGAGCAAAGCGGTAATATAGCCAATCAACGGTTTGCTAGGACATGGTGGGTTAGAGGTTTGACATGGCAATTTGGGAGGCTTGAAAGCAAGTGGTAGGCATCGTAGCATTGGCATAGTAAAAGAGCAAGCAAACTAGCATAGCAAAGATAGTAGTGATTTCGAGGGTATGATCATCTTGCCTGCACAGTTGTCAGAGTTGACTGGATCCTCGAAAGCAAACTCAACGGGCTCCTCATTAGCGAACTCGTCTCCCAGCTCTACCCAAACAAGACAAACAAGCAACAATGGCACAATCAACCACGTGCAAGGACCAATCAATATAATGCAATGATGATATGCTATGCGGAATGCGATGCGGGATGCAAAATGCAAGATATGACAGAAAATGCATGGACCTGGCCTCACCTTGGAAATCCAAGTGTGCCATTGGAAAGATGAGATGAAATCGCTTGAAAACGATATAAAGAACGCCAGAATCGGAGTTACGGTTTGGAAATAGCAAGCGATTCAAAATTGGCACCGGTCTGGGATTTACAGCAAGTAGCCATCTAAATGCAATGAGATGAACATTCTACAGCACCCAAACATGGCAACAAAATACATGGCAGGGATGAATTCAAGATGCTTAACAAAAGTCTAGCACTGAGCTACGGCCAAATCATCCATTAACAGGTTCAAACAAGTAAGGCAAAAATGCATATGACAAACAGATCTCAGACTTGGTGAAATCAACACTTGTCTGGAATTTCAGATCAGGTAGCACTCTTCGGAGCAACAAAACTACAAGCTACAGGACCTGAACATGGCAAAGTAAAGCATGGCATGGAGCTACTCATAGAGCTTAACAAAAGTCCCTTAGTGACCTTGAGCCAAAAGGGATCAGAAAATACAATTGCAAGCATGTGAACATAGCAAAAACATAATCAGATCACAGTCTTAGTGAAAACTGACACATGCTGAAACATAACTCAAGTAGGCATGTTTACGAGCTCGATGCACCCACTACGGTGCAAGTCATGGCAAGACAAGCATACACCCATTAAGAAGGCACAAAATTCAAGCTAGACATGGCAAGAACAAAAGCATAGCATGCACTGATCAACTACAACATCATCGGCAAAATTGCAAACAAGTTGACAATCTGCCCAGATTCACAAAGTAGCTAAAGTAGAGCTCGATTGACTCAAGCTAGGGTGCTCCATAATTGCAAACAAAGATATGGATGGATAGATCACTACAAGATTAACAAAATATACTTAATGATCATCCTCAAAAGAGGCACGGATCTCTAGGAAACAACATGGACATAAGGCATCATGAGATAAACAGATCAAGGACTTGGTGGAATTTCTATGTCCCTGAAAACAGAATTAGCAAGTGCACCACTTTGCAAGCTTGCACTAGTCACCACGCACATCACAAAAATACATGGGTTGCACCTCTGGAAAGATGACAAAACCCTTAACAAAACATATGTAGAGCATCAGGGCATATCATGCACACATTAATCATGGCAAAAATGACAAAAACCTAAACGGAGTAGCAGATCTGGCAATTATCTCAAGTAGCCCTCTTCTAACAGCATTTTGGGCATCAAGATGAACTCAAATGAAAATGATGCAATGGAATGAAATGATGTACTCTCTGAGATGGACATTTTGATATGCTATATGCATGAATCGAAGCTACGGATGCAAAGTTACGGGGCTATGAACATGGCAACTTGGATCTGGAATTTCGGGAGTTAGAAGAAGAAAAAACGACCTCGGATCTAGGGTTCACTGTTCACGCCCACGAACCGAGGTGGGATCCGAGCTCGCCGGAGATGCCCTGTTCGCCGGAGTTCCTCGAAGACGCCGGAGGTGGCCGGATCCGGTGGATGGACACGGAGAGGCGGCGGAGGGGCGCGGTTCCGGGCGGCGAGGCGGCGCGCACCGGGCGGCGGGGCGGCGCCGGGTGGAGGCGGCGAGGTGGCGGTGCGCTCCGGTCGGATGCGTCGTGCAGAGGCGGCTGGAGGCGGCGAAGGCGGGGCGGGCGAGCGGCGAAGGGCGTGGGCGTCGGGGAGCCTGCGGGGCGGCGGTGGCCTGGAGCGGGCCGGGGAGGGCCCCGCCTGGGCTTGGCGGGCCGGCGTCGGTGGGAGGCGGCCGGCGGCCATGTGGCACGAGCCGATTCGCCACGAGCGGCGGCGGCGGCTTTGTCCGGCCGGAACGGACACGTCCGGCGCGGCAGGAGGAGGAGGAGCTAGGGTTAGGGGTGGAGAGATCCGAAAATTTCGGGAGAGGTCTATATATAGGCATAGGAGGAGTTAGGAGAGTCCAAATGAGGTGCGGTTTTCGGCCACGTGATCGTGATCGAACGCTCTAGATGATGGAGCAGAGTTAGGTGGGGTTTGGGCCAAATTGGAGGGGTGTTGGGCTGCAACACACACGAGGCCTTTTCGGTCCCTCGGTTAACCGTTGGAGTATCAAACGAAGTCCAAATGATACGAAACTTGACAGGCGGTCTACCGGTAGTAAACCAAGGCCGCTTGGCAAGTCTCGGTCTAATCCGGAAATATTTAATCCCCACACACGAAAGAAAGGTAGAAATGACCTCCGGAGGAGAACGAAGCGCCGGAATGCAAAACGGATAACGGGGAAAAAGCTCGAATGCACGAGATGAACACGTATGCAAATGCAATGCACATGATGACGTGATATGGGATGCATGACAAAGAAAACAACACACGGAGACAAAACCCGCACCCGAGGAAATAAATATAACTTAACGCCGGAAACGGCAAGAGTTGGAGTACAAATTGGGAAAGTTACATCCGGGGTGTTACAATAATCACCCAGTTACGTTGTGACATTTGGTAGCACACAAAGTGTTCCTCCGGTAAACGGGAGTTGCATAATCTCATAGTCATAGGAACATGTATAAGTCATGAAGAAAGCAATAGCAACATACTAAACGATCGGGTGCTAAGCTAATGGAATGGGTCATGTCAATCACATCATTCTCCTAATGATGTGATCCCATTAATCAAATGACAACACATGTCTATGGTTAGGAAACATAACCATCTTCGATTAACGAGCTAGTCAAGTAGAGGCATACTAGTGACGTTTGGTTTGTCTATGTATTCACACAAGTATTATGTTTCCGGATAATACAATTCTAGCATGAATAATAAACATTTATCATGATATAAGGAAATAAAATAATAACATTATTATTGCCTCTAGGGCATATTTCCTTCAAGCTCATGGAGGAGTGCCGAGTTGCTCCAGGCCGGCATGTGGGAGAGCACGGAGGTGCAGGCATCGTGGCTGCGGTGGATGAGGACGTGTCACACTGCGCCTCCCGCGCCATCTGTCGTCAAGTTCACGGAACCGCGCCCTGCCGGCCAGTGATAACCCTCAAGTATAGGGGATCGCAACAGTTTTCGAGGGTAGAGTATTCAACCCAAATTTATTGATTCGACACAAGGGGAACCAAAGAATATTCTCAAGTATTAGCAATTGAGTTGTCAATTCAACCACACCTGGAAACTTAATATCTGCATCAAGGTATTTAGTAGCAAGTTAATATGATAGTGGTGGTAATGATAGCAAAAGTAACGGTAGCAAAAGTAATATTTTTGGGTTTTATAGTGATTGTAACAGTAGCAACGGAAAAGTAAACAAGCGAAGAACAATATAGGAAAAGCTCGTAGGCATTGGATCGGTGATGAAGAATTATGCCAGATGCGATCGATCATGTAATACTCATAACATAGGATGACACAGAACTAGCTCTAGTTCATCAATATAATGTAGGCATGTATTCTGAATATAGTCATACGTGCTTATGGAAAAGAACTTGCATGACATCTTTTGTCCTACCCTCCCGTGGCAGCGGGGTACTAATGGAAACTAAGGGATATTAAGGCCTCCTTTTAATAGAGTACCAGACAAAAGCATTAGCACATAGTGAATACATGAACTCCTCAAACTACGGTCATCACCGGTAAGTATCCCGATTATTGTCACTTCGGGGTTAACGGATCATAACACATAATAGGTGACTATAGACTTGCAAGATAGGATCAAGAAATCTCATATATTGATGAAAACATAATAGGTTCAAATCTGAAATCATGGCACTCGGGCCCTAGTGACAAGCATTAAGCATAGCAAAGTCATAACAACATCAATCTCAGAACATAGTGGATACTAGGGATCAAACCCTAACAAAACTAACTCGATTACATGATAAATCTCATCCAACCCATCACCGTCCAGCAAACCTACGATGGAATTACTCACGCACGGTGGTGACCATCATGAAATTGGTGATGGAGGAAGGTTGATGATGACGATGGCGACGAATTCCCTTCTCTGAAGCCCCGAACGGACTCCAGATCAGCCCTCCCGAGAGAGTTTAGGGCTTGGCGGTGGCTCCGTATCGTAAAACACGATGAATCTTTCTCTCTGATTTTTTTCTCCCCGAACACAAATATATGGAGTTGGAGTTGAGGTCGGTGGAGCGTCAGGGGCCCCACGAGGTAGGGGGCACGCCCAGGGGGTAGGGCGCGCCCCCACCCTCGTGGATAGGGTGTGGGCCCCCTGACATGGATCTTTCTTCCAGTATTTTTTATATATTCCAAAAATAATCTCTGTTGATTTTCAGGTCATTCCGAGAACTTTTATTTCTGCACAAAAATAACACCATAGCAATTCTGCTGAAAACAGTGTCAGTCCGGGTTAGTTCCATTCAAATCATGCAAGTTAGAGTCCAAAACAAGGGCAAAAGTGTCAGGAAAAGTAGATACAACAGAGACATATCAACTCCCCCAAGCTTAAACCTCTGCTTGTCCTCAAGCAATTCTGTTGATAAACTGAAAGTGATAAAGAAAAACTTTTACAAACTCTGTTTGCTCTTGTTGTTGTAAATATGTAAAGCCAACATTCAAGTTTTCAGCAAAGATTATGAACTAACCATATTCGCAATAACATTTAGGTCTCATGTTTACTCATATCAATGGCATAATCAACTAGCGAGCAATAATAATAAATCTCGGATGACAATACTTTCTCAAAACAATCATAATATGATATAACAAGATGATATCTCGCTAGCCCTTTCTGAGACCGCAAAACATAAATGCAGAGCACCTTTAAAGATCAAGGACTGACTAGACATTCTAATTCATGGTAAAAGAGATCCAATCAAGTCATACTCAATGTAAACTAATAGTAATACATGCAAATGACAGCGGTGCTCTCTAGGTGGTGCTTTTTAATAAGAGGATGATGACTCAACATAAAAGTAAATGGATAGGTCCTTCGCAGAGGGAAGCAGGGATTTGTAGAGGTTCCAGAGCTCGATTTTGAAATAGATATGAATAATATTTTGAGCGGTATACTTTCATTGTCAACATAACAACCGAGAGATTTCGATATCTTCCATGCTACACACATTATAGGCGGTTTCCAAGCAGAATGGTAAAGTTTATACTCCCCCACCACCAACAAGCATCAATCCATGGCTTGCCCGAAACAACGGGTGCCTCCAACTAACAACAATCCTGGGGGAGTTTTGTTTGCAATTATTTTGATTTGATTTGCTTAAAGCATGGGACTGGGCATCCAGGTGACCAGCCATTTTCTCGTGAGTGGGGAGCAGGGCCGGTCCTGAGATTTTGGGGGCCCGGGGCAAGTAAAAAATTCGGGGCCCCTAAAAAAGGGACAATAATAATGAATATATATAATATTACCAATAAACACTTAAATGCATCCAATTTTGATATTTACAACTAATATTTTTTTACATATTATCCTAAAAGTTTTTTCTAAAATCCTGCTGGCCATCCACATCCTAGAGGTAAGGCCATGATTTGCATCATTCCATGCCAAGAAATCACTCATTCTTCTATTGGGGATAGACATACGCATGAAGAGAAAAAATACTCCAAATGTTAGACATCCATTGATCTCAGAAAACATCGAAAAAACACAGCTAGGCAGCGCCGAAAAAAGTTAAATGACAATAAATAGATGATGGGGGCAGTGTCAATTTTATCCAACAATATGTATAGATCAATAATATTGCCAATCCATTTAGCAGTGGAAGATATGTACATATATGTATGTGAAGGTAAAAAAATTTTACTTAGTTAGTAACGTAAATAATAGGGAATAGTAAGATTATATACCTCAGAACAATCACAACGGCATTCATGATTATGCGCTCACCAACAACATGATATGGACGGAGGCACTCAGCGATGTACTCCCAGCGCCTGTAACGTAGTTGGGCTCGGCGCTGTCAATCGCCATGGCCTAACGATGTGCGTGTGAGTCCTGCGTGGCCACGCCCAGCTACGACTCACACTCGCACACCGCCGGCAGATAGTACTCTTGTATGATGTTCGGGACCAGGCCGCCGGAGTACTCTCTAGTAGCGGGATCTAAAGTTCACGGCCAAGAAAAAGGGAATAGGGAGTGAATTAGGGATCCGATCTCACGTCTGACGAGTTACAATCGTATTTATTATACGACATGATTTCGTGCGTACAATATGGCCCCATTTCGTTTAACTAGAGCTAATTTTACGTGATTGCGTCCTTGCCTACTTTTGCCTAGGCTTTCCTTTTGTTTTTTGAGGTGAGCCTAGGTTTTCCTTTATGAAGCCAATTTCATTCTGGAGAAGATACGAGCCAATGGGCCACCTTTGTACAGCATGTCTTAGAGGGGGCCCCTAAATGTTGGGGGCCCGGGGCGCCCCCCCCCCCCCATCAGGGCCGGGCCTGGTGGGGAGCGGAGTCCACTCCTCTTGAGAATAACCCGTCTAGTATGGAAGATATAGACAACCCTAGTTGATACATGAGCTATTTGAGCATACAAAACAGAATGTTTGTTTGAAGGTTTAGAGTTTGTCACATACAAATTTACTTGGAACGGCAGGTAGATACCGTATATAGGTAGGTATGGTGGACTCATATGGAACAACTTTGGGGTTTATGGAGTTGGATGCACAAGCAGTATTCCCGCTTAGTACAAGTGAAGAAAGACCGGGAAGCGACCAGCTGGAGAGCGACAACAGGCATAAACATGCATTAAAATTAATCAACACCGAATGCAAGTATGAGTAGGATATAATTCACCATGAACTTAAATATCGTAGAGGCTATGTTGATTTTGTTTCTTTTTTTTGCGGGTAATGTTGATTTTGTTTCAACTACATGCATGAACATGTGCCAAGTCAAGTCACTCAAATCGTTCAAAAGAGGATACCACCCTATCGTACCACATCACAACCATTTTAATAGCATGTTGGCACGCAAGGTAAACCATAATAAACTCATAGCTAATTAGGCATGGCATAAGCAACTACAATCTCTAATTGTCATTGCAAACATGTTTCTTTCATAATGGGCTGAATCAGGAATGATGAACTAATCATATTTACAAAAACAAGAGAGGTCGAGTTCATACCAGCTTTTCTTATCCCAATAAGTTCATCGTATAATCATCATTGTTGCCTTTCACTTGCACGACCGAATAGTGTGGATAATAATAATAGTGCACATGCATTGGACTAAGCTGGAATCTGCAAGCATTTAATTCAAGAGAGAAGACAAGGTAATATGGGCTCTTTGTTAGATCAACAATAATGCATATAAGAGCCACTCAACATTTTCATTATGGTCTTCTCCTCTCGACCCCCAAAGGAAAGAAAAGAAACAAAACTATTTACACAGGAAAGCTCCCAACAAGCAAAAGAAGAACGAGAAATCTTTTTGGGTTTTCTTTTAATTATTACTACTACAGCATGAAAAGTAAACTAGCTAAAATCTACAACTATTTTTTTCCTAAGGTTTATCAAACACAAAAGAAGAAAGCATAAAAAGGCAAATAAACTAGCATGGATATTACAATGAAAAAGTATGAGCACCGATAACTAGCATGAGTGTGTGAATAGGAATGTAATGTCGGTGAGAGATACGTACTCCCCCAAGATTAGGCTTTTGGCCTAAGTTTGTCTACTGCCATGGCTGGTCTGGTGGATATCCGAAGTTGAAGCCGGGGTCGTACTAAGATGCATAAGCTATTGCCTGACGAGCTACAGCTTGGAGGCGAGCTGCCTCCGTCCTCCTCTCGTACTCGGTCGCCTCCTCCCTGGTTATAACATGTCTCCCTTTTGCCTAAAAGTCAAAGAAGGCAGGAGCAGGTAGAGCGGCGTGATAGATGCCTCGTCTGTCAAAGATTAGTCGGTACTGGAGGAACTGATTATTCCCCTCAACAAACTGATGACGAACCATGTCATTATAATCTAAATAAGTAGGAGGCAACTCAATATCATCTCCACGTATGGGTATCTCAAGAAAAACAGCTAAACGGGTTACTTAAATTCCACCAAAGAAATCTCCATTAATTTTGTTATTATGCAACCCGCGTGCAACAATGGCCCCCAAGTTATATTGTCTATCTCCTAATACAACACTCTTGAGAACACTAAGATCTGGCACATACATGTGACATGCCTCATCCTTACCATTTATGCATCTACCTATAAAGAGAGCAAAATAATGTATATCAGGAAAATGAATGCTCCCGATGGTAGTTTGCGTGATTTCCCTACATTCCCCCACAGTTATACTAGCAAGAAAGTCTCTATATTCAGATTTGCAAGGTTCACTAACATTACCCCACAGTGGGAGTTTACAAGCAGTGTTAAAATCTTCTAAGTCCATGGTATAAGATTTATCATAAAGATCAAACAGGATAGTTTGAGAATTGCGTGATGATGAAAATTCAAAACTTCTCACAAAGAAATCAATGAGCTAGTGGTACTGACGGCACTTACTTACCACGAAGCTCTCAAGATCGGCGTTACGCACATATGCGTCAAATTCCTCCTTCATTCCTGCTTGGACCATGAAATCTTCTAACGGCCATTCACAAGGCCGCACTTGAGCGTCCCTCGATGGTTCATTGTTCGGCGCACGCATTGCGGGCCTGGGTCCTTGCTTCCTTGAAGAACCACCTTGGTACATTTTCCTAAACATATTTCTTCCTCTAAAAAAATTCTGAAATTTTTAGTAACTTAAAATAAAAGTGAACCAAACTCAACTAAATTGATAGCAACTACTCCTACAAGTGCCTAGAGAATATATCATGCATTAAAACTACTTGGGACCATATAAATTTGACATGCAAGCTCAAGAACAGGGTCACCTAGGCAGCAAAATTTTTTAATGAATAAAGCACTAGAACAAAAACTAATTGGACCATTGGAGGAGTCACATACCAAAGAACAATCCCCCAAAGCAGTTTTGTGAATGGAGCTTTGAGCTAGGAGATCGAAAATGGCAGCAAGATGAGCTAGAACTCGTGCTTGAGCTGGTTGGTGATTTTTTTGGGAGGAAGAAGAAGTGTGTGGTGGCTGGAATAAGTGGAGGGGGCCACCATGGGCCCACGAGGCAGGGGGTAGGGCGTGCCCTGGACCCTCGTGGCCAGGTGTTGGCTCCCCCTGATGTGTTCTCAGTGCCAGGTATTCTCACATGTTCTAGAAAAAATTATATTAAATTTTTAGGGCATTTGGAGAACTTTTATTTTCGAGGTATTTTTTATTGCACGAAAAATTCAGAAAACTAAAAGAAATTACTATTTTTGCTTTAATTAATATAGATAATAGAAAGTAAAAAGAGGGTACAGAGAGTTGTGTTTTCTAAATTCATCCGTCTTATGTTCATCAAAAGGAATCCACTAACAAGGTTGATCAAGTCTTGTTAACAAACTCATTCCGAATTACATGAATGGAGAAATTTTGAATAACACTATGTTACCTCAACGGGGATATGCACGTCCCCAACAATAAGAATATCATATTTCTTCTTGACAGTAGGACGAGGAAATTCAAAACCTCCAATAGTAATTGTTGAAAATTTTCCAATAGAATTGATACTGTGGACTTGAGGTTGTTTCCTCGGAAAGTGTACCGTATGCTAATTACCATTAACATGAAAAGTGACATTGCCTTTGGTGCAATCAATAACAGCCCCTGCAGTATTCAAAAAGGGTCTTCCAAGAATAATAGACATACTATCCTCCTCGGGAATATCAAGAATAACAAAGTCCGTTAAAATAGTAACGTTTGCAACCACAACAGGCACATCCTCACAAATACCGACAAGTATAGCAGTTGATTTATCAACCATTTGCAAAGATATTTCAGTAGGTGTCAACTTATTCAAATCAAGTCTACGATATAAAGAGAGAGGCATAACACTAACACCGGCTCCGAGATCACATAAAGCAGTTTTAACATAGTTTCTTTTAATGGAGCATGGTATAGTTGGTACTCTTGGATCTCCAAGTTTCTTTGGTATTTCACCCTTAAAAGTATAATTAGCAAGCATGATGGAAATTTCAGCTTCTGGTATCTTTCTCTTATTAGTAACTATATCTTTCATATATTTAGCATAAGGATTCATTTTAAGCATGTCAGTCAAACGCATACGCAAAAAGATAGGTCTAATCATTTTAGCAAAGCGCTCAAAATCCTCATCATCCTTTTTCTTGGATGGTTTAGGAGGAAAAGGCATGGGTTTCTGAACCCATGGTTTTCTTTCTTTACCGTGTTTCCTAGCAACAAAGTCTCTCTTATCATAACGTTGATTCTTTGATTGTGGGTTATCAAGATCAACACCAGGTTCAATCTCTACATCATTATCATTGCTAGGTTGAGCATCAATATGAACATCATCATTAACATTATCACTAGGTTCATGTTCATTACAGATTGTGTTTCAGCATCAGAAATAGAAATATCATTGGGATTCCCAGGTGTGTCAATAATAGGTTCGCTAGAAGCATGCAAAGTCCTATCATTTTTTCTTTTTCTTCCTTTTAGAAGGACTACGTGCATTAACATTAATTCTCTGAGAATCTTGCTCAATTCTCTGAGGATGGCCCTCAGGATACAAAGGTTCTTGAGTCGTTTTACCACCTCTAGTCATAACTCTAACAACATTATAATTTTTCTTATTTTTTAATTCATTGAGCAAATCATTCTGAGCCTTAAGTACTTGTTCTACTTGAGTGGTAACCATAGAAGCATGTTTATTAATAAGTTTAAGTTCACCTTTAACTCTAGACATATAATCACTCAAGTGTTCAAGCATATCAACATTGTGTTTCAGTTGTCTACCAACATAAGCATTGAAGTTTTCTTACTTAACAATAAAATTATCAAACTCATCTAAGCATTGGCAAGCAGACTTATAACGAGGAATATCACCTTCATCAAATCTATAGAGAGAATTTACCTTTACTACCTATGTCGGGTTATCAAGAACATGTATTTCTTCAACAGGCGGCAAATTAAGACCATGTATTTCTTCAATAGGTGGTAAATTCTTAAAATCTTCAGTTTTAATACATTTTTTCATATATTTCTTTGCCTCTTGCATATCTTTAGGACTAAGAAATAGAATACCCCTTTTATTCGGAGTTGGCTTAGGAGTTGGTTCAGGAAGTGTCCAATTATTTTCATTAGTCAACATATTATTCAATAACAATTCAGCTTGATCAACAGTTCGTTCCCTGAAAACACAACCAGCACAACTATCCAGGTGGTCTCTGGAAGCATCGGTTAGTCCATTATAAAATATATCAAGTATTTCATTTTTCTTGAGAGGATGATCAGGCAAAGCATTAAGTAATTGGAGAAGCCTCCCCCAAGCTTGTGGGAGACTCTCTTCTTCAATTTGCACTAAATTATATATTTTCCTTAAAGCAGCTTGTTTCTTATGAGCGGGGAAATATTTAGGATAGAAGTAGTAAATCATATCCTGGGGACTACACACACAACCAGGATCAAGAGAATTAAACCATAGCTTAGCATCACCCTTTAATGAGAACGGAAATAATTTAAGGATATAATAGTAGCGAGTTTTCTCATCATTAGTGAACAGGGTAGCTATATCACTTAATTTAGTAAGATGTGCCACAACAGTTTCAGATTCATAGCCATAGAAAGGATCAGATTCAACCAAAGTAATTATATCAGGATCAACTAAGAAATCATAATACTTATCAGTAATAAAGATAGGTGAAGTAGCATAAGCAGGATCATATTTCATTCTAGCATTCAGAGATTTTTCTTTCAGCTTAGCTAATGGTTTCTTAAGATCACTTCTATCATTGCAGGCAAGAAAGTCTCTAGCAGTTTCTTCATCCATAACATAACCCTCAGGCACAACAGGCAATTCATATCTAGGGGGAGAATCTTCATCATCACTTTCATCAATATAATCAGTTTCAATAATTTCATTCTCTCTAGCCCTAGCAAGTTGTTCATCAAGAAATTCACCAAGTGGCACAGTAGTATCAAGCATAGAAGTAGTTTCATCATAAGTATCATGCAGAGCAGAAGTGGCATCATCAATAACATGTGACCTATCGAAATCAATAGCATGTGTAGGTGTCGCAAGTTTACTCAAAACAGAAGGTGAATCAAGTGCAGAGCTAGATGGCAGTTCCTTACCTCCCCTTGTAGTTGAGGGATAAATCTTGGTTCTTGGATCTTTCAAGTTCTTCATAATGATAAGAAGATATACATCCCAAGTGACTCAAAGAATAGAGCGATGATCCCCGGCAACGGCGCCAGAAAATGTTCTCGATAACCCACAAGTATAGGGGATCGCAACAGTTTTTGAGGGTAGAGTATTCAACCCAAATTTATTGATTCGACACAAGGGGAGCCAAAGAATATTCTCAAGTATTAGCAGCTGAGTTGTCAATTCAACCACACCTAGAAACTTAATATCTGTCGCAAGGTATTTAGTAGCAAAGTAATATGATAGTAGTGGTAACTATAGCAAAAGTAACGATAGCAAAAGTAATATTTTTGGGTTTTATAGTGATTGTAATAGTAGCAACGAAAAAGTAAATAAGCGAAGAACAATATAGGAAAAACTCATAGGCATTGGACCGATGATGGAGAATTATACCAGATGCGATCGATCATGTAACAGTCATAACATAGCATGACACAGAACTAGCTCCAGTTCATCAATGTAAGTAGGCATGTATTCCGAATATAGTCATACGTGCTTATGGAAAAGAACTTGCATGCCATCTTTTGTCCTACACTCCCATGGCAGCGGGGTCCTAATGGAAACTATGGGATATTAAGGCCTCCTTTTAATAGAGTACCGGACCAAAGCATTAACACATAGTGAATACATTAACTCCTTAAACTACGGTCATCACCAGTAAGTATCCCGATTATTGTCACTTCGGGGTTAACGGATCATAACACATAATAGGTGACTATAGGCTTGCAAGATAGGATCAAGAACTCTCATATATTGATGAAAACATAATAGGTTCAGATCTGAAATCATGGCACTCAGGCCCTAGTGACAAGCATTAAGCATAGCAAAGTCATAGCAACATCAATCTCAGAACATAGTGGATACTAGGGATCAAACCCTAACAAAATTAACTCGATTACATGATAAATCCCATCCAACCCATCACCGTCCAGCAAGCCTACGATGGAATTACTCACGCACGGTGGTGACCATCATGAAATTGGTGATGGAGGAAGGTTGATGATGACGATGGCGACGGATTGCCCTCCCCGGAGCCCCAAACGGACTCCAGATCAGCCCTCCCGAGAGAGTGTAGGGCTTGGCAGCGGCTCCATATCGTAAAACGCGATGAATCCTTCTCTCTGATTTTTCTCTCCCCGAACACGGATATATGGAGTTGGAGTTGAGGTCGGTGGAGCATCGGGGGGCCCACTAGGCAGGGGGAGCGCGCCCCCCACCCTCGTGGATAGGGTGTGGGTCCCCTAACGTGGACCTTTCTTCCAATATTTTTATATATTCCAAAAATAATCTTTGTTGATTTTCAGGTCATTCCGAGAACTTTTATTTATGCACAAAAATAACATCATGGCAATTCTGTTGAAAACAACGTTAGTCCGGGTTAGTTTCATTCAAATCATGCAAGTTAGAGTCCAAAACAAAGGCAAAAATGTTTGGAAAAGTAGATATGATCGCAGTGATGCGGAGGGCTCGGCCAGTTTGGTAGGGGAGAATGAGAGCGGCGACCGCGCGTTGTACTGGACCCATCGGCAGTTGGGTAGGGGTCACACGGGTGGCATGTGCCTCGGCCGTTGTTTTCGCCAGCCTTGACGCAGGCAAGGCCGAGACCTTACGGCTAGGTAGGAGGGAGATGATGGTTTGGGGCTTCATCATCCGTATCGGGCGCAACCCTTCCTCCATGCCAGCCGCGGCGGCCCACAGTGATGTGTGCCTGCTTCCATGGTCTTGGAGGCATCCATGTGAGAATCGATTGGTGTCAGAGGTACCTCGTGGGACATGGTTACGCCTCATTGTCGGGTGGTTTCGTCTGCAGGTCTTCATCTTGGGTGGCATATATATGGGAGGCGTTAGGGAAGGGTTCGACTTCGCCTGAGAGTCCATCTTGACCGGGAGGGGCAACACACGTTCACGACATTATATATCGATCGTGATCTTTTCCAACACTTGTTCACGTATCCAGGGCTCCAGGCTAGATAGTTTTTCCGAAGCTTGTCCAAGCTAGATAGTACCGGCAGGTACACAGAAAAATCAAATCAGATGGCCATCCCAATAAGCAGTGAGGGACGTTTTCATACGTTATTTTGGAATACTGGTTTATTGTTATAAATTTTATGGACTTGTAGTTGTAGCGTTTGTTTTTCCTTTTTCTCATCTAATCGGACGTGCAGACTTTCTTCTGTAGTGTTTTTTTTCCTTACACGTGTCTAGATCAATTTTTAAATCTTAATCGTCAATTTTTATGGTTAACACAAATCTAACGAGTATAATAAAGAGGTGATGTATGAAGAACTATGAAAGACTCCGTCTTTTAATATTAGGTATAGATATAAATTTTATGGACTTGTAGTTGTAGCGTTTGTTTTTCCTTTTTCTCATCTAATCGGACGTGCAGACTTTCTTCTGTAGTGTTTTTTTTCCTTACACGTGTCTAGATCAATTTTTAAATCTTAATCGTCAATTTTTATGGTTAACACAAATCTAACGAGTATAATAAAAAGGTGATGTATGAAGAACTATGAAAGACTCCCTCTTTTAATATTAGGTATAGATATAGATACGATAGCCTCCTCTCGCCGAAGGAATCTTTCCTCTGTTGTAGGAATCAGGCCGACCCATTACTCGAGGATCGAACCCCGGTCTCCGGAATGATGCAGATCGCGCCTTGCCATTAGGCTACCAACGGCTTTGTGTTTAGTAGCTGGGCGCAACCAAAGTAGAAGGTGAAGATTTGGTTTTTCACCAGATTTTCTGTTTTTCTTTTTTTCTTTTCTTTTTTCCGCTCCATTTTCATTATTTTTTCACTTTCTTTTCTTTATTTATTTCTTTCTTTTTTCGTTTTCTTTTGCTTTTCTGTTTTATTATCTTTTTTTGTTTTTTTCTTCTCAATTTTTTTATTTCGTTTTTTCTTATGTTTGTTTTTGTTTTCACTCTACAATTTCGTATATATCAAAAAGATTTTTTTAATAAGTGACCAATATTTTTTGTATACACATTCAACATTGTTCCAATGCTTATTCAACATTTTCAAAATACATTTTCAATATTTTAATACTTATTCAACATTTTTTAAGTACTTGTTCGACATTTTTCATATACCCGTTCAATATTTTTCTAATACCTATTCAATATTTTTCAAATTCTTGTTCAACATTTTAAATACTTATTCAACATTTTCCAATACTTGTTCAACATTTGTTATATACTTGTTCAACATTTTTCATAAAGTCGTTCAACATTTTTAATACCTGTTCAACATTTTTCAAATATTGGTTCAACTTCTTTAATACTTATTCAACATTTTCAAATATATGTTCAGCATTTTTCAAATTCTTATTCAACATTTTTTAATACTTTTGAACATTGTTTTTTTTGAAGAATATATTTAAAGTATAAATAAAAGTGCAAAATGACCTAAAGAATGAGAACAGAAAACAGAAAAAAAAAACAGGTTGTGGATCCCGCGCTGCTGGGCTGGCCCATCCGCGGCCCGTCTGGGGCTTCCCCAGACGCGAGTGCAACGGGCCTGCTCACTTTTTTTATAAAAGGGGCCACATGGCCCCCATTTTCATAATGAAAATAGGAGTCTGGATACAACAAATTCAACACCCCACACAATTTTCTCAGACCTGATGTTGATGCATCACCTCACCAAACTGAAGAACAACCTACATCCTAGACATATAACCACATCTATAGGATGCCAAGCCACCCACTAATGGGAGAGAATACAGACTTTTAACATCTTTTACAATTTGCACACCAGTCAAAATAATAAGCAGAGTCTATAACCTAAACGCACTACAGAGCCGCCCAATTTCAGGTAGAAACAAAGCATAGTCTTTGAGCAGAAGGATTCCACCCACACGCTCTTCTGTAGACTTCGTTTGCTACCCGAGATAGCCTCTTGGAAACCTCCCTAAGCATTTTTTCGCACTCCTTTTTTCTGCAGAATCACCCATGAGTCCAATAGAGAACACAGGGTAAATATCACATTGACGGGTTTTGAAAGGAAAACACGTTGAAAACTGGATTTGTTCCTTGTTTTCCAAATTGTCAAGATCAAAGCAGTAGCACCAATAGAAACCACATCCCTATCCTTACCAGAATAGGCTGGTATCCAGTTTTGATAGAGATCGAAGAAAGATAAAGGTAATTTTGGGTTACCCAGCGAACCACAAATCACATTCCATAAAAATCTAGCAAAAGAGCATGAAAAGAATAGATGATCAATGCTCTCAGAGACACCGCAAAACTTGCAAAAATAAGTTATCCTTGGTTAGGATCGTCCCTTTGATCACTAACAATATAAACGTTTTTACCTTTAGAGGCATTCTCAACCTCCAAAGCAGTTTAAAAGGAATAGAAACCACTCTAGCTATAAGGTAATGCTAAAGCAATTTAACCGAGAAGGATCCAGATTTTGTTGAAAGCCATTTAACTTTGTCAGGCTCCTCCGACAGAGTAACCTGACTACACATATCGAGTAATTTATTCCACATCGTATAAGTTTCTCCATAAAGACATCTCCTGAATCTAATACAATCAAAATCCTAGTTAAAGACTTTAGCAACAGTAACATGTTGACAGAAAGTTAAATTATACAAGCGAGGGAAAAGTTGACAAAGTGGCTTTCTCCCCAGTCATGTGTCCTCTGAAAATCTCATCTTACAACCATTACCTACAACCCCTTGACAGCGAGAATAGAAGATATCCCTTATACTCAACAATCCATTCCAAAAACGGGAATTACCTGAAGATGATTCACATTGAGCCAAAGATCTCCTTCTCAAATATTTGGCTCTAATAATCTCCTGCCAATCCCCTTCCTCATTCTCTAATCTCCATAACCACTTACATAAAAGGCTGATGTTTTTAATTTCCAAATTAGTAATCCCCAAACCTCCCTGATCTCTAGGTTGGCAGACGTCCAACCACTTGACTAAATGATACTTTCTCACTCCCTCCCTCTCTTGTCAAACCATACGAGCACGGACAAAGTCCATTGTGTTGCCTACACCTTTAGGTAGTTTTAAAAAAGAAAATAAATGGCTAGGAATATTACTCATACAACTCTCAGCGGGAGTAATCCTATCGCCCATTGAAAGCAAGCCCCCTTGCCAGGTAGTTGTTTTCTTCTCAATTTTCTCTTCAGCTAGTTTCCAATGCGCATTACACAACTTTTTAAAATGTAAGGGAAGACCTAAATAAGTAAAGGGAAATTCCCCCACCGCACAAGTGAAAATTTGAGCATATTCTTCTTGTTTCAACAAAGCATCACAAAAGCAATGGATTTCACTTTTTAAGAAGTTGATTTTCAAACCCGTCAAGTGCTCAAACATGCATAGAATGACTTTGAGGTTTCTAGCCCCTTCTAAGTCATCTTCAAAGCAGAAAATCATAGCATCCGCGTATTGTGAAACGGTAAGACCACCCTCATACAATCTAGGCAAAACACCCTTAATAAACCCTTGTTCTTGTGGCCTTTGAACCAGGGTAGCAATAATATCAGTAGCAAGATTAAACAATAAGGGGGAGAGTGGGTCACCCTGCCTCAATCCTTTCCTAGTAACAAAATAAGGGCCAATCAAGTCATTTAACGTTATAGCTACTTTACCATTATGAACAGTCGCTTTTGCCCAATGAATAAATTTATGAGGAAACCCTTTTATTTTAGCGTACTAAGCATAAAGTCCCAATTGATTTTGTCAGAAGTTTTCTTGAAGTCAACCTTAGAGATAACAGCAGAGCATTTAGACTTATGTAGTGAGTGAAGTGTCTCATGTAGAACAACGATGTTATCTAAAATATAACGCCCTTTCACTACTAGGGGAAACCCTATACACAGAATCTTAGCAGCAGCGCGGCGCAAAAAGGAGCGCTGCTGCTAATTAGCAGTAGCGCGGGTGTGGAAAACCCGCTATTGACAAGTGCTTAGCAGTAGCGCGCTCGGCGTAACCCGCGCTGCTACAAATATCGACCGACAGTGCCCACCCAACTCCATTTAGCAGCAGCACGGTGCCGCGAGCCGCGCTACTGCTATAGCTGTAGCAGTAGCGCGGTTTACGTATCGCGCTACTGCTAATCCACACCCACCACCTTTTCCCCACCCGTCCTCCCCCTCCCCCGAATCCCTCCTCTCTTCCGCCACTCCCTCCTCTCTCTCTCTCTCCATACGTTCTCACATTGACCTCTTGCCCATGCGCCCCTCCTCCTCCATGGCACCGAAAGAGGGCGCCGCCTCGCGCCACCAGCGTCTAGGAGCTCGCCGGTCTTCCACCAGCGTCTAGGAGGCCGCCGCCTCGCGCCACCGTGCCGGAGACCTAACCACCGGTGACCAGCCCCTCTACTCCCTCCATCTCCTTCCTCTCTCCCTTGGTTTTCTTTTCTCTCTCTCTCTCTCTCTCTCCCTCTGGTTTGACTCACAATCCCATGTCCATGCCCGTGCAGGTAGTCGCCATGGACGACCATATCTGGCATGGTCGGGAAGAGGAGCCCCACGCCGCTGCCTTGCTCTTCCATGGAAACAGGCCCTCCTCCAACAGCCATCGCCGGATCTGGTCTGCCGCTGCTCGTTCATGCCTCCAGCGACCCCAACCATCACTGGATCGAACAACTGCAGCCATTGACAACACGCACGGGATCGAGATATTTTTTTGCTTTTGAAAGTAATAGTAGTAGTGCGGGGTATAAGACTCGCTACAGATAATTAGCAGTAGCGTTGTACTGCAACGCACGCTACAGCTAACCATGTATAGCAGTAGCGCGTGTCAACACACGCTACTGCTACAAGTTAGCTGTGGCGGCGTATCAGTAGCGTGGGCGCCCGCGCTACTGATACACCCAAAACCCGCGCTACTGCTAGGCTTTTCCCTAGTAGTGTTTGATAAACGCAGATTGTACCTTAGAAACCGTCTTGTGAGCCGTATGTTGGGGAACGTAGCAGAAATTCAAAATTTTCCTACGCGTCACCAAGATCTATCTATGGAGAAACCAGCTACGAGTAGAAGGAGAGTGCATCTACATACCCTTGTAGATCGCTAAGCGGAAGCGTTCAAGTGAACGGGGTTGATGGAGTCGTACTCATCGTGATTCAAATCACCGATGATCAAGTGCCGAATGCACAGCACCTCCGCGTTCAACACACGTACAGCCCGGTGACGTCTCCCACGCCTTGATCCAGCAAGGAGAGAGGGAGAGGTTGAGGAAGACTCCATCCAACAGCAGCACAACGGCGTGGTGGTGGTGGAGGAGCGTGGCAATCCTGCAGGGCTTCGCCAAGCACCATGGGAGAGGAGGAGTAGGGAGAGAGGTAGGGCTGCACCAAGAGGGAGAGAACTCATGTGTATGGCAGCCCCAAAACTCATCTATATATAGGGGGAAGGGGGGGCTGCGCCCTCTTTAGGGTTTCCCACCCCCAAGGGGTGCGGCCAGCCCTAGATGGCAAAGGGGAGGCGGCCAAGGGGGGAGAGGAGAGGGAGGCGCACCAATATGGGCCTTAAGGCCCATCTGGACTAGGGTTTGCCCCCTCCCGCTCTCTCTTGCGCCTTGGACTCCTTGTGGGGGGCGCACCAGCCCTCCTAGGGGCTGGTCCCCTCCCACACTTGGCCCACGCAGCCTTCTGGGGCAGGTGGCCCCACTTGGTGGACCCCGGGACCCTCCCGGTGGTCCCGGTACAATACCGATATCGCCCGAAACTTTTCCGGTGACCAAAACAGGACTTCCCATATATAAATCTTTACCTCCGGACCATTCCGGAACTCCTCGTGACGTCCGGGATCTCATCCGGGACTCCGAACAACATTCGGTAACCACATACAAGCTTCCTTTATAACCCTAGCGTCATCGAACCTTAAGTGTGTAGACCCTACGGGTTCGGAAGACATGCAGACATGACCGAGACGTTCTCCGGTCAATAACCAACAGCGGGATCTGGATACCCATGATGGCTCCCACATGTTCCACGATGATCTCATCGGATGAACCACGATGTCAAGGACTTAATCAATCCCGTATTCAATTCCCTTTGTCTATCGGTATGTTACTTGCCCGAGATTCGATCGTCGGTATCCAATACCTTGTTCAATCTCGTTACCGGCAAGTCACTTTACTCGTTCCGTAACACATCATCCCGTGATCAACTCCTTGGTCACATTGCGCATGTGATGATGTCCTACCAAGTGGGCCCAGAGATACCTCTCTGTTTACACGGAGTGACAAATCCCAGTCTCGATCCGCATAAAACAATAGATACTTTCGGAGATACCTGTAGTGCACCTTTATAGTCACCCAGTTACGTTGTGACGTTTGATACACCCAAAGCACTCCTACGGTATCCAGGAGTTACACGCTCTCATGGTCAAAGGAAGAGATACTTGACATTGGCAAAGCTCTAGCAAATGAACTACACGACCTTTTGTGCTAGGCTTAGGATTGGGTCTTGTCCATCACATCATTCTCCTAATGATGTGATCCCGTTATCAACGACATCCAATGTCCATAGTCAGGAAACCATGACTATCCGTTGATCACAATGAGCTAGTCAACTAGAGGCTCACCAGGGACATATTGTGGTCTATTATTCACACGTGTATTACGATTTCCGGATAATACAGTTATAGCATGAATAAAAGACATTTATCATGAACATTGAAATATAATAATACTTTTATTATTGCCTCTAGGGCATATTTCCAACAGTCTCCCACTTGCACTAGAGTCAATAATCTAGTTCACATCGCCATGTGATTAACACTCACAGGTCACATCGCCATGTGACTAATACCCAAGAGTTTACTAGAGTCAGTAGTCTAGTTCACATCACTATGTGATTAACACTCAATGAGTTTTATGTTTGATCATGTTGCTTGTGAGAGAGGTTTTAGTCAACGGGTCTGAACCTTTCAGATCCGTGTGTGCTTTACAAATCTCCATGTCATCTCCTAGATGCAGCTACCACACTCTATTTGGAGCTATTCCAAACAACTGTTCTACTTGGAGCTATTCTAAATTATTGCTCCATTATATGTATCCGGTCTCTCTACTCAGAGCTATCCGGATAGGTGTCAAGCTTGCATCGTCGCAACCTTTACGACAAACTCTTTTACCACCTCCATAATCGAGAAAATTCCTTAGTCCACTAGTTACTAAGGATAAATTTGACCGCTGTCCTATGATCCATTCATGGATCACTCTTGTACCCCTTGACTGACTCATGGCAAGGCACACTTTCGGTGCGGTACACAGCATAGCATACTGTAGAGCCTACGTCTAAAGCATAGGGGACGACCTTCGTCCTTTCTCTCTTTTCTGCCGTGGTCGAGCTTTAAGTCTTAACTTCGTACCTTACAACTCAGGCAAGAACTCCTTCTTTGACTGGTCCATCTTGAACACCTTCAAGATCATGTCAAGGTATGTGCTCATCTGAAAGTATTATTAAGCATTTTGATCTATCCTTATAGATCTTGATGCTCAATGTTCAAGTAGCTTAATCCAGGTTTTCTATTGAAAAACACCTTTCAAATAACCCTATATGCTTTCTAGAAATTCTACATCATCTCTGATCATCAATATGTCAACAACATATACTCATCAGAAATTCTATAGTGCTCCCACTCACTTCTTTGGAAATACAAGTTTCTCATAAACTTTGTATAAATCCAAAATCTTTGATCATCATCAAAGCATACATTCCAACTCCGAGATGCTCACTCGAGTCCTTAGAAGGATTGCTGGAGC
Source organism: Triticum dicoccoides (assembly GCF_002162155.2). Taxonomy (NCBI): domain Eukaryota; kingdom Viridiplantae; phylum Streptophyta; class Magnoliopsida; order Poales; family Poaceae; genus Triticum; species Triticum dicoccoides. The sequence goes on from NC_041384.1 coordinate 674,611,935, forward strand.
TTTGCATACTTATTAGCATCTTTCGGGATTGACAAAACCTTTCGGTTGTATCACATACAACCTTTCCTCAAGAAAATCGTCGAGGAAACAATGTTTTGACATCCTATCTGCAAGATTTCATAAATAATGCAGTAATCGCTAATATAATTCCAACAGACTCTTAGCATCGCTACGAGTGAGAAAATCTCATCGTAGTCAACTCCTTGAACTTGTCGGAAAACATCTTAACGACAAGTCGAGCTTTCTTAATGGTGACATTTACCATCATTATCCGTCTTCCTTTTGAAATCCATCTGTACTCATACATGGATCCTCTCTCGGATTTTATGGCCTCAAGCCATTTATCAGAATCCGGGCCCACCATCGCTTCTCCATAGCTCGTAGGTTCATTGTTGTCTAGCAACATGACTTCCAAGACAGGATTACCGTACCACTCTGAAGTAGTACGTATCCTTGTCACCCTACGAGGTACGACAGTGATTTGATCTGAAACTTCATGATCAATATCATAAGCTTCCACTTCAATTGGTGTAGGTGCCACGGGAACAACTTCCTGTGCCCTGCTACACACTGGTTCAAGTGATGGTTCAATAACCATATCAAGTCTCCACCATCCTCCCATTCAACTCTTTCGAGAGAAACCTTTCCTCGAGAAAGGACCCGATTCTAGAAACAATTCATATTGCTTTCGGATCTGAATTAGGAGGTATACCCAACTGTTTTGGGTGTCCTATGAAGATGTATTTTTATCCGCTTTGGGTTCGAGCTTATCAATCCTGAAACTTTTTCACATAAGCGTCACAGCCCCAAACCTTTAAGAAACGACAACTTAGGTTTCTCCAAACGGTGTCGTCTCAACGGAATTACGTGGTGCCCTATTTAAAGTGAATGTGGTTGTCTCTAATGCCTAACCCATGGACAATAGTGGTAATTCGATAAGAGACATCATGGTACGCACCATATCCAATAGGGTGCAACTATGATGTTCGGACACACCATCACACTATGGTGTTCCAGGCGGTATTAATTGCGAAACAATTTCCACAATGTCTTAATTGTGTGCCAAAACTCGTAACTCAGATATTCATCTCTATGATCATATCATAGATATTTTTATCCTCTTGTCACAATGATCTTCTACTTCACTCTGAAATTACTTGAACCATTCAATAATTCAGACTTGTGTTTCATCAAGTAAATATTCTCAACATCTACTCGAATCATCTGTGAAGTAAGAACATAACGATATTCACTGCATGCCTCAGCACTCATTGGACTGCACACATCAAAATGTGTTGCTTCCAACAAGTTGCTATCTTGTTCCATTTTACTGAAACCGAGGCTTTTCAGTCATCCTGCCTATGTGGTATGATTTGCATATCTCAAGTGATTCAAAATCAAGTGAGTTCAAACGGTCCATTTGCATGGAGTTTCTTCATGCATATATACCAATAGACATGGTTCGCATGTCTCAAACTTTTCAAAAACGAGTGAGTCCAAAGATCCATCAACATGGAGCTTCTTCATGCGTTTTATACCAATATGACTTACATGGCAGTGCCACAAGTAAGTGGTACTATCATTACTATCTTATATCTTTTGGCATGAAAATGTGTATCACTACGATCGAGATTCAACGAACCATTCATTTTAGGTGTAAGACCATTGAAAGTATTATTCAAATAAACAGAGTAACCATTATTCTCCTTAAATGAATAACCGTATTGCGATAGACATAATCCAATCATGTCTATGCTCAACGCAAACACCAATCTCGATGGTAGAGGGAGCGTGTGATGCTTGATCATATCAACATTGGAAACACTTCCAACACATATCGTCATCTCACCTTTAGCTAGTCTCCGTTTATTCCGTAGCTTTTATTTCGAGTTACTAATACTTAGCAACCGAACCGGTATCCAATACCCTGGTGCTACTAGGAGTACTAGTAAAGTACACATTAACATAATGTATATCCAATATACTTCTATTGACCTTGCCAGCCTTCTCATCTACCAAGTATCTAGGGTAATGCTGCTCCAGTGGTTGTTCCCCTTATTACAGAAGCACTTAGTCTCGGGTTTGGGTTCAACCTCGGGTTTCTTCACTGGTGCAGCAGCTGATTTGCCGTTTCATGAAGTATCCCTTCTTGCACTTGCCCTTCTTGAAACTAGTGGTTTCACCAACCATCAACAATTGATGCTCCTTCTTGATTTCTACTTTCGCGGTGTCAAACATCGCGAATACCTCAAGGATCATCATATCTATCCCTGATATGTTATAGTTCATCACGAAGCTCTAGCAGCTTGGTGGCAATGACTTTGGGGAAACATCACTATCTCATTTGGAAGATCAACTCCCACTCGATTCAAGTGATTGTTGCACTCAGACAATCTGAGCACAAGCTCAACGATTGAGCTTTTCTCCCTTTGTTTGTAGGCTAAGAAAATTGTCGGAGGTCTCATACCTCTTGACATGGGCACGAGCCTGAAATCCCAATTTCAGCCCTCGAAGCATCTCATATGTTTCGCGATGTTTCAAAAACGTCTTTCGTGCCTCAACTCTAAACCGTTTAACTGAACTATCACGTAGTTATCAAGACGTGTATGTCCGATGTTCACAACATCCACAAACGACGTTTGGGGTTCAGCACACTGAGCGGTGCATTAAGGACATAAGCTTTCTACCGATCGCATAATCGCTACTATCAACTTTCAACTATAATTTTCTCTAGGAACATATCTAAACAGTAGAACTATAGCGCGAGCTACGACATAATTTGCAAAAGGTCTTTTGACTATGTTCAGGATAATTAAGCTCATCTTATGAACTCTCACTCAGATAGACATCCCTCTAGTCATCTAAGTGATTACATGATCCGAGTCAACTAGCCCGTGTCCGATCATCACGTGAGACGGACTAGTCATCATCGGTGAACATCTTCATGTTGATCGTATCTACCATACGACTCATGCTCGACCTTTCGGTCTCCGTGTTCCGAGGCCATGTCTGCACATGCTAGGCTCGTCAAGTTAACCCTAAGTGTTTTCGCTGTGTAAAACTGTCTTACACCCGTTGTATGTGAACGTAAGAATCCATCACACCCGATCATCACGTGGTGCTTAGAAGCGACGAACTGTAGCAACGGTGCACAGTTAGGGGAGAACACTTCTTGAAATTTTGTAAGGGATCATCTTATTTACTACCGTCGTCCTAAGCAAACAAGATGCATAAACATGATAAACATCACATGCAATCAAATAGAGTAGTGACATGATATGGCCAATATCATATAGCTCCTTTGATCTTCATCTTCGGGGCTCCATGATCATCTTGTCACCGGCATGACACCATGATCTCCATCATCGTGTCTTCATGAAGTTTTCACGCCAACGACTACTTCTACTTCTATGACTAACGCGTTTAGCAATAAAGTAAAGTAGTTTACATGGCGTTCTTCAATGACACGCAGGTCATACAATAAATAAAGACAACTCCTATGGCTCCTGCCGGTTGTCATACTCATCGACATGCAAGTCGTGAATCCTATTACAAGAACATGATCAATCTCATACATCACATATATCATTCATCACATCCTTTTGGCCATATCACATCACATAGCATACCCTGCAAAAACAAGTTAGACGTCCTCTAATTGTTGTTTGCATGTTTTACGTGGCTGCTATGGGTTTCTAGCAAGAACGTTTCTTACCTACGCAAAACCACAACGTGATATGCCAATTGCTATTTACCCTTCATAAGGACCCTTTTCATCGAATCCATTCCGACTAAAGTGGGAGAGACTGGCACCCGCTAGCCACCTTATGCACCAAGTGCATGTCAATCGGTGGAACCTGTCTCACGTAAGAGTACGTGTAAGGTCGGCCCGGGCCGCTTCATCCCACAATACCGTCGAAACAAGATTGGACTAGTAACGGTAAGCATATTGAACAACATCAACGCCCACAACTACTTTGTGTTCTACTCGTGCAAAGAATCTACGCAATAGACCTAGCTCATGATGCCACTGTTGGGGAACGTAGCAGAAATTCAAAATTTTCCTACGCGTCACCAAGATCTATCTATGGAGAAACCAGCTACGAGTAGAAGGAGAGTGCATCTACATACCCTTGTAGATCGCTAAGCGGAAGCGTTCAAGTGAACGGGGTTGATGGAGTCGTACTCGTCGTGATTCAAATCACCGATGATCAAGTGCCGAACGCACGGCACCTCCGCGTTCAACACACGTACAGCCCGGTGACGTCTCCCACGCCTTGATCCAGCAAGGAGAGAGGGAGAGGTTGAGGAAGACTCCATCCAACAGCAGCACAATGGCGTGGTGGTGGTGGAGGAGCGTGGCAATCCTGCAGGGCTTCGCCAAGCACCATGGGAGAGGAGGAGTAGGGAGAGAGGTAGGGCTGCACCAAGAGGGAGAGAACTCATGTGTATGGCAGCCCCAAAACTCATCTATATATAGGGGGAAGGGGGGATGCGCCCCCTTTAGGGTTTCCCACCCCCAAGGGGTGCGGCCAGCCCTAGATGGCAAAGGGGAGGCGGCCAAGGGGGGAGAGGAGAGCGAGGCGCACCAATATGGGCCTTAAGGCCCATCTGGACTAGGGTTTGCCCCCTCCCACTCTCTCTTGCACCTTGGACTCCTTGTGGGGGGCGCACCAGCCCTCCTAGGGGCTGGTCCCGTCCCACACTTGGCCCACGCAGCCTTCTGGGGCAGGTGGCCCCACTTGGTGGACCCCGGGACCCTCCCGGTGGTCCCGGTACAATACCGATATCGCCCGAAACTTTTCCGGTGACCAAAACAGGACTTCCCATATATAAATCTTTACCTCCGGACCATTCCGGAACTCCTCGTGACGTCCGGGATCTCATCCGGGACTCCGAACAACATTCGGTAACCACATACAAGCTTCCTTTATAACCCTAGCGTCATCGAACCTTAAGTGTGTAGACCCTACGGGTTCGGGAGACATGCAGACATGACCGAGACGTTCTCCGGTCAATAACCAACAGCGGGATCTGGATACCCATGATGGCTCCCACATGTTCCATGATGATCTCATCGGATGAACCACGATGTCAAGGACTTAATCAATCCCGTATTCAATTCCCTTTGTCTATCGGTATGTTACTTGCCCGAGATTCGATCGTCGGTATCCAATACCTTGTTCAATCTCGTTACCGGCAAGTCACTTTACTCGTTCCGTAACACATCATCCCGTGATCAACTCCTTGGTCACATTGCGCATGTGATGATGTCCTACCGAGTGGGCCCAGAGATACCTCTCCGTTTACACGGAGTGACAAATCCCAGTCTCGATCCGCATAAAACAATAGATACTTTCGGAGATACCTGTAGTGCACCTTTATAGTCACCCAGTTACGTTGTGACGTTTGATACACCCAAAGCACTCCTACGGTATCCAGGAGTTACACGCTCTCATGGTCAAAGAAAGAGATACTTGACATTGGCAAAGCTCTAGCAAATGAACTACACGACCTTTTGTGCTAGGCTTAGGATTGGGTCTTGTCCATCACATCATTCTCCTAATGATGTGATCCCGTTATCAACGACATCCAATGTCCATAGTCAGGAAACCATGACTATCCGTTGATCACAACGAGCTAGTCAACTAGAGGCTCACCAGGGACATATTGTGGTCTATGTATTCACACGTGTATTACGATTTCCGGATAATACAGTTATAGCATGAATAAAAGACATTTATCATGAACATTGAAATATAATAATACTTTTATTATTGCCTCTAGGGCATATTTCCAAGTTAGCTGTGGCGGCGTATCAGTAGCGTGGGCGCCCACGCTACTGATACACCCAAAACCCGCGCTACTGCTAGGCTTTTCCCTAGTAGTGTTTGATAAACGCAGATTGTACCTTAGAAACCGTCTTGTGAGCCGTAGCCATAGCTCTATTGTTCAAGACTTTGGTAAATATTTTAAACGGGACATTGAGCAGGAATATAGGTCTATACATTTGAATCCTATCCGCCCCTTGACCCTTAGCTAATAATGTAACCACCCCATAGTTTAGCCTAGAGATATCAATCACATCATCTTAGAAGTCCTGAAAGAGACTCAGCAAATCATTACAAATGAGGTGCCAAAAGGTTTGGAAGAATTCAATAGGCATACCATCGGGACCGACAGCTCTATTATGCCTCATAGAAAAAACTGCCATTTTTATCTCATCCAATGTAAATTTACCAACCAACTTACTCTTGTCCTCATCGGAAAGCATATCTGCTAGAGGAATGTTACCAAAAAAGGCTTTCGCCCCGCTTTATAAATAAAGCAATGATCAACCAGAGCCCAAGTACAAACGCACCCCACCCCACCACACACACACCCAAGGCAGGATACATAGGCGTTGAGCGCAGCAACACCACCCCTAGCACTACAGAGCAATCGGGGTCCTCCACCGGGAACACGCCACGGCAAAGAAATGAAGCCGCATATGACGAACTGTGCACTCCAAGGCAGCGCCTTCAAGAAGGTTATGACACCAACGCGCCGCCACCACCCGACCTGACGATCAGAGTTTCCCCTGGAGCAACACACTGGACGATGAGAGCCGTGACGACGCCTTCAAGAAGGGAACGAGCTATGCCGCCACCGGTCCATCCGAGGATAGAGCAGGTTTTCACCCCGGCCAACATTCATCGCCACCGAACGCCACACCCACGGCGACCACGCCACCCACATTGCCATGGCCATCGGGCAACACCGATCCACGGGCTCTGCCCAAGAGCACCACGGAGACACCACCAGGGCCGCCGCCCCAGCCTCCCAGACCTGGATACCACCTCACCTGAGGCCCGCCGCTACCCCAACCGAAGAAACGAGCGGAAAGGACCCACCTTTCACACCCCTGGGTGGCCCCCAGCAACGAGACCCAGAAGGCCAGCCAAAACTAACCTCCATCGATCCGTCCAACGACACCGGGCGCGAGACTAGGTCGGTCCTGCTGCCGGGCGCGAGACAGAGTCGGTCCTGCTACCGGGCGCGAGACAGGGTCAGTCCTGCTGCCGGGCGCGAGACGAGCAGTCCTGCTGCCGGGCACGAGACGGGTGATGGATCGCAGCTGGGGGAGGACCTGCCCTTCGACGAAGGCAACGCCGGACGATGAGGGAGAGGGATTGCAGGTCGAAACGGACTGCCTACAAACGAGCCGACGCTAAGAAACCAGCCGCAGCCGGCCCGCCAAACTGTCGTGATGCCACCGCGGCACCGTGAAACGCCGCCGCAACCCACAGCCGGAGCAGCAGCCACGCCGGGCCGATGCCCCAACCCGCGCCGCCCGCCGGAAACAAAGCGTCAGATCCAGCTGGCACGCTCCACCACCACCGCCACCAAGTCGCCGGTGTTGAGCGCCCACCAAAGGCAACGGCGGATCCCAGCCAGCCCCGCGACGGCCGGCAGCCCACCCTGCCTCGCGAGCACCGCAGCCGAGCGAGAGAAGCCACTCCGCCCACGGCCCGCGCCGTCAAAGATGACGCCCGTGAGTGATAACCCACAAGTATAGGGGATCGCAACAGTTTTTGAGGGTAAAGTATTCAACCCAAATTTATTGATTCGACACAAGGGGAGCCAAAGAATACTCTGAGGTATTAGCAGCTGAGTTGTCAATTCAACCACACCTGAAAACTTAATATCTGCAGCAAAGTGTTTAGTAGCAAGGTAATATGATAGTAGTGGTAACGGTAGCAAAAGGTAACAGTAGTAAAAGTAATGTTTTTGGTATTTTGTAGTGATGATAGCAATAGCAACGGAAAAGTAAATAAGCGAATAACAGTACATGGAAAGCTCGTAGGCAATGGATCAGTGATGAAGAATTATGCCGGATGCGGTTCATCATGTAACAGTCATAACCTAGGGTGACACAGAACTAGCTCCAGTTCATCAATGTAATGTAGGGATGTATTCCGTATATAGCCATACGTGCTTATGGAAAAGAACTTGCATGCCATCTTTTGTCCTACCCTCCCATGGCAGCGGGGTCCTTACGGAAACTAAGGGATATTAAGGCCTCCTTTTAATAGAGTACGGGAACAAAGCATTAACACATAGTGAATACATGAACTCCTCAAACTACGGTCATCACCGGTAAGTATCCCGATTATTGTCACTTCGGGGTTAACGGATCATAACACATAATAGGTGACTATTGACTTGCAAGATAGGATCAAGAACTCTCATATATTGATGAAAACATAATAGGTTCAGATCTGAAATCATGGCACTCGGGCCCTAGTGACAAGCATTAAGCATAGCAAAGTCATAGCAACATCAATCTCAGAACATAGTGGATACTAGGGATCAAACCCTAACAAAACTAACTCGACTACATGATAAATCTCATCCAACCCATCACCGTCCAACAAGCCTACGATGGAATTACTCACGCACGGCGGTGAGCATCATGAAATTGGTGATGGAGGATGGTTGATGATGACGATGGCGACGGATTCCCCTCTCCGGAGCCCCGAACGGACTCCAGATCAGCCCTCCCGAGAGGTTTTAGGGCTTGGCGGCGGCTCCGTATCGTAAAACGCGATGATTTCTTCTCTCTAATTTTTTCTCCCCGAAACACAATATATAGAGTGGGAGTTGGAGTCAGAGAGGCACCAGGAGGCCCACGAGGTAGGGGGGCGTGCCCTAGGAGGGCAGGCGCACCCCCACCCTCGTGGACAGGTGGTGGGCCCCCTGGCCTTCATCTTTTGCAGGTATTTTTTATATTTTCCAAAAAGTGGCTCCGTGAAGTTTCAGGTCATTCTGAAAACGTTTGTTTCTGCACATAAATAACACCATGGTAATTCTGCTGAAAACAGCGTCAGTCCGGGTTAGTTCCATTCAAATCATGCAAGTTAGAGTCCAAAACAAGGGCAAAAGTGTTTGGAAAAGTAGATATGATGGAGACGTATCCACTCCCCCAAGCTTAAACCCTTGCTTGTCCTCAATCAATTCAGTTGATAAACTGAAAGTGATAAAGAAAAACTTTTACAAACTCTGTTTGCTCTTGTTGTTGTAAATATGTACTGCCAGCATTCAATTTTTCAGCAAATATTATAACTAACCACATTCACAATAATGCATCGGTCTCGAGTTTACTCATAAAAATGGCATAATCAACTAACGAGCCATAATAATAAATCTCGGATGACAACACTTTCTCAAAACAATCATAATATGATATAACAAGATGGTATCTCGCTAGCCTTTTCTGAGACCGCAAAACATAAATGCAGAGCACCTTTAAAGATCAAGGACTGACTAGACATTGTAATTCATGGTAAAAGAGATCCAGTCAAGTCATACTCAATGTAAACTAACAATAATGAATGCAAATGACAGTGGTGCTCTCTAACTAGTGCTTTTTTAATAAGAGGAGGATGACTCAACATAACAGTAAATAGATAGGCCCTTCGCAGAGGGAAGCAGGGATTTGTAGAGGTGCCAGAGCTCGTTTTGAAACAGAGGTGAATAATATTTTGAGCGATATACTTTCATTGTCAACATAACAACTAAGATATGGCAATATCTTCCATGCTACACACATTATAGGCGGTTCCCAAACAGAATGGTAAAGTTTATACTCCCCCTTCCACCAACAAGCATCAATCCATGGCTTGCTCAAAACAACGAGTACCTCCAACTAACAAGAGTCCCAGGGGGAGTTTTGTTTGCAATTATTTTAATTTAGTTTGCATAAAGCATTGGACTGGGCATCCCGGTGACCAGCCATTTATCTCGTGAGTGAGGAGCGGAGTCCACTCCTCTTGAGAATAACCCACCTAACAAGGAAGATACGGACATCCCTAGTTGATACTTGAGCTATTCGAGCATACAAAACAGGATATTTATTTGAAGGTTTAGAGTTTGGCACATACAAATTTACTTGGAACGGCAGGTAGATACCGCATATAGAAAGGTATAGTGGACTCATTTGGAATAACTTTGGGGTTTATGGGGTTGGATGCACAAACAGTATTCCCGCTTAGTACAGGTGAAGGCTAGCAAAAGACTGGGAAGCGACCAGCTAGAGAGCGACAATAGTCATGAACATGCATTAAAATTAATCAACACCGAATGCAAGCATGAGTAGGATATAATCCACCATGAACATAAATATCATGAAGGCTATGTTGATTTTGTTTCAACTACATGCGTGAACATGCGCCAAGTCAAGTCACTTAAATCATTCAGAGGAGGATACCACCCTATCATACCACATCATAACCATTTTAATAGCATGTTGGCATGCAAGGTAAACCATTATAACTCATAGCTAATCAAGCATGGCACAAGAAACTATGGTCTCTAGTTGGCATCGCAAACATGTTTATCCATAAAAGGTTGAAGAAGGAACGATGAACTAATCATATTTACAAAAACAAAAGAGGTCGAGTTCATACCAGTTTTTCTTATCGCAGCCAGTCCATCATATAACATCATAATTGCCTTTCACTTGCACGATCGAATGATGTGAATAATAATAATAATACTAGTGCACGTGCATTGGACTAAGCTGGAATCTGCAAGCATTCAATAAACAAAAGAAGACAAGGCAATGTGGGCTCTTTTGTTAGATCAACAATAATGCATATAAGAGCTACTTCAACAATTTAATTATGGTCTTCTCCTATCGACCCCCAAAGAAAAGAAAAGAAATAAAACTATTTACACGGGAAAGCTCCCAACAAGCAAAAGGAGAACAGGAAATATTTTTGGGTTTTCTTTTTAATTACTGCTACAAGCATGGAAAGTGAATTAATTAAAAGCTACAACTATTTTTTTGGTTTTTCTTTAGGTTTATTAAACACACAAGAAGAAAGCATAAAAAGGAAAATAAACTAGCATGGATGATACAATGAAAAAGTATGAGCATCGACATCTAGCAATGAGTGTGTGAACATAAATGTAATGTCGGTGGGAAGACGTACTCCCCCAAGCTTAGGCTTTTGGCCTAAGTTGGTCTATGGCCACAGCTGGCCTGGCTGATATCCATAGTAATAGTTGGGGTCGTACTGTGATGAAGAAGGCTCCGATTGCCACTGGTTGGCAATCATCTCCGGATCCCACAGGTAATTAGACTGTCGCGGAGGATCAACTTGTGGTTCCGCCTCTGGCTCTATGGCTGATGTAGGGTTCCGGTAGGCGTGAATGTCCTTCGATGAGACGAGGTACTTGCCTAAAGATAAATTAAACAAGGAAGGAGCAGGCAAGGTGATAGTCTCAGGGTGATGTTTATCAAAGAACAGTTTGTATTTCAGCTCCCCTTCCCTATTTTTTATAACAAAGTCATGTGCTACCATACTCTTATAATCTAAATAAACACGAGGCAGCAATTTTTCTTCTTTTTCATAGTGCCTAATAGGTATATTATAATGTGCAACAAGGCGTGAAGCATAAATACCACCAAAGATGGGTCCTTTGGTACGGTTAAGACTTAACCGTTTAGCAATAATACCGCCCATACTAACAGAGTTGTCAGCATATAAACAATGGAACAGAATAAAAATATCAGGGACACTAAGGTTTCCACAGTTTCCGCGACCAATTAAGCAACGACTAGCAAATATTGCAAGTAGCGTAAAACAGAAAAATGTATGCTAGTGATTCGTGCATCGGAAACCTTCCTAGTTTCCCCTACAGTGATAGTATCAATAAAACCTTCCACATCCTTGCGATGTAGTTCCTCTAGACTACCCTCAAAAGGGATCAAACAAACCCGACAAAGATCATAAAGTGACATCTTCTTAACCACATCATATGAATGAAACTCTACAGAAGGAGGTGATTCCCTAGGATAATAGTAGAAGTTTTGCACAAAAGTATTGGTGAGTAAGAGATACTATTCGCGTTGGTCGTGGAGGAAGTCGGTGAGGCCTGCATTCTTTGCCAATTCATAAAAATCCTCATAAATCCCGGTTGCTCTCAAGAATTCATCGGAGTGCCATTCACACGGCCTAACCTCCGCGATGCGAGGCAAATTATATTTAGGCTTCTGTGCCTCTTCATTTTGCTTTTCCCTTGAGCTTCGGCTCGATGAGCCCCTCAAAAATCTCTTTATCATTTTCTGAAAAATTCTGAAACTTTTAGTAACTTCAAAATAAAAGTAGACCAAACTCAATAATATTGATAGCAGCTACTCATACAAGTGCCTAGAGCCTATATCATGCATCAAAACTAAATTTGACATGCAAGCTCAAGAACAGGGTCATCTAAGCAGGAAAAATTTGCAATGAATAAAGCAATAGAGCAAAAACTAATTGGACCAATGGAGGAGTCACATACCAAGGAACAATCTCCCTAAGCAGTTTTGTGAGAGGTGCTTTGAGCAAGGAGATCGAAAATGGCAGCAAAACGAGCTTGGACTCGGGTTTGAGCTGGTTATTCATGTTTGGGGGAGGAAGAAGAAGTGTATGAGTGAAAGGATAAGTGGAGTAGGGCCACCATGGGCCCACGAGGCAGGGGGCGCGCCCAATGAGGTAGGGCGCGCCCTCCACCCTCGTGGACAGGTGGTTGACCCCCCTGCTGTGTTCTTGGTCCCAAATATTATCAAATATTCTAGAAAATATCATATTTAAATTTCAGGGCATTTGGAGAACTTTTATTTTCGAGGTATTTTTATATTGCACGGATAACCAGATAACAGACAAAAAAGTATTATTTTTATTCTATTTAATATAAATAATAGAAAGTAAAAGGGGGTACAGAAGGTTGTGCCTTCTAGTTTCATCCATCTCATGATCATCAAAAGGAATCCACTGACAAGGTTGATCAAGTCTTGTTAACGAACTCATTTCGAATAACATGGAACCGGAGAAATTTCGAATAACACTATGTTACCTCAACGGGGATATGCACATCCTCAATAATAAGAATATCATATTTCTTCTTGACAGTAGGAAGAGGAAATTCAAAACCTCCAAATATAATCGATGGAATTTTTCCAATAGAGTTGATACTATGAACATGAGGTTGTTTCCTCGGAAAGTGTGTCGTATGCTCATTACCATTAACATGAAAAGTGGCATTGCCTTTAGTGCAATCAATAACAGCCCCTGCAGTATTCAAAAAGGGTCTTCTAAGACTAATAGACATACTATCGTCCTCGGGAATATCAAGAATAACAAAGTCCGTTAAAATAGTAACATTTGCAGCTACAACAGGCACATCCTCACAAATACCGACAGGTATAGCAGTTGATTTATCAGCCATTTCCAAAGATATTTCAGTAGGTGTCAACTTATTCAAATCAAGTCTACGATATAAAGAGAGAGGCATAACACTAACACCGGCTCCAAGATCACATAAAGCAGTTTTAACATAGTTTCTTTTAATGGAGCATGGTATAGTGGGTACTCCTGGATCTCCAAATTTCTTTGGTATTCCACCTTCAAAAGTGTAATCAGCAAGCATGGTGGAAATTTCAGCTTCCGGTATCTTTCTTTCATTTGTAATAATATCTTTCATGTACTTAACATAAGGATTTGTTTTGAGCATATCAGTTAATCGCATATGCAAAAAAGATAGGTCTAATCATTTCAGCAAAGCGCTCGAAATCCTCATCATCCTTTTTCTTGGATGGTTTGGGAGGAAAAGGTATGGGCTTCTGAACCCAAGGCTCTCTTTCTTTACCATGTTTCCTAGCAACAAAGTCTTTTTTATCATAACGTTGATTCTTTGATTGTGCATTATCAAGATCAACAGCGGGTTCAATTTCTATATCATTATCATTACTAGGTTGAGCATCATCAATAACATTATCATTAACATTATCACTAGTTTCAGGTTCATTACCAGATTGTGTTTCAGCATCAGAAACAGAAATATCATTTGGATTCTCAGGTGTTTCAGTAATAGGTTCACTAGAAGCATGCAAAGTCCTATCATTTTTCTTTTTCTTATTTTTGGAAGAACTAGGTGCATCTATATTATTTCTTTGAGAATCTTGCTCAATTCTTTTAGGATGGCTGTCGGTGTCAAAACCGGCGGATCTCGGGTAGGGGGTCCCGAACTGTGCGTCTAGGCCGGATGGTAACAGGAGACAAGGGACACGAAGTTTTACCCTGGTTCGGGCCCTCTCAATGGAGGTAAAACCCTACGTCCTGCTTGATTAATATTGATGATATGGGTAGTACAAGAGTAGATCTACCACGAGATCGAGGAGGCTAAACCCTAGAAGCTAGCCTATGGTATGATTGTTGTTGTGTATGTTGTCCTACGGACTAAAACCCTCCGGTTTATATAGACACCGGAGAGGGTTAGGGTTACACAAAGCGGTTAAAATGGTAGGAGATCTACATATCTGTATCGCCAAGCTTGCCTTCCACGCCAAGGAAAGTCCCTTCCGGACACGGGACGAAGTCTTCAATCTTGTATCTTCGTAGTCCAGGAGTCCGGCTGAAGGTATAGTCCGGCTATCCGAACACCCCCTAATTCAGGACTCCCTCAGTAGCCCCTGAACCAGTCTTCAATGACGACGAGTCCGGCGCGCAGATTGTCTTCGGCATTGCAAGGTGGGCTCCTCCTCCAAGTACTTCATAGAAGATTTTGAACACAAAGATAGTGTCCGGCTCTGCAAAACAAGTTTCCACATATTGCCATAGAGAGAATAATATTTGCACAAATCTAATCTGCTGACGTATTCCGTAGCATGACACACCACGGCCAAGCCTCTATCCGAGTCGTTTCATTATCCCACCTCAGCGCGTCATGCGAGGCGGTTTCCTTGGGACGTCTTGTCAAAGCAGAGATCGTATCCCCTTATTCCGGGATTCTCATCAATACGGGCGTGGGCAACCCAACCGTGCCATTGATTACGGCGCTTGGAGATAAGCGAGTTTTACCAGGCTGGTGGGGACACGTAGTTGCGTCCATCCATATAAGGGGATAAGGATCCACCTTTTCACCTACGCCTTCTTCCTCCTTTGCCTATCCATTCTTGCGCACTCGAGCTCCAGCGCCCAAGTCCGCACTCCCACCTCAACCTTCTCCAGCTATGTCCGGAGCGGGAGGCAAGTGGATGGTCTCCTCCGTCACAGAGGGACACATCAAAAAGCTGAGGAAGGCCGGATACCTGTCTAACGACATCGCGCACCGGCCTCCCAAAAAGGGGCAGCTCATCCCCACCCCTAGGCCCCATGAGAGGGTGGTGTTCCTCCCCCATTTTCTCCGCGGACTAGGCTTCCCTCTCCACCCATTTGTCCGGGGGCTCATGTTCTACTACGGCCTGGATTTCCACGATCTGGCCCCGAACTTCGTCCTCAACATCTCGGTGTTTATCGTCGTGTGTGAGCCTTTCCTCCGCATCCGCCCCCATTTCGGCCTATGGCTCAAGACTTTCAACGTCAAGCCGAAGGTGGTGCGCGGCAACCAGGCGGAGTGCGGAGGCGCCATGGTGGGCAAGATGGCCAATGTCCTATGGCTTGAGGGCTCCTTTGTGGAGACCCTGAAGGGGTGGCAATCTGGGTGGTTTTACATCACCGAGCCGCGCAACGCCGAATGGGTTGCACCCCCCGAGTTCCGATCTGGACCCCCTACATGGCTCACCTCCTGGAAGGAGACGGGCCTGTCTTGGGGTAAAAAAGGAGAGTTGACCGGACTCCAAACATGCATCCAAACCCTGGCGGACAAGAAGCTCAAACTTGTCAACGTAGTCCGGGTTATGCTCATCCGCCTGATCCTCCCGTGTCAACAACGGGCTTTCAACCTGTGGGAGTTCGACCCGGCGCGGCACCAAACTCTGAGCAGGCTCTTCGACACGATGTACGAAGATGCCTGGAAGGTGCTTTTCAAAGGTGCCGAGGCTCCCGCATCCGCTACCGAGGATCGCGGATTCAGTGCGCAGCGTCACGCTCTCGCGGTAAGCTGTTTTTTTCTTTTACAAGGTATTAGGTTATCATAGTTTAACTCCATGTGGGATCTAAGCTCCCTTACCTTTGACAGGATTGGCAGGTGACGTCCGGGTAGTTTAACTGTCCGGCTCCCTTGCACGAAGGCCCAGCGGACACTCGCTTGGCGAAGCTGCTGGTTCTGGCACCCTATGTGGTGCCGGAGAAGAAGGCCGCGAAAAGGGCCACGGGGACTCGAAAGAGTGCCCGGCGCCAGGAGGTGTCGGATTCATCATCCGGCGGTTCCGAGGAGCGTTCCTCCCATGAAGACGAGGAGGAAGAAGAAGAAACCTCTCCCCCTCCAGCAGGAGGAGAGAAGAAAAGGAAGGCCACCCTCTCTGGGGAGGCCGGAGGGTCCAAGAAGGGGAAAACCCTTCCTCCGGACTACTCCACCGACGCCGACAACGACGGAGAGGAGTGGCAGCCCAGGGCCAAGCCCCTGGCGCAATCGTAAGTATTCGGATACCAGAGTAACTCATAGTATTCGTTTATTGCACAGCTTTCCCTTATGTCGAATATGTTTATGCAGCCCACCCAAAGACCGGCTCGACGCGTCGTCAAGCGGCTCACTGGACTCGTCGGATGTGAACTCGCTTCCGACGGCTTCCTCCCCCCGCCCTACGGACGACACCGAAGTGTTGTCCCAACAGGTTCCAAGCCGGGAGGAGGTGGTCCTGGAGGCGTCACAAGGTGACCTCCCGGACTCCAGGAGTAAAGGGGATGAAACCCCCCAGGGCTCCAAGTCCGGCTTAAGGCCGGACACCGCTCCGGAACCTTCAAAGGTTCCAGAGTCCGGCGGGCGACCTCCTTCCAAGAGGAGCAAGCCCACTGTGCCGGTGACCCCCGTCCAACTGGGGGCGCCGGACAATCTGTTGGAGGTGCTCGAAGGCGCCTCCATCGACGAGGGGCACTGCACTATTATGAGTGCAGTGGTCCAGAAGGTTCAGTCCACCAAGAGCGGACTGACTGAAGCTTGTACTAGCCTTTTAACAGGCTTTGAGGTAAGTAAAGAATGTGTAAATAATATTACCACATAGACAGTAGCCCCTCATGCTCTGTTGGGCGTTCGAGAAGAAAAGTCGAATAGAGGATCAAAGAATTCGCAGGAGTCTAACAAAAGGAGTCAATATGCGTATGCAGGCTTCCCTGCTTGCGTCCGCCGCACTGACTGCGGAAGTGGACACGTTAAAGTAGAACCTCGAGCGGTCCGAGCAAGAGCTCGGGCGTGCCAAGAAGCAGCTCGAGGACAATGAAGGTAAGAAGTACCTTGTTTAAATATATATAAAAAGGTGCAATTGCAAAAAATAACATGATTAACATGGCTATTGTAGGGGCCACGTCTGAGGTGGCAACCCTTAAGCAAGCGCTGCTTGAGGCCGAGAAGAGTGCGGCCGCGGAGTGCACCGAGCGGGAAAAGTATGAGGCCGAGGTTGGCAAGGTGCGGCAAGAGCTCCAGGTTCTCATGAAGAAACATGAGAGTTTGGAGCTTGACTCGAAGACGCGAGCGTTCGAGCTCGCGACGGCTATTGAAAATGCCAAGTCTGCCAAGACCGAATCCCATAAGACCCTCCAGGAGTTGGAAGAGGTGAAGAAGATAGCGGCGGGTAAGGCATTCTTTATGCAAAGCAAACATATAACCGTGAGTTACTTGTTACTTACCCGAATCCGGAGCTCTCCAGGAGCGTTCGTAGATCTTCCCCGGAGTGTGTCCGATGCCGCCGCATTCTATCGAGTCGAGGATGGCAGCTCGACAAAGAAGGTGTTCTGGTCTCAGTATGCTGAGGCCGAACACCCCGTGCCCCTGAGCGACCAGCTGAAGCAACTGGTCGAGCTCCACAAGGCGACCGAATAGGCCATGAAGGGCCTCCTAGTTCGGCTGTGGCCTGGAGAGGCTCTGCCTGGGAGCTATTTCGAGCTGGTGCAGCGGCTGGTGGAGGCCTGTCCAAGGCTCGAAGTCATCAAGCGCTCCGTCTGCATTGAAGGTGCCCATAGGGCCCTTGCCCGTGCTAAGGTGCAATGGGGCAAGCTGGATACTGAGAAGCTTGTGAAGGACGGGCCACCGCCGGGGAAAGAGCATCGCAAGCCTGAAAATTACTATAAGGATGTTCTGAAGGGTGCCTGCCTTGTGGCGGATGAATGTTCTAAGGATATAATTTTTGAGTAAAACTCGCTCATTTTTGTCCTGTGCGCTGAAAACTTGTTCATATGCGCTGAGCAATGCTGTTCGAATTTAAAATATTACCTTCTGTGCGGCTGTTTATCAATTCTGAGAGATGGCGAGTCGTCGGCTTCTGCCCCCGTGCCGCTAGTGCTGGGGTGTTCGGGGATAAACCTGAGCGCTCTTTTTCCCATGTTTGGGTCCTTCGAGGGAGGCGCTCAGCCCAACGAACAAGGCAATCGGACTATAACGCGTGAACACTCTCACTTAGCCATAGAATTCTATAATTTTAAATTTCGGCGAAGCCCCTGGTATTCGGAAGACCGAGTTCGGGGCGCTATCCACGCCTTGGCCGGACAGAGCCGGCTCCTCGCCCTAAGCGGCATAAGTCTTTAGGGACTCGAAAAAACCTCTCGAACAGCGACCAGCTCTCGCTTCATCATGACAGTCAGTTTTAGCTTTCTCCACTGAGGTGCTCGACCCAGCTCAACTGGGGCACAATCGCAGTGGTTCTCCTAGTGCTACCTTAGCCGATATAGCGGAACGTAAGGCACCAAAACATAGGAGCCGGGCAAACCCAACTATTGACCCAAGACATGAGTCGGAGCCAATGCATATGATGCTATAAGTTTGGGGTGCCACACTTGTGAAAGTGTTCGGACTTCTCACACCATATTGAGGGGTACTAAAGCCCCTGGCGTATTTTGGCCGTACCAAATTGTACGGGTGCAACATGTCGTTAAGGAACATATATTTATAAAAAGGTAATGCAATAATAGACAAAAGTTATGCATTGTTTATTAAAAATAGCTGCGATCAAAGCAGAATGATACAAATAATGCGATAAACAAAAAGTTGGACTATTTAACATGTCTGCTCCAGGGGCAAGCTGCGGAATAGTATGCGAAACAGGTATACTGCTCGTGATAGAGACCACCTGAGAGTTTCCTAATGCGGCGTGGCTTGTCTGCCTCCCTGGTTCTTGCATCGTTTGTGCGGCAATTGAACTGCCGAACAGGCCTTCCAAAGAATGGAGTCCTGAAAGTAATAGAAAATTAAAAAATCGGCAGCCCCTAGTGCGGTTTAAGCCGCGTTTCGGGCATGCTGTGATGGTGCCCCTCCCCCTGTACCCATGGTATTTTTAGAGCGTAGTTATGTACGCGAAGCACTGATGTCGCCTTTTTGCGAGGGTTGGGGTTGGGGCCGCATTGCTACGCCTGCTCGGAACGTGCCAGGCGGTCTTGTTGTAGGTTACTCCGGGCACGCTTGACGGTGTCCGGACGTTTAATGGCCGGGCTGGAGAACTGCCTGGAGAGGCTGCTTTGTACTTCCGCTGCAAGGGCTGCCGTGTGCTCCTCCGTTCGGAGGGAGCGTTCGGTGTTTCCATTGACCATAATTACTCCTCGAGGGCCTGGCATCTGGAGCTTAATGTATGCGTAGTGCGGGACAGCATTGAACTTGGCGAATGCGGTTCGCCCGAGCAGTGCATGATAGCCACTGCGGAATGGGACTATGTCGAAGATTAACTTCTCGCTTCAGAAATTATCCGGAGATCCGAAGACCACTTCAAGTGTGACTGAGCCTGTACAGTTGGATTCTACACCTGGTATTACGCCTTTAAAGGTCGTTTTGGTGGGCTTAATCCTCGAGGGATCTATGCCCATTTTCCGCACTGTATCCTGGTAAAGCAGGTTCAGGCTGCTGCCGCCATCCATAAGGACTCTAGTGAGATGAAATCCATCAATAATTGGGTCTAGAACCAATGCGGCGAATCCGCCATGACGGATGCTAGTGGGATGGTCCCTTCGGTCAAAGGTGATCGGACAGGAGGACCATGGGTTGAACTTTGGGGCGACTGGCTCTGCCGCGTATACGTCCCTTAACGCGCGCTTCCGCTCCCTTTTGGGGACGTGGGTTGCGTATATCATGTTCACCGTCCGCACTTATGCGGGAAAACCCTTATGTCCACTATTGTTCGGCGGCCGGGGCTCCTCGTCGTCATCGCTATGTAGCCCCTTGTCTTCATTTTCGGCATTTAACTTGCCTGCCTGCTGGAACACCCAACAATCCCTGTTGGTGTGATTGGCCGGCTTTTCGGGGGTGCCATCTATCTGGCACAAGCGGTCGAGTATTCGGTCCAAACTGGACGGGCCCCTAGGATTCCTTTTGAATGGCTTTTTCCGTTGACCGGATTTAGAGCCTCTGAATCCGGCATTAACTGCCATATCCTCAGCATTGTCGCCGTTAATGTGGCGCTTCTGCTTGTTGCGACGCGACCTGCCACTACTGTCCCTGGTGTCCGAATTACCAGGGTTCTTGGTCATATTGTTTCTACGAGCGAGCCAGCTGTCTTCTCCCACGCAAAAGCGGGTCATGAGTGTCGTGAGTGCTGCCATAGATTTCGGCTTTTCCTGTCCAAGGTGCCGGGCCAGCCACTCGTCACGGATATTGTGCTTGAAGGCTGCTAGGGCCTCAGCGTCCGGACAGTCGACTATTTGATTTTTCTTTGTTAGGAACCGTCTCCAGAATTGCTTGGCCGATTCCTTTGGCTGCTGAATTACGTGACTTAGGTCATCGGCGTCTGGGGGTCGCACATAAGTGCCCTGGAAATTGTCGAGGAATGCGGCTTCTAGGTCCTCCCAACAACTGATTGATCCTGTTGGCAAGCTGTTAAGCCAATGCCGAGCTGGTCCTTTAAGCTTGAGTGGGAGGTATTTGATGGCGTGGAAATCGTCGCCGCGGGCCATGTGGATATGAAGGAGATAATCCTCGATCCATACCGCAGGATCTGTTGTGCCATCATATGATTCGATGTTTACGGGTTTGAAACCCTCGGGGATTTGATGATCCATTATTTCGTCTGTAAAGCATAGTGGGTGTGCGGCGCCTCTGTACTGGGCGATATCATGACGTAGCTCCAATGAGCTGTGTTCGGCCCTGCCAAATTTGTTGCCGGCGTGACGGTTACCGTCTTGAGCCATGGGGCACCCACGCGATCCGTAGATCGAGCGTGTTTGCCTTGCCTTGTCCTCCAACATGTCTCGTAAGTCTGGCGCATGTTCCCGTGCCTTGGTACGGAGTGCGGCTTGAGCGGAGGGCCGGGAGGCCTCTCTGTCGCGGCCACGAGGTGGCCGGTCGGCCGCATCAAGTGCTTCCTCCTCTAATCGGGGTAGCAACCTGCGCTTTGGGTAGCTCTTGGAGGGGCGTTTGAGTTTATGCTCTTCGGCCGCAAGGACTTCAGTCCATCCGTCGACTAGCAAATCTTGATCAGCTTTAAGCTGTTGCTGTTTTTTCTTGAGACTTCTTGCCGTGGCCATAAGCCTGTGTTGAAAATGCTCTTGCTCGACGGGATCCTCTGGCACGACGAATTCGTCGTCGTCGAGGCTTGCCTCGTCTTCAGAGGGAGGCATATAATTATCGTCCTCGACCTCTATGTCAGCCGCTCTCTCATGAGGGCTGGTTTCCCCATCCTCCTGTGCTAAATCTTGCTGGAGGGGGTTTTCTTCGGCACTTTCCGGAGTATTATTATCTCCCGTGCTGGAGTCGTCGCATTTGTTTTGGCGGGATTTTGAGCGGCGCCGCTGACGCCGGCGCTTAGGCTGTTTCTTGGAGGGGCCATCCTCCGCTGTTCCATCGCCATCTCCTTCTTTTGGGGTGTCCACCATGTATATGTCATATGACGAGGTGGCTTTCCAGGGCCTAGTAGGCGCTGGTTCTTCATCATCTCCTTCATCGGCGTCCATACCGTCGATGTCTTCGGAGTCAAAGTCGAGCATGACGGTTAAGTCGTCGACAGTGGCTACAAAGTGGGTGGTGGGTGGGCTTTGAATTTCTTCATCGTCCGAATCCCAACCTTGCTGACCGTAGTCCGGCCAGGGCTCTCCTGATAAAGAGAGAGACTTCAGTGTCTTCAGAATATCGCCGAAAGGCGAGTGCTGAAAGATGTCCGCGGCAGTAAACTCCATGATCGGCGCCCAATCGGATTCGATCGGCAGGGACGCGGAGGGTTCGGAGTCAGGAGAGGAGTCCAGCTCCTTGGAGTCATAAGTCTCGCAGAGTGCGGGGCTGGTGTTCGACTCAATCGCCGTTGGGATCGCAGCCCCCGAGGTGGCGTCCAACCGCCCATCCTCGATCAGCGCAGTTGCTCTGACTTAAGGGTCGAAGCTGATGCGGGTGTGGCCTCCAGGACACTGTTCGGCGGCAGAGCTAGATCATGTTCGCCGGGACAGTGCGGCGCGCTCGGCAGTGGCTCGAATCCGTCGAAGATCAAGTCTCCGCAGATGTCAGCCGTGTAGTTTAAACTTCCGAATCTGACCTGACGGCCAGGGGCGTAGCTTTCGATCTGCTCCAGACGGGCAAGTGAATTGGCCCGCAGTGCGAAGCCGCCGAAGACGAAGATCTGTCCGGGAGGAAGGTCTTACCCTGGACTGTGTCGCTATTGATGATCGTAGGAGCCATCGAGCCTGACGGTGACGACACAGAGGAACTCTCAATGAAAGCACCAATGTTGGTGTCAAAACCGGCGGATCTCGGGTAGGGGGTCCCAAACTGTGCGTCTAGGCGGATGGTAACAGGAGACAAGGGACACGAAGTTTTATCCAGGTTCGGGCCCTCTCGATGGAGGTAAAACCCTACGTCCTACTTGATTAATATTGATGATATGGGTAGTACAAGAGTAGATCTACCATGAGATCGAGGAGGCTAAACCCTAGAAGCTAGCCTATGGTATGATTGTTGTTGTGTATGTTGTCCTACGGACTAAAACCCTCCGGTTTATATAGACACCAGAGAGGGTTAGGGTTACACAAAGTCGGTTACAATGGTAGGAGATCTACATATCCGTATCGCCAAGCTTGCCTTCCACGCCAAGGAAAGTCCCTTCCGGACATGGGACGAAGTCTTCAATCTTGTATCTTCATAGTCCAGGAGTCCGGCTGAAGGTATAGTCCGGCTATCCGAACACCCCCTAATCCAGGACTCCTTTAATGGCCTTCAGGATACAAAGGTTCCTGAGTCATTCTACCACCTCTAGTCATAACTCTAACAACATTATCATTTTTCTTACTATTCAATTCATTGAGCAAATCATTTTGAGCCTTAAGTACTTGTTCTACTTGAGTGGTAACCATAGAAGCATGTTTACTAATGAGTTTAAGTTCACCTTTGACATTAGCCATATAATCACCCAAGTGTTCAAGCATATTATAATTGTATTTCAATTGTCTACCAAAATAAGCAATAAATTCTTCTTGCTTAGCCATAAATTTATCAAACTCATCTAAGCATGGACTAGCAAACTTAGTAAATGGGATTTCAGCTTTATCATATCTATAGAGAGAATTTACCTTTACTACCTGTGTCGGGTTATCAAGACCATGAGTTTCTTCAATAGATAAATGATTATGATCATATGTTTCTTCAATAGGCGGTAAATTAAGACCGTGTATTTCTTCAATAGGAGGTAAATTCTTAACATCTTCAGCTTTAATACCTTTTTCTTTCATAGATTTCTTTGCCTCTTGCATATCTTCGGGACTGAGAAATAGAATACCCCTCTTCTTCGGAGTTGGTTTAGGAATAGGCTCAGGAACTGGCTCCAGAGGTGTCCAATTATTTTCATTTGCCAACATATTATTCAATAGAATTTCAGCTTCATCCGGTGTTCTTTCCCTGAAAATAGAACCAACACAACTATCCAGGTAATCTCTGGAGGCATCGGTTAGTCCATTATAAAAGATATCAAGTATTTCATTTTTCGTAAGAGGATGATCAAGCAAAGCATTAAGTAATTGGAGAAGCCTCCCCCAAGCTTGTGGGAGACTCTCTTCTTTAATTTGCACAAAATTATATATATCCCTCAAAGCAGCTTGTTTCTTATGAGCAGGGAAATATTTAGCAGAGAAGTAATAAATCATATCCTGGGGACTACGCACACAATCAGGATCAAGAGAATTAAACCATATCTTAGCATCACCCTTTAATGAGAACGTAAATATTTTAAGGATGTAAAAGTAACGAGTTCTCTCATCATTAGTGAACAGGGTGGCTATACATTTAATTTAGTAAGATGTGCCACAACAGTTTCAGATTCATAACCATGAAAAGGATCAGATTCAACCAAAGTAATTATAGCAGGATCAACAGAGAATTCATAATCCTTATCAGTAACACAGAAAGGTGAAGTAGCGAAAGCAGGGTTAGGTTTCATTCTAGCATTTAGAGATTGCTTATTCCATTTAGCTAACAACCTTTTGAGTTCATTTCTATCTTTGCAAGCTAAAATAGCTAAAGAAGCTTCTTGATCAAAAACATAACCCTTAGGAATAACAAGTGATTCTTCATCATCACTTTCATAAGTATTGTCAGATTCAATATTTTCAATCTCTCTAGACCTAGCAATTTGTTCATCGAGATAATCACTAAGTGGCACGGTAGTATCAGTCATAGAAGTAGTTTCATCATAAGTATCATGCATAGCAGAAGTGGCATCATCAATAACATGCGACATATCAGAACGAATAGCAGAAGCAGGTGTAGGTGTCGCAAGCTTACTCAAAACAGAAGGTGAATCAAGTGCAGAGCTAGATGGCAGTTCCTTACCTCCCCTCGTAGTTGAGGGATGGATCTTGGTTTTTGGATCTCTCAAGTTCTTCATAATGATAAGCAGATATATATCCCAAGTGACTCAAAGAATAGAGCTATGCTCCCCGGCAACGGCGCCAGAAAATAGTCTTGATAACCCACAAGTATAGGGGATTGCAACAGTTTTCGAGGGTAAAGTATTCAACCCAAATTTATTGATTCGACACAAGGGGAGCCAAAGAATACTCTCAAGTATTAGCAGCTGAGTTGTCAATTCAATCACACCTGGAAACTTAATATCTGCAGCAAAGTGTTTAGTAGCAAGGTAATATGATAGCAGTGGTAACAATAGCAAAAGGTAACAGTAGTAAAATTAATGTTTTTGGTATTTTGTAGTGATGATAGCAATAGCAACGGAAAAGTAAATAAACGAAGAACGGTATATGGAAAGCTCGTAGGCAATGGATTAGTGATGGAGAATTATGCCGGATGCGGTTCATCATGTAACAGTCATAACCTAGGGTGACACAGAACTAGCTCCAGTTCATCAATGTAATGTAGGGATGTATTCCGAATATAGTCATACGTGCTTATGGAAAAGAACTTGCATGACATCTTTTGTCCTACCCTCCCGTGGCAGCGGGGTCCTTACGGAAACTAAGGGATATTAAGGCCTCCTTTTAATAGGGTACCAGAACAAAGCATTAACACATAGTGAATACATGAACTCCTCAAACTACGGTTATCACCGGTAAGTATCCCGATTATTGTCACTTCGGGGTTAACGAGTCATAACACATAATAGGTGACTATAGACTTGCAAGATAGGATCAAGAACTCTCATATATTGATGAAAACATAATAGGTTCAGATCTGAAATCATGGCACTCGGGCCCTAGTGACAAGCATTAAGCATAGCAAAGTCATAGCAACATCAATCTCAGAACATAGTGGATACTAGGGATCAAACTCTAACAAAACTAACTCGACTACATGATAAATTTCATCCAACCCATCACCGTCCAGCAAGCCTACGATGAAATTACTCACGCACGGCGGTGAGCATCATGAAATTGGTGATGGAGGATGGTTGATGATGACGATGGCGACGGATTCCCCTCTCCGGAGCCCCGAAAGGACTCCAGATCAGCCCTCCTGAGAGATTTTAGGGCTTGGCGGCGGCTCCGTATCGTAAAACGCGATGATTTCTTCTCTCTGATTTTTTTCTCCCCGAAACACAATATATAGAGTTGGAGTTGGAGTCAGAGAGGCACCAGGAGGCCCACGAGGTAGGGGGCGTGCCCTAGGAGGGCAGGCGCACCCCCACCCTCGTGGACAGGTGGTGGGCCCCCTGGCCTTCATCTTTTGCAGGTATTTTTTATATTTTCCAAAAAGTGGCTCCGTGAAGTTTCAGGTCATTCCGAAAACGTTTGTTTCCGCACATAAATAACACCATGGTAAGTCCGGGTTAGTTCCATTCAAATCATGCAAGTTAGAGTCCAAAACAAGGGCAAAAGTGGTTGGAAAAGTAGATATGACGGAGGCGTATCAGTGAGATCTGGCCGAAGACCAGCCGCGTCGCCGCCACCTTCGCGCGCACCACCCGTCGCAGCGCCGCCTGATGCACCGCGTTGCCCACCACGGTGGGAGCGCGCCGCCGCGCTGCGGAGCCCGTCGCCCGCACCGCGCCCAAGCCGGAGGGAGCCGCCCCGCGCTGGCCCCATCCTGTGAGATAGCGAGGTCGCCCCGCCGCCGCCGGCTGCGGGCGGGCTTTGCCCAGCCGAGCCTAGGGCGACGGCGAGGAAGGAGGGGGAGGAAGGCTGGGGGACCCGGCGACGGCGGGCTAGGGTTTCCTCCCGGCCGCCGCGCGGGGGCGACACGGGAGGAGGAGGAGAGGAAGAATCGTACGAGCGAAGCCACCCTAGAGGAATGTTTAATGAGACCGAGGGTAATTCAACATGCCCAAAGAGCTTTTTATAAAAATCAGTCGCATATTTAAGGAGCTGCTCATCCCCTTGGATGATCCCCTCATCCCGGATGAATCTAAATCTTTTACTTCTACGCTTCCTACCGCTAGCTTTAATCATGAAGTACGTTGTGTTACCATCACCCTTCTTAATATCTTTCTCTTTAGACCTCTGATACCACTTAATCTCCTCTTCCCTAAGGATCTTATTCAAATCATTTTGCAACTGATTTCTCAAAACATAGTCAGCTTCTCAAACTCTAGAGAGCTTACTTTTCTTATCCAAGAAGTCAAGGTTATTAGCAATAACATCTCTCTCTCTCTCTCTCTCTCTCTCTCTCTCTCTCTCTCTCTAGCTCTCTCTCCTATATTTACCCTCTACATTAAGGTTCCACCCTTTGAGGGTTCTTCTTAACTTTCGCATGAAATCTTACCACCAATCAAGACTACTCCCTCTATGCACAGTGGAACTCCGGACTTTATTAACAATAACATGAAGCTCGGCTCTAGACAACCAGCATAGCTCAAATTTAAAAGGCTAGCTCGTGACTAATAATAGACTTAACCCATGTGTGCAATAGAAGCGCGGCATGGTCAGAAACCCCTCTCACCAAGGT
Source organism: Triticum dicoccoides (assembly GCF_002162155.2). Taxonomy (NCBI): domain Eukaryota; kingdom Viridiplantae; phylum Streptophyta; class Magnoliopsida; order Poales; family Poaceae; genus Triticum; species Triticum dicoccoides. The sequence continues at coordinate 674,639,190 of NC_041384.1, forward strand.
TCTGACAGTAACTAAAGGAAATTGCTGCTCCTAGAGAGAGCTAACTAAAATTCTATCCAACTTAGCAAAAAGCGGATCCTCTTAATTATTCGACCAAGTATAGCTCCTCCCACACAAATTTAATTATTTTAATCTCCAATGCTCAATAACAGAATTAAAATAAAAATACTGTTTAGGAAGTTTTTTAATTTTGTTTCTCTCGTTAATTCTCCTAATTAAGTTAAAATCACCCACAAAAACACAGGGCAATTTATTGTACCCCAAAGCTTGAACTAGATCCATCAGGAACTCTGCCTTATTCCTCACATGAGCAGCTCCATAGACATTGATTGATCAGATTCCACTTGAATCCTGATCTTTTATCCACAATAACCATTCTGCTCATGTATCTTCATGCAATACAAACGTCTACCTCAAACAGATCCTCCCAAACCCCATAAGCAGCCCTCCCGAAGCACCGTTCGCGCCTGCTCGCTGAAGGCGACATATAGGAGCGCCCACGAGCTCTTACCCATCGTGGGCTGTACATGGGCCAACCAGCCATGTACAGAACTCTAATCGAAATCGAGAACGATCACGAAAGGCAATGGAAGACGTCTGCCATATATACGACGGATGCTTGTGTATACATAGGGCCCTGAAACAACCACGACGCAGATGACATCAAACATGATGCTCCCCTCATCAAAAAGAAAAAGATCAAACACGGTGCAGGCAGCGGCGGCCAGGCTGATCTCGACGGAAGACGCCGTCCTCGAGATCCTCCACCGCGTGTCCACGGATCGCGCCGCCCTGTTCCGCTGCGCCGCGGCGTGCAAGCGGTGGTGCACTCTCATAGCCGACCGCTCCTTCCTCAGCCGCTGCTGGCCGGATGAGAGCGCCGGTGGTCGGTCCACCCTCCTTGGCTTCTTTAATCGGCAAGGCGTGGACATCGACGGCAAGCCTTCGTACCGGTTGTTTTTCGTGCCGCCGCCGGAGGGGTCCGTGCTCGGCGCTCAACGCCGTCTTCTTACATCTATCGTCGACGGCTTGCCAGATGATGACACACACATTGTGAATCCGCTCGCCGCGCGTCATGGCCTCGTCCTTGTACGCCTCCTCACCGGCATCCGCCGCCATGAATCGGTCCACATGGCCGTCTGCGACCCGTTCGCCCGCACGTGCCACCTGCTCCCTCCACTTGAGTGCAAGGTCTCCTTTGTCAGTTGCACTTTCTTGACCGGTGCGGAGTGCCGCCAACATCACCGGTCCTTGGACTATTTCAAGGTGCTAGCCGTCGTTTCCTTCGACAACCCCAAGGGCAAGGACGATCGGGAGCGTAACCTCTACACGTTCTCGTGCACCGAGTCATCGTGGAGCGCACCTAGAAAGTGTTTCGATGAAGTCTACCGACCCGGCAAGCGCGGCTTCCGGTTTCCGCAAATCAGCAGCGGCAACAATGCCTTGTGTGGCACGACGGCGCACTGGCTCGTCTCGTACCACTTCGGCCACTTGGAGGAGCCCACAAAATATTACACCTTGGACGTGAGCTCCGACACCGGACACACTTCCTTGACTGAGCTACCGACCGCTGTGAGCCGACACATAACATATTCTAATAGCCGTTCGACGCTTGGCTTCACCGCTGACGGGGCGCTCTCCCTGTTTTGCATAAACGAGCAAGCTCTCATGCGGAGGATAGACGTGTGGAAGCGGGGAAACGATGTCGATAATCAAGTCTGGCTACACTCAAGGGTGATCGAGCTACCGAGCCAGACGAAGCATCTCTATTATCTCTCTGGTGTACACATGTTGTCGGTCGAGAAGAGCGACACATTACTCGTCATAGATGATGAATCCCAGTGCGTGCACAAGGTCAATGTCGAAACCGGGGTGGTGGAGGAGCAGCAGTTCCAGAACGGCCTGAATAGCATTGCCATGCCTATGAATATGGACTGGCCAACATGGTTTGCGTCTCGGCTTGGTTAAATATTGGAGTCAAAGATTTAAAAACCAGTTGTTAGTTTCATATCCTAGCTATACACAAGAAAATTTAGCTTAATATATGTACCTTGCTATAGAAAATATAAACATATTATATGAATGCACTGATCAACAGGTTCTCATCCTATTTAGCAATCCTCTCTTTGTCACAAAATAATGTCGACATGTATTTCTCGCCTCCGAAGGTGCACAACCTGGACTCTCTTCTCCAGAGTCATCGCCAGACCGCCACGCTACTAATTGCCGCTGCCACCCTATAGGGTCTTCCACTCAGGGCATCTTCAACGTGGATCCTCGAACTGTCTATAATCGTCCGAAACGCGTAATCCGGACATATTGTGCCATTCATTGTAGTCTTGTATCAGTCTGCAGGGCGCTTCGGATGCACTTTTTACCGCAAACCGAAGACAAATGTGAAGGGCTTTGCGTGCGTTTTTCAGACAGCACCAACGCCAGCTTCTGACCACCCTGACCCACCCAAACAATCCTTTCCCTCGTCCACGCGCGTTCCCGCCCTACGCCAGCTACCCGCATTCATGCCGCTGTAGAGTGGTCGCTCCACATTGAAGCCGACTCAGAGTGGACACGATCTCTGATTGCTCCGCCATTAAAGTGGCGTGCCGGCCTAGAGCGCTGCCCGCGACCTGTCCCTGTTGTCCGTGCCTGTTCAATGCCCGAGACACATTATTGGGCGGGATGGGATGGATATCTACCCCGTCCGTTCAATGTCCTGTTCGTATGTATGCCGTCATTAAGCAGGCTTGCCGGCCGAGAAAACCACTCCGGCGCCGCGCATTGACCAATCCGGACGCCTAGCCTCACCAGAATCCCCTATTTAAAGGCGGCCACACCCGACTAACTCCACGCCACAACACAAGCCGCTCCACATCGCCCTCCCTTCCACCGTATCCACCATGAATGCAGGCGGCAAAGCTTTATGGAAGAGCCTTTCCACGAAGATGAAGCACGAGGTGGCCACCCTTGCGGCCGCCTGGCAGAGCTATCCTGCAAGGCGGATCGAGGCCAGCTTGACGATCAACTTGCTCGTGGTCTCCTACGATGAGGACGACCCCACGATGGAGATAGGCTCCGATGAGACCGCACCGGAGCCCGCGCCTGTGCATGCCGGCTTCACCATGGAGCAGAAGAAGGCACACTACAACATAGCCAAGGCGGAGGTGCAGCCTGCGTCGAGGTGTATGTCGGTGTTCGAGCGGGCACAGGAGGAACAACGGTACAACCTGGAGCAGCACTGGCTGGCGGAGGCCCAGATTTACGGCAAGCGCACAAGCGAGGAGGCCGTGGCGGCCATGGCCGCGGCGAACCCCAACTTTGACGTGTAGCAGCGTGCGATCTACGAGGCCATCTGCGCTCAAGCCATCGCAGAGGCGCAGCTCCAGACGATCGCAGAAGAGAATAACGCCGGTTGCACCTTCAACGTGCAGCCGACAAACTATCTCGCGCATTGTGGGATGACGACAACGCTAGTGCCACCATTTCCATCATGGACCTCACTTCCATCGACGACGGACAGGTCATGGACCCCTCCGAGGATGAGTAGGGCACAGGAGGCGGCTAGGCCTTCTGTCCCATGTGGGCCGGTCCGTCTCCCTGTTCTTCTCTTCCTCGTCGGAGACCGCACCTTCAATTCACGGGGTCTTTTCGCCGGTGCTCATGGAGATGGCGGATATAGGAGGCGGTCCCAGGAAGGGAACGACAAGGGCTTGGACGCCGCGGCCGTGATAGTTTTTTTTGTTCTGAATGTTTGAAATGTAATGAAAATCGGCCGTGTATGAATGAATGTCGTTTGTTTATGTAAATTAGATCCGAACTTGAATGAAATCCGGCCCTCTTTGCAAGAATTTCGCCGGTTAGTTCGGATGGTGGTTGAAATGCAGCGTTGGATGGCCGCCTCCCGCATCTATGTCTGCGGATTGGTCCCACTATCCATGGACGGATGCGGGTCGCAGGACCCTCAAACCTTCACTATATGCCCGGACCATAGTGTCCGGACCACTTTTGTCATCTAATTGGGACCTGTATATGTCCGCTTAGCAGTCTGGACGTATGG
>NC_041384.1:674643626-674659800 GCF_002162155.2 Triticum dicoccoides
GGGGCCTTTGCCGGAGTCCGTACATGCACTTGACCAATCACATGCATGGTCTTCCTCTTCTCTCTCTCCTCCTATCCACACATGCATGATCCTCATCTCCTCTCTCTCTTTTCAATTGGACACTAAACCACAAATATCTAGCATTAGATGGCTCCCTCCCGTATCATGTCCACGGATCACACCCGGACATAAAAACCAACATATACAGAAGACATTTACGGGTCAACTTTGGAGATGCCCCACGGAGTAGCTAGCTGTTTGAGATGGGAAAATACAAAGGAGAACATGGGTACCAGCGCACCCTATATGCAAAAAAAAAAGTAATTCAAAAAATCCCGAGACTTATTTGGTATCAAACATGATCAAATATTGCAGTCGTATAAAGAGATTCGCCAGAGAAAGACTTTTGTTGTATCCTGGGTCAAAGATTCCGCAAAAAAGCTATATACAAATACTATTCACGCTATATTGTCGTCATAAACTTCTCTTTTTTGCCATGAAGTCAAAATGAATCATTTCTTGTCCAAACTTTTCATACGAGTACAATACCTAATCATATTTGATTTCAAAAAAGATTTATAATTTTTTGAACTTTTTTGAATTACTATTTTTTTTTACACATATAGGGTGCGCCAGAACCCGAGAACACCAAGTTCCCGTCCCTAGAGATGCTCTAACTGTAGCTACTGTAGAGTATTTGTAGCTACTTCAGTTAGGCCTCCTTTGGTTTGGAGGAATTTTGTAGGATTTTCATAGGATAGGATTTCTATAGGAAAAATTCCTTCAGAGCTCTTTGGTTTGGAGGAACGAAATCCTATTCCTATGAAGGAATTCTTCCTATCCTCCACATTTCATAGGAAAACAAACATTAGCCTAGACTCAATGGAAAAAATCCTATGGTGTGAATCAAAGGGCATCTCTTTTTCTATTCCTATTTATAGGATTTGAGATGCATGTCATCTCATTTCCTATGACTTTCCTATTCCTATGATTTTCTAATCCTATGAACCAAAGGAGGCCTAACTACTGTTGCTCTGGCATGGTAGTACGTGCGCTGAGGCTGCCTTACGCAGTCCTATGTGCATATGCAACGAGCTACGTCGGAGTAGGAATATGCTAGTAGCAACATGCATGCACTCGTCATCGGCGCGGTACGCGTTTGGATCCTTCGATGGATCGGGGCGGGAGACATGCATGCACTCCTCGGCGACTCGCCGACCGGCAATACGTCGCCGGCCCGGAGTACGCAGCTGGCAGCGATGCATGCCGCGTGCGTGCGGAGGAGTGCGGCCGCACGGACCAGCAGCGACTTGAGGAAGCAGACGACGACGGCAGCATGCATGCACCACGGCAGCGGCGTCGACTGCATCGATCTGCACGATGCACGGGTTGGCCGTAGCGAACAGGTAGGGGCAGCAGTATGTACGTGCACATGTGGCGGCCGGTCCCCGGAGCACCACGTATGTACTGTACGTGGTCCACGTATTCCGTATTCAGATGAGAGTGTCCCTCAAATTAATGTACGTACAGCGGTACGTGTGCGGCTCCAATGAACAGCAACAGGGGCTGCTTTCTCTGTGGCGGGCACGCTCGAATGAATGAATGTCCCGACGATTGGACCGCCGTCCTCTCCCGACGATGAACAGCAACAGGGGCTGCTTCATCAGAACATTCACTGGTGCGACATACCAGCCTCTGGATGATGCCACCCAGCGATAATAGTGGGGCAAATTAGGTGGGTCGGCTGGTTGACGCGGTAGTTGATGAAAATGTGATACTATGTCATTTGCATGCAGCTATGCACACACCTTCTACACGTCCACACCCGCCTATCTAATGCTATCGTCTCGGACACGGCTCACTAGTAGAAAAAGGACCTAATGTAAGACACATTAGTCCCGGTTCGATTTTGGTCCGGTGCTAATGGTACCATTAGTGTCGGTTCAAACGGCTATGCATTAATGCCGGTTCGTGTTGAACCTTTAGTACCGATTCGTGCCACAAACCGATACTAAAGGGGTGGTGGCAGGTTGGCGTCTGGCCGGGGCTCCACGATCACCTTTAGTACCGGTTTGTGGCACAAACCGGTGCTAAAAGGTTATCCTTTAGGACGGGTTTGTGCCATGAACCGGGACTAAAGGGGTCTGATCTATAGTCCCGGTTGGAGACACAAACCGGGACTATAGGGCAATTTTCAAACTCTACCCCCCTCCCCCCCTTATCGCCATTTCAGTTTAGAAAAAATCAAAACAAATGATAAAAACTTCAAAAAATAAAATCCTTTAAGAGGTAGTTATATTACTACATCTACTAGTTAGGAAAAATTGAAAAATTAAATTTGGACATGTTTTGCAAAAAATGTAGGGAAAATGTAAAATGGCTATAACTTTTGCATACGATGTCGGAAAAAAAGTATAATATATCAAAAAATTCAGCACGAAAATCCGCATCCAATTTTGACTGGCTACGGCCTGTTTGCAATTTTTTAGAATCCTCAAATTCCAAAAGGAAAAAAAGATATGCTTAAATTTCAGTTTTTTTAAATTTTGGTTAAATCTGGTCAAACTACTTATTCAAGAAGTATTAATGTTACTACATAATTATTCAAGAAGTATTATGTTACTACATAATTATTCAAGAATATTAGTGTTACTAAATAATTATTTCAATTTTTTGAATTTTGGTCAAACTATGGTCAAATTTATTAAAGAAATATTAGTGTTACTAAATAATTACTGTTTTTTTTAATAATAGTTTCAAATTCAAACGGTGAAACGTGTGACCCAATGCTCAAGGTAAACTGCTGAGGGTTAATAGGATTGACATCTTACATTTGCTAGGAAAACAACATGTGCAGACTTGGAAAGTAGGGGGGAATATACCTTGAAGTTAAGCATGCTCAGGCTGGGGGAGTGAGAGAGTGGGTGACCGGGCGGGAAGTTTGACGATTTAGAATGAGTGATACACACTTGAGCAGTTAAGAGGGGTGATTAGAGACTAAATCATCAAATAATTTAGAAAATCAAAAATAAAAAAATTATTTTTTTCCAAAAATTTATAAAAAAAATCAAAAAAATATCTTTAGTACCGGTTCGTAACATCAACCGGTACTAAAGGTCCCCCATACCATGGCGCGAGCTCACGCCACGTGGTGGGCCTTAGTGGCGGTTCGTGCCGAACCGGTACTAAAGGGGGGGGTCTTTAGTCTCACCGACACTAAAGGCCCTTACGAACCAGTTTTAAATCTCCGTTTCCTACTAGTGGCTCCTGAACAATTTCATATATCTAGGTTATCGATGAGAATTTTCATCGGAAAATAAAAAGGGTCACAATAATTAGCGCATGTGTCTGTATTTGGACATCTGGCGGGAGGTACACGATAGCATCAATATTAATGACACACTGAGATATTGCTATATGCCTTCCTTAGAAGATGTCTTCGGACACAGTACTAATTAGCAATCAATTTGATATGGGTGATGTCTGATCACATCGCACACACATGAGATGTTCGCGACGGTGCGAGTCATAGAGGCAAGGACATATCGGAGATGGATGATGGGGGTCCGACATGTGCTCCATGAACTTTTGGGCATAGAGTTGGTTCTCTCCCTTGCTTGAAATTACTTTTCTCCTAAAAATGTTAATAGATTTTTCTTCTGATTTGTAGGCTTATTTTGTACGTGAGAGCAAGAACAATTTGGACGTTGAATTCTTTGATCGTCAAAAGTCAAAATACATCGAGAATAGGGACGTACAGCTCGACGAAGAAAAGTCAAGTAATGTACTACGAAATGGTAAAACAAATTCGCGAACAACAATTTTTTAAGAAAAATCTCTTCCACAATCAGACCGCGATGGTTATTTCTCTTCGTAGTGATTTCTATCAATCGCCTACGTGTAGGAAATTGTGGGCTCGCCCAATACTGTACATTTTTTTGTTTAGTTTTTTCCCATTGCGTGCAGCCTGGTTTTTCTTCAGTTTTTTGGTTTTCCTTTTTCCTATTTTATTCTTCCATTTTCAGTGTTTTTTCCCTTTGTTTTCCTTCACCTTTTCCTTTCAGGTTTTCATCATTTTTTCTTTTTTCTTTTCAACACTTGTCTACTTTTTTCACGCATAATGTACATTTTGCTTATAGATAACGGAAATTTTTATTGCATATGTTCAACATTTCTGAAATACGTGGTTAACGTTATTTTAATATAGGTTTTACTGTCTATGTTTTTTCTTACACATTTTACATTTGTTTGTATATATCAGGAACATTTCTTTATACATGTTTAATATTTTTCAAATAGATAATTACATTCTTTAAATAAATGTTTGATGTCTATGTTTTTCCAACACATGTCTACATTTTGTAATACACATTGTACATACTTTTATACATGTTTAACATTTTTTAATATATGATTAACATCTTTTCAGATATACGTTCTGATGTCTAGTTTTTTCTACATATTGTACATCTTTTGTGTACATATGAAATATTTGATTATACAGGTTAATTTTTGTAAAAATACATTGTTAAAATTTCATGAAATATATGTTTTGATGTCCACTTTTTTCATATGCATCTGAAACATTTTTTATGTATGTTTAATATTATTTAAATACATGATTAACATTTTCTTGAAATACATGTTTTGATTAGGATTTTTTAATAGACACTATGTTTTTCTTGTACATCAGAAACATTTCTTATACATGTTTAATATTTTTCAAATACATGATTTTTTTAAAAAAAATATGACGAATATTATTAAAAAAACTAAATAGGAAAATGAAAAAACATGTAAGAGAAAAAAAATAGAAACAGAAAATTTCAAACAAAAGAATAAAATTATATAGGACGTCATCCTTTCAAACGGGCCAGCCTACGAAACTGCTACCCGCAGCGAGGCGATATACCTTCCGTTTTACCAGCAAATGGCTAGATGGTTGTGCATGCGTGCTTCTTCCCATGAGATCAGGGTTCGAGTCCGTCGTTGTTCATTTATTTTCTTTTTTTAAAACAGAAGACGTACGAAACTCATGACATTACAACGTACAAAAGACTTATGAGACGAAAAAAAGTGGAGAAACACTCCACCCTTTAATATTATATATGTAATAATGTAAAGAGTCGTTCAAACCCCAGATACAAGTTTAGTCGTACGTACTGCCGTACTGGAGCAGTGATACGTGTTTCTTGTGTAGCTAGCTGCAAATGGATCGCATCCTAACTTTTTTCTTTTTTGGTCTCGGATTATACAAGTCCGCTGGTTTATAGGAACTGTAGAAGTACTAGCAAAAGGCCAGTGTGTTGTAGCAGAAAAAAAATCATAATCTTCAATGACCACGATCACATTTTGCTGCGCTCTCGAGATACACGATCACTCCCTATTTCGTGAAATCATGAACAATTTTTAAACTCGTTAACGTATTTAAAATTCTGAACATTTTTTCAAATCTGTGAACACTTTTACAAAATTTTGAACATTTTCTAAAATCAAGAACATTTTTTGAATTCATGAACATTTTATACAGTTTGCAGACATTAGTTTTTAGGTTGTGAACATTTTTTAAACAATTTTCTTGAATTGATGAACATTTGTTGAATCGACGATGAGTTTTTTTAAAAAAATTAGTGGAACAATTTTTGAAATTCACAAGCATTTTTTTGATTTAATGATCATTTTTAAATGCATTATCATCTTTTGAATGAGCGAACATTTTATGAGTGAATAAAGCATCTTTTAAGTCATAAACGTTTTTTCAATTTTTAGGATATTTTTCGTTCATGAACATTTTTTGAATTGATGAAATTTTGTTGAATTTCATTAACATTTTTAATTCACAAACTTAAGTGATGAATATTTGTTTTTTTTGAGAATTTTATCATTCATATCACGAATCAGTACAAAGTAGTTGACGCACAAGCACACTGAAACGCAAGCACAAAGGACCATGAACACCTAGAGTATCCTAAGACAACCATAACACAAGAAAATCTCCGGAGCCCTGTGTCATCATCCCTGAATCTTGAGAGAAGACCCCTGCAGCAGAAGGATCTGCAACCAGTCCCAAGCAGGTCATCATCTTCGACCTCGGTACAATTGCCGCCACGCTGCTTCCTCCTTTCTTGACACCAGCGCTGAGAGGGCATGGACATCAATCCAACATACCTGCAACAGTCGTCGTCATCTTTGGCTTTGAGTACCACGAAAAGTGTCCCTTCCGGAAGGAAGAGAACTCGAGTCATCCGACCGGTCTAGCACCGCGGCCGGGCTATCCGCCCGGGCAAAGCAGGATCTTCCATCAGCATCAGCGCAGAGGAAGGAGAAGAACAGCAGCAGCAAATCATACCAACAAGAAGAAGGGTCTTCGTCTCCCTGCATCCATCGCCCATCTGAGGACCCAAACAACCAGTGTCGATGGACCTCCAGCCACCATAGCCCGCGACTTCGACGAGATCCGGGGATCCCCAACCCCGCTGGCTCCTAGACGAAGGCAAAAGCCTCGCCTGACCGCGAACGGAGCCTGGAGAAACTTATTTCGACGCGACACCACTGCAACAGCCTCGGCAGCGTCTCCCTCAACCCTAACCCTACCACACACCCACCTAGCGAGCAGACCCGAGGTTCCCCCTCCATCCCGCCGCCGGAGCGGCCCACGGAGAGAGAGGGAACCGGCGGCGCGCAGGGAACCCTCGTCGCCTCCTAGATCGCCTCGTGCGATCCTAATCTTTCGGGCGGTTCCCTGCCTGATGTTGCTTTTGTTTTTATGAACATTTGTTGATTTCCCTATCATTTGTTTTATAAATATCAGACATTTTTAGTAAGAAATTTTATTTTCCAAAATCATGAACATTTTCTTAATACAAAATCATTTTATGGTTTATTAATATTTTAATTTATAATTTTCACTTTTTTAATTTTTGAAACTTTTTTGAATTCCCAAATTATTTAATGAAGAAAAAAACTAAACATAAAAGAAAAATAAATAATAAAAAACAAAATGTAAAAGACAGGTCACTTGGACTTGGGCCGGCCCAAACGGGAGCGCTACGTCTTCTCCCACCGCACAGAGCGCAGTATAGAAAGTCCCTACTGCATGAGACGGCCGAGGCAGGCGATTCCCCTTTGTAAAATTTTGCAACTTTCGCGGCAATTGTCGTGACGTACTGCCACAAGAAATAGTCCCTTTATTATTAAGGTATAGATTGGTCACGGTCAATTTCGCTGCAGAAACCAACTACACAATAAAAACAATTGTTTTGAAACAGACTTTAGTCTCACTTTATAGGTAAAGCACCCACTAAATTCTAATATCAAGTTTAGATACACGAAAAATGGATATAGGTTTGCTGGGACAACAACACAAACATGCCCAAAATGAAAAGAAAGGACATCATATGGCTGGCAAATCAATGGCTAAGAGCATCTATAACCAGACGCCTCATATCCGTCCCAAACACCCGGATGGCCTGCCCGATTACTCTCCGGTCATGACTGGCAATCACCCGGGCTGACTGGCAATCCCCATATCCAGGCCATATGTGGGGCGGATATGGGGACGCCTGTGAAGGAAATATGCACTAGAGGCAATAATAAAGTTATTATTTTATATTTCCTTATTCATGATAAAGGTTTATTATTCATGCAAGAATTATATTGATCGAAAACTTAAATACATGTGTGAATACATAAACAAATACCATGTCCCTAATAAGCCTATACTAGACTAGCTCGTTGATTAAACATGGTTAAGGTTTCCTAACCATGGACATGTGTTGTCATTTGGTAACGGGATCACATCATTCTCCACATCATTAGGAAAATGATGTGATGGACAAGACCCACTTGTTAGCTTACCATAATGATCGTTCAGCTTATTGCGATTGCTTTCTTCATGTCAAATACTTATTCCTTCGACTATGAGAATATGCAACTCCCGGATACCGTAGGAGTACCTTGTATGCTATCAAACGTCACAACGTAACATGATGATCATAAAGATGCTCTACAGGTATATCCGAAGGTGTTTGTTGAGTAGGCATAGATCGAGATTAGCATTTGTCACTCTGAGTATCGGAGAGGTATCTCTGGGCTCTCTCGGGAATACACATCATAAGCTTACAAGCAAATGACTAAGGAGTTAGTCGCAAGGTGATGTATTACGGAACGAGTAAAGAGACTTGCCAGTAATGAGATTGAACTAGGTATGAAAATACCAACGATCGAATCTCGGTCAAGTGACATATCGATAACAAAGGGAATTACGTATGTTGTCATAACGGTTCGACCGATAAAGATCTTCGTAGAATATGTAGGAGCCAATATGGGCATCCAAGTTTCGCTATTTGTTATTGACCGGAGAGATGTCTCGGTCATGTCTACATAGTTCTCAAATCCATAGGGTCCGCATGCTTAACATTCGTTGATGATATAGTGTTATATGAGTTATATGTTTTGGTGACCGAATGTTGTTCGGAGTCCCGAATGAGATCACGAACATAATGATTTATTCTTCACCCCTCTCTATTTTGACGTCAATGCACCGTATTTTTAGGTTCCATAAATTTTGTCTTATTTCATACGTAAAAAGAGAACGTAAGAAAATATATATACTCGCCGTAAAAAATATTTTATGTTACGTAAAATTACGAACGTAAAACATAGTGTAAAACATACATAAAATGCGATATTTCTGGTCTTATAACGTATTTTTTTGTTTTCTTATATCAAATTTTACATAGTGAATCAATACAAATGTAACTATTTGTATTTCAAACATAATTTATTTATGAAGCGGTCGTAAGATTACGTCGGGTGAAGAATAACTTATTCTGCACACTGGGTGATAAATAGTTTGGACACCAGAAGTGTTTCGGTACGTACCGGGAAGTAATCAGGACACCTGAAAGGGTTTCGGGCACCCCCCCCCCCCCGGCAAGTTATGGGCCTTATGGTCCAAATGAGGGAACATACCAGCCTGGGGCCGGTGCGCCCCTTCCCTTGGTTGGCCAGCCCTAAGGAAGGAAAAGGGGGAGGGCTACCCCTCCCGCCTTTCCCTCTCATGGGAGAAAGGAAAGGGGGCGCCACCCTCCCCTGCCTTTCCCCGCGCTCCAAATAAAGAAAGGGGGGCACGGCTTGGGAGAGACCCCAAGTAGGATTCCCCCTACTTGGGTGCCCTCCTTGGCTGGTCCTCCCTCCCTCCCACCTATATATATGTGGGAGGGGGGCGCCTAGCACAGAACAAACAATTGCCTAGCCGTGTGTGGCGCCCCCCTCTACCGTTTACACCCCCGGTCATATTTTTGTAGTGCTTAGGCGAAGCGCTGTGGAGAAAACTTAGCATCAACATCACCACACCGTCGTGCTGTCGGAACTCATCCACTACCTTGCCGTCTTGCCGGATCAAGAAGGCGCGGACGTCACCGAGTTGAATGTGTGCTGAACGCGTGTCCTACGTTCGGTACTCAATCGGTTGGATCGCGAAGAAAGGTCGACTACATCAACCGCGTTGTGAAACGCTTTCGCATACAGTCTACGAGGGTACTAGACACACTCTCCCCTCTCATTGCTATGCATCTCCTTTATAGATCTTGCGTGGATGTAGGAAATTTTTTTGTTTTCATGCAACGTTCCCCAACAGCCTGGACATGCCCGGACAACGATGTCATGTCTGACTGTCAGCAGGGACCCATGACGAAACACGTGGAGCTTCCATCATTTTTCGACGAGGGCATTCATGGCACACATGGCACCTCTCCGGCGTGCCACCGAGGGAACAAGTCTGGCTATTTAAGTCAGACGGCAGTAGAGCAACCCTAGACTGTCCCCATTTCATCTCTCTCCCTCCTCTTCGTCATCGCCACATTCCAATATGTCCGCCACTAGCCATGCCGAGGCATCGGATCATGACCTACGCCATGTTGACACTGGAGCGGCGGCTCGAGCTACTTGAGCAGATCCATGCTAGGCGTGAAGCCTTGATCAGACTCAGCCTGCCTACGAATTCGCTGGAGCGGGAGGAGGAGGACGCAGGCGAGGCGGAACCACCGACTCCGGCTGTGGGCTTCACCATACTCGAGGCGCTGGCGGAGTTCGAGCTGGCCCAACCGGGGGAGGCGGAGGAGCGCATGCCATCCTCGACTCCATTCAATCGGAGGCGGAGGTGGAGACCAATCGCCGCTTCCTACGCCAAGCATACGCGGAGCTCGATAAGATCTTCACCAACGAGGAGCAAGAGGAGGCAGAGCCGAAGGTCCGCCCGACCGCCAATGACTACAAGGTCGGCAGCTCCAACACGAACTTTATCAAAGTCTTCGACGATGAGGACGAATAGAGAAGTTTGTAGTTGTTCACACGTAGATCATGTCGTTGAATGCTTTTGTATGGAAATGCAAATCGTGAAAAGAGTACTATGGTTTTGGGAGGCCAAAATTGGGGTATGACCGACCACCGTCCGCAGACGCGCTCGACCGTGTCCGCAGATGTTTGGCAACTCAAATTAGGTATGTATGGTTTTAGATACTCTAAGGGGTGAAGCAATGCGACGTCCAGCCTGCCAACCAATGTCGATTCTGCTGTCTAGAGAGTTGGTGTTAGTGTTGCAAAAAGGTCAGGAAATGGATTATAGACTCAGTGGCCCACCGCGAGAAGACCCGCTCGATCACCACCTTGTTACGTGTCACCTAAAAATGTCTAGGCCATCGCCGCGAACATGACATCAAGAGACATCTCCTCCTACCGGCCTGATTGTCCCGAGTATCGAGGAACTCAACCACATCTAGGGCCTCCCATTCAGGTCCCAGAGCATCACGAGAAAAGCACCAAAAGAAATAGGCAGCGGTGCAGGCAAAGGCGACGTTGGTCCGAGTCTCCTGGGCACCACAAAGAGGGCACAACCTGTTGTTGGGCCCATTCCGCTTGATCACCTGTGTCCTTGATGGAAGGTGATCACATAGAAGCCGCCACAGACAAAATTTGATCTTCAACGGGAGGGGCACCTTCCACAAAGCTCAGGACGATGCAAGAGTTGACGCGCGACAAACAACCCGGTGAGCTGAGTCGACAGAGAAGAGCTCTGATAGGGACACGCATCAAGATATGGCGTTTGGATAGTCCAAAAGCGTTGATGGGAGGGCCACTTGAAGGGTGGCCCAAGTTATGGTTTCCTAAGGCTCAAAGGTCTGCGGTACCTAGGACTCCCCCTCTCCGTATGGCAGCTGAAGTTGGTGGACCTGCAATTCCTCGTGGACAAGGTGGCGAGCAAGCTAACAACATACGAGGGTCAGAATATCACCACCATCGGGCGTACGACTCTTGTCAAGTCTGTGATCACCTCCCAACTAGTCTACCCCGCCACTCCGTTGGTCATACCGCCCTCCATCCTAAACACCGTCAACAAACTTGAGAGAGCCTTCCTATGGTCTGGAACAGACAAAACGACAGGGGCGAAATGCAAAGTAAACTGGGAGATTGTTTGCCGGCCACTCGAATATGGGGGACTTGGGGTCCTCAACACCAACAAGTTTACACGCGCCCTCCGGCTACGGTGGCCTTGGTACGAATGGAAGGATCCTACCAAGATGTGGGTCGGATTGGGAAACCCTTGTGACGAGGAGGACCTTAACTTTTTCTATGCTTCCACCACCATCTCCATTGGTAACGGCGCGAAGACCCCCTTTTGGGACTCCCCTTGGCTCCTTGGGCGCAAGCCTAAGGATATTGCCCCGCTCATCCATGAAGCTTCCATGCGTAAGAATTGGAAGGTGCGGGAGGCCCTCAAGCACAACGCATGGATCCTCAAGATCAATCCATCCACCTCTATCTCCGCCGAGCATGACACGCAATTCTTCACACTTTGGATGCTCCTTCATGAGGTCCATCTTGACGAACTCTCCGAGGATGACATCCTTTGGAAGCACTCGGTCTCGGGGCATTACTCGGCGGCCTCCGCATACAAGACACAATTTTTAGGATTGGTTCTCTCCCCCATGGACAAGATGGTTTGGAAAGTTTGGGCTCCCCCAAAAGTCAAGTTCTTTGCTTGGTTGGCTCTCCAAGACAGGATTTGGACCGCGGATAGATTGGCAAAGCGTGGGTGGCCGAACTGTGATCTTTGCCCCCTTTGCAAGAGGGAACAAGAGAGTGGGAGTCACCTATTCTTCAAATGCCGCTTCTCTAGAAGGCTTTGGTCCTTGGTCATTGACAAGTACCACGTCCCCGACTTCGTCATTTCCACCTGGCCCCTATTCGACTCGGTCCAATCTTGGTGGGCAAGTACTTGCGACGACGGCTATCCGCACAGACAAGCCAAGGCATCCCTCACCATGCTTGTTTCATGGACAATTTGGAATGAACGAAACGCGCGAGTTTTCAGGCATAAGTGTGCCCCTCCGACAGTGCTGCTTTCCTCCATCGCCACCGAGGCTAACCTTTGGATCATCGCCGGTGCTAAAAAACTAGGGTCTTTGTTATTGCGCGAGTAATCTGCATGCCGTATACTCGGGTTGTTTGCAACTAACTCTATTCTCTCTTATTTAATGGATGAGGCAAAGCTTTTGCCTCCGTTTCAAAAAAGAAAAAAAGCTCAAAGGTCCATCAGAACGAGACGTTCAAATTTACATTGTGGACGGCCGAGACAGCCAACATCATCAGGTCCGAGTAGATAACAAACAAGTATGTGAAGTCGTTAGATAACCAAGATCCACCCAACCATGGGTCAAGCCAGAACATGGTTTCATCTCCAAGCAGGTGATTATGAGTACAAACAAAAGGTGGATCATACGCAAGTGATTAAAGCAGGTGTGCATGATGACAATAGATTATTCTAAATAATAAGTGCCACACGTGTGGCGCAAAGCACTCCGGTCTTGATTTTTTTACAACTAAAGTTGTCATTCGAAAAGAGAAAATAAACCCAAAAAATAAATTAAAACTTGTCATCCAAAAAAAAGTTTTTTTGTGAGATATTAAAAAAAGTTGACATGCTTGACAACTAAAGTTATTATTCCCGCGTCACTAAATTTACCATAAAAAACGTTCGGAGTTGCCTTGTATTCGTGCCACACACGTGACACTTATCAGGGTCCTAGATTATCATCCCACTCCTAGCTCAGATAGTAGAGTGCTATGCATGAGTACGACACGATGGATGAATCATTGGCTGATGGCACGAGACAGGTCAACCCGTGCCCGTACGCACTCCCCCTCAATCAAATTCAAAACATTGTACTACGTACGTGCATATGCCATGATCACACGTACATACACAAACTTGACGGCGTGGTACACACATAAGATATTCCATCACCGTGGTACGTGCATATGCCATGATCAATGCCATTGATCTGATGCAGTGGACATACTTGACGGCGTACTGTCAGTACATCGAACTGAAGGTGTTCAATTACGTGTAGAGCATAGTGATAGAGGCCATCCAGCACCAGCAGGCAGCGGCCAAGCTTCCACATTCTTCACTAATGGCTACGACGAAGATCGACACGCTTGGATCTCGCCGATCGACTCGCCGGCTGGCCGGCACGACGTCTGTCGACGACCTCCTCCTAAGTACCACTGTTGGGCATTGGGACGGCATCAGAGGATGGGCCAAGTCCTTTCATGGAAGCCGGCTATTGCAAGTCCCGCATCGTGCTCTAAAAAGAAGGCCCCGTCGACGAGTTTATCCTGAAGGATCACGGCAACGGCGGCTCATCTCCCCCACCTCCGGCTCTCCTGCCGACCCCCCTGTTCTTCTTGCTGATTACTCGCGAACCTAGCTACCAACTGCAGTAATCCTGCATCAGTATGAGTTCTACTCCTGTGATTAGCGAAGGCGGTCCTTAACAAGGAGGTCGCCCGGAGTGAGGTACGCAGACGGCAATGGCACATGCTGGACGATATTTTGCTACTAATAAGTGCAGAGGAAGCTGCCAACGGCAGCTTGTGGAAGGCGACGAGGGAGGGCATGCTGATGCAGCTAGCACAGCAGCGACTGCATCTATGGATCCGGGTGGAGGGATTGGACGTAGCGAACGTGGCGCGGTCCCGCCCCGCCGCGCGCCTGTCCCGTATTCTGTAGCCTTGTATAGTACTCTGATTACCCCCGGACCGTCGGCACGCTCGGATTTCCCCAAGTTTTGACTGTTTATATCTTATCTCCGTGGGGTTCATTGGTTTGGTGCGTAGTAGTAGAATTGAACTGCCGTCACGTCAAGCATGATGAGCCGGACCGACTGATCTGATGCACGGGCGCTCCTAAGCAGCCACTAAAGCTGGATTCTTTGCTGCTAGTGCTAGTGGTAGTAGCCAGGAGCAGGAAGTCGTACGTGCTGCAACCTCCTAGCTACCCGCTTCGCACAGTAGAATAGTTGTAGCTTATAATTACCTTGGGTTGGCCTCACCGGATCAATTGCATGCAGTAGGAGTAGTCCGTAGTTACTCTTGCCACAGCCTTTTCCCGTCGATCGATCCCACCATGCAGCCAGCTTCAATTCCAGCCAGCATGTTGATTGTCCTGTTTGTTGCGCTTTATAATATTCCCTCCATTCCAAAATATAATGCGCCCGCGCTTCCCGAGGTCCAACTTTGACCATAAATTTAATCAACGAGACCAACTGCAACGGGAGAAAAAAATATATAATTGAAAACTTCTTTCGAATACGAATTCACTGATATAATTTTTGCTCCCGCCGCAATCGGTCTTGCTAGTTAAATTTACGGTCAAAGTTGAAGCACGGGGATAGAGGAAGCACTCTAGTAGCTACTACACTACTTGCTCTGCCGCTCAATTACTACAATATCTGTAAGTACTCCCTCCGTTTTTTTAGTCCGTTTATAATGTTTGGTCAAAATCAAGCTTTGTAGAGTTTTACTAACTTTATATTAAAAAGTATAAATATTCATAATAAGAAATTATTATTATCAGATGCATCATGAAACGTATTTTCATACTATATAGTTTTAGTATTGTAGATAATCATATTTTTTAATATAAATTTGGTCAAACTTTTTATAGTTTGACTTTGATTAAATCTTATACGCAGAGTAAAAAGAAAGTAGATCTGCGTCCTCATCGGAAAGGCCAGATTAGGCACGGGGCAGCTGTTCCCGTTGGCCAGACAATCTGGCAGGCAGAGCAGCTAGCTAAAGGAATCCCCAGCGCAAGTACGCTTGGTCAAAGATACCGCTCCAGTTCGTTCGCTTGTTTAATCAGTCAATCCGTCGGCTAATGCGGTTGCATGATGATGATGGTTGGTCGTTTGTTGTTTGTTCGATCATGCTGAGCTGCCAATCTCCAAACCACCTGAATTTCAGGAGGCATGCAATGCAATTGACCAGAAAATACTTGTGTGCGTGTGCTTAAATATTCTCGAGCAAACAAATACTTCACTACGTACCAAACATGTCTCGCGTTCTTTAGAGGTTGGTCGACGAGACGAGACGATCTCCAGGGATTGTTTATCCTTAATATCTGCTGTTGTGCTGCACGAGTCACCAGGTAATGGCGCCACCAAGCCATCGACTAATTAGCTTTTTGATTAATCGCTCGGTCTGCTAACGCGTATTGCTCTACGTGCTGGATGGAAATGGCGAAACGTGTGCGATGACGATGGGTGCGTGACCAGGTACGGTGCATCTCGTTTGAATCTAAGTAGAGTAGTTGGATTTGCACAAATGTAGGCCACTTCTTCCATTGTCCGCCCCAAAGGTGCGGCGCATTTGCTCGGAGTAGGAACAGACAGGCCTCACCGTGAGTTTGAGTAGGACCCTCAAGAGGAAGGGTCCCACGAATGCCACCCCATTCGCATGTTAGATAGTGATAGAGCAGACAGAGTGAAGGGGCTAAAACAAAAATGTAGCCCAATCAGAGTAGGTTAATCAAGTTTGGTCATTTTCATCATTGCCACTCCTTTGGATTTGAGTTCATAGTCTCTTACTGCTACTAGCACAGATATAAAAACACTTACAAAAAAAAATCTTTCACCTCTGCCGCTGTCCTTTTTGGCTGTGAACCGGTGATAGGAGGAAGGGGAGAGTATTGGGAATTTGGGATGAGACGAGGGGCACGTTTTTGTTAGCGGAATGCTCCCTGGCCTAAATGGTCTCCAAACAGCGTCCCCTCATCTTTAGGTGGCTTGTCTTTCTTCATCACACATGATAAAAAGGCCAAGGAAGCTAG
>NC_041384.1:674660186-674673988 GCF_002162155.2 Triticum dicoccoides
CTCAAGCTCTGCTAGCAGCTAGAACTTGACAAACCTTTTCCGCTCGCCATCTCCCATCTGCATCTCCACGTCCGTCCGTCCCCGGCCACTTTCTTGTTTTTATTATTACCACCACTCGCACTGCATGCATGATCCTGTGTGCATGCAAGAGCATGTATAAAGTTCATGTTAAGAGAAGTGGAGGAGGAGAGGAGAAAGAGCAATCTGTCTACCTGAGATCCACTGAAAGAGCAATCTCTTGACAGGGTTACGATGCATGTTCTACTGTTTTTCTTGCACTTTTATCTTCACTGTTCACTGGGAGATAAATTATGGTCTAGGACGATTATCTTGATCTTAACTTGTGGACTACTACCTGTCGGCCCAACCCCATCCAGTCTTTTTCAGGCCCCAGTGCTCTCTTGACAAACAGACGGGACAAAAGGAAAATAGAAATATCAAATGTGCTGAAACTGATGTGATGTGTCTATGGGGACAGTTAAACACAAACAGAGAAGGTAGATTAAAAATATTAATAATATCTCCCCTCTGATGCCGCCTCCAGCCACTTTCACACTGTTTATCTGTTTTCCAAATATAGGGCGCACTATTTATCTTTTGGACATCACATCACGACATGAAAGCGAAGCACAACTTGAGCTAGGCAGAAAAACATAATAATTCCTTTGCAGTGGTAAGCAAAGACTAGCTCGCCTAGTTGTTTATTATTGCAGGTTATTAGGTATAATTGGAGGAACATCCTCAGTTGTTGTACATTATAGTGGAGGGGCAGCGCAAGTAATCCAGTTTAGACACGTGGCGCGTCTAGAGGAGAAATACCCGCTCAAAGTATGCTTTACATCTCCATCACTTGGGCATTAAGACACGTACTTAATCCAACCTCTCTCCTGACGTGTTGCTCAATGCTACCTAGCCATCTCGAGTGGATTCCATCAGCCCACATGTAGATGAGCATTTTAAAGCCGGACGCTATCAAGCCAAAAGCAAATGCTAGTAGTACACGTCTTAAAATACACAGATAAACTATGTAGGCCCTGGACAATGATTTGTTTTGCCACTACCCTTGGACTTACAAGATGGTTAATTATCATGCATGTATCTATGTAGGGTTTCTTGGAAGCTATTCATGGGTGCTCTCATTTTTTTTTCCGAAGTTAATGCTCAATAGTTTTGTAGGAGGTGCTACCATATGCCCAGCTAGCTAGTAGTAGTACTCCCTCCTTTCCGGTTTATAGGGCTCAATTCAAAAATCTCACCAACCAAGATAGATGATGAGTGATGAAATAATTTTTATAGTCTGCAAAATTGCTTAATTAATGCACTCATTTTTCTCAAAAAAATTGTGTTTACCAATGCATTAATTGCAATGCATGCATGTTTGGCCAATAAATGACAAAGAAGCTTTACATGCATTGGTGTGTTTTGTCATAATCCTTGCATGTAAAGAGTTAATGCACATTAAAATCTAAACATGTAATGAGAAGTAGTAGAAATGTGAGTTATAAAACGGAAAAACTGAAATTTTGGGATGAGCCCTATAAACCGGAAGGGGGTAGCATAGTGCAAAATGGTAAAAGAGGTGGCTAGCCATTGGCCTCGTTAATCTCTTGGATCTAGTAGATGTCCTAACTGCGGATCAGATTAAGTGCATGTGAAAGCAACAAATACTAGTAGTATATGTCTATAACCATTATGAGGGCTGAGAGGCTTGATGATAACTATTCTAATTCAAAAAGATCACTGGAAATGAGAGACCCCTAACTTTAGCATCTACCGCCTAAAGGAAACGGAGGGTGGGCTAGTTAACTGGTGATTATATTAGCGAGCACGAAAGATGCACATTGGCTAAACCTAAGCATCATGAAAAAGTGAGGGTGGGCTAATTGGTAATGATATTAGTGGCCAAGGACATATATTAGCCAAACCTAAGCATCATGAAAGGCAAAGCTCCGGGTTTTGTTATGCTAAAAGGCATGGGGTTTCCTTGCTTTAACGTTGCTTCCTCCTCAAATTAGGCTCCATCACACCCAACCACTGGATGGCTATGCCCTACAACAAAGAATTAATGGCCACAAGCACCACTGCTTAAAATGGAGGAGAAAATTAGAGCCAGAGCTTGGGATCAATGTAGCTAGCACAATAATGCAATAGATCGTCACCAGGAGATCATCTATTAATTTAGGTTAGAAGGGATAAAGCTCAAAAGTTTCACTAATATATAGTAGAGTTATATGCAAAGTTTAGAAAACAAACACAAGATATGTCTAGGGGTGGAGTGGGTAGGAAAGTAGAATATGGTTGTACTTAAAATAAAGATTGCAACTGAGCAGAAGGTGAAAAGAACTTCGGCATCGTCCTAGTAGTATTACATAGGAAGCCTCGTAGTTGATTTATTTCTCCCACTTTTGTTCTTTTGGCAAACAGTGTTTCTTCTCTTATTGGAAAAAGAATTGACCACGATAACTAGTATGAAACTTCTAGAACACATGCATACATTCTGGTCTAATGGAGCCCAGAGTGCGCATGATGCGAATGTTAAGATCAATGGACATCACCATCAGTGATAAAGCAACGTGCATCCCCTATGTCTTCCCACAAAAGGGACTAAACTAAATACCCTAATGATCAAGTACATGAACATGAGAAATTAGATTATTCGATGCTCGTGAATAAGCAAACAACTAACACCATTGGTTGCTGATGTTAATCAATTGCCTTGCAAGGGACGCAACAGTTAATCAAAGAAAGTATGGAAGCAAGGAAGGAAGCAAACCGGCACGGATCGATGTCGGGCGCATTATCTAGCAAAGCAAAGGGTTCTTCTTCTTCTTCTTCTTCTTCTCCTTCTTCTTCTTCTTCTTCTTCTTCTTCTTCCAGTCCGCAGTATCCATCTGTTTGATGCACATTCCCGATGCCGAAAAAACACAAAAGGGTCCACATTTTTCAAAAGAATAAAAATGAAAGCAATTAGAGCATCAGCTAAACGCACTACATCCAGTACCCGTATGCATGCTTTTAGATCCGGGAGAAGGATAAGCACTTGTCCGTCCCTGTCGCTGTGGAGGCCACAGGGTTGAGCACAGGGAATAGCGGCGCAGCGGGAAGGGTGGATCCGACGTGGTGGCTGAGGCGCCACGTGTCCGGAGGGGAGGGAGTAGGCCATGAAGGGCGTCCGTGGGGGATCCCACGTGGAGATATCTGCAACCGTCCATGGGCGTCGCTGTCCTGGACAACGACGGATGATGATGGATGGAGCCGAGCTGAGGAGGATTGGTGATGAGCTAATCATCATCATCATCAAGCAGACAATACAAAGCTCATCCGTTGGTCGATGCAGTGAGTCACGGATCAGCTACATCTACATGCATGCATGGAACCATAAAAAAGGAGGCGGCCTTTGTTTTTCGGGAAAAGGTGGCGGCTGGGCTTGGGCTATTATGCATGCATGTGGGATCGACGCATGCAATGCATGGGAGCAAACGGATAACCAGCAGGGAGTCATGGTTTCATTCAGGTTGCAATATGCAGTATATCATGAGACGGGGATAGAAACTTACAAGAATCAAAGCAGCATGTAACTGGGAAGCACATGCGTGATCAACCTATTGGCGGCTTAATTAGCGAGTGGTAAGTTCCGTCCGTACTTACAGTACTTACGAGCAACAGTGCTGCTAGTACGGTTTGTTCCCATCCATTGGAGGCTTATCTGAAGAGCAGTTAATCAATGGCTAGTGTGCTTGGTACAATCGCAGGATGGCAGGCGTACTGCGTGGTTGTTGAAGAAAATATGCCCTAAAGGCAATAATAATGTTATTATTTTATTTCCTTATATCATGATAAATATTTATTATTCATGCTAGAATTGTATTATCCGGAAACATAATACTTGTGTGAATACAAAGACAAACCAAACGTCACTAGTATGCCTCTACTTGACTAGCACGTTGATCAAAGATGGTTATGTTTCCTAGCCATAGACATGTATTGTCATTTGATTAATGGGATCACATCATTAGGATAATGATGTGATTGACATGATCCATTCCATTAGCTTAGCACCCGACCGTTTAGTATGTTGCTATTGCTTTCTTCATGACTTATACATGTTTCTATGACTATGAGATTATGCAACTCCCGTTTATCGGAGGAACACTTTGTGTGCTACCAAACGTCACAACGTAACTGGGTGATTATAAAGGAGCTCTACAGGTGTCTCCAAAGGTAAATGTTGGGTTGGCGTATTTCGAGATTAGGATTTGTCACACCGATTGTCGGAGAGGTATCTCTGGGCCCTCTCGGTAATGCACATCACATAAGCCTTGCAAGCATTGCAACTAATGAGTTAGTTGCGAGATGATGTATTACGAAACGAGTAAAGAGACTTGCCGGTAACGAGATTGAACTAGGTATTGAGATACCGACGATCGAATCTCGGGCAAGTAACATACCGATGACAAAAGGAACAAAGTATGTTGTTATGCGGTCTGACCGATAAAGATCTTCGTAGAATATGTAGGAGCCAATATGAGCATCCAGGTTTCGCTATTGGCACGTCTCCGGTCATGTCTACATTGTTCTCGAACCCGTAGGGTCCGCACGCTTAAGGTTTCGATGACAGTTATATTATGAGTTTATGCTTTTTGATGTACCGAAGTTTGTTCAGAGTCCCGGATGTGATCACGGACATGACGAGGAGTCTCGAAATGGTCAAGACATAAAGATTGATATATTGGAAGCCTATATTTGGATATTGGAAGTGTTCCGGGTGAAATCAGGATTTTACCGGAGTACCGGGAGGTTACCGGAACCCCCCAGGAGGTATATGGGCCTTAGTGGGCTTTAGTGGAAGAGAGGAGAGGTGGCCAGAGCTGGGCCGCGCGCCCCTCCCCCTAGTCCGAATAGGACAAGGAGAGGGGGGGCGCCCCCCCCCCTTCCTTCTCTTTCTCCTCTTTCCCCATTCCCGAATCCTATTCCAACTAGGAAAGGGGGGGAATCCTACTCCCGGTGGGAGTAGGACTCCTCCTGACGCGCCCTCCTCCTGGCCGGCCGCACCCCCCCTGATCCTTTATATACGGGGGCAGGGGGCA
The DNA here is from genome assembly GCF_002162155.2 of Triticum dicoccoides. Lineage (NCBI taxonomy): Eukaryota > Viridiplantae > Streptophyta > Magnoliopsida > Poales > Poaceae > Triticum > Triticum dicoccoides. Next base: position 674,665,274 of record NC_041384.1, read on the forward strand.
CCCCTAGACACACAAGTTGATCCACGTGATCATATTCTTAGCCGTGTACGGTGCCCCCTTCCACCATAATCCTCGATAATATTGTAGCGGTGCTTAGGCGAAGCCCTGCGACGGTAGTATATCAAGATCGTCACCACGCCGTCGTGCTGACGGAACTCTTCCCCGACACTCTGCTGGATCGGAGTCCAGGGATCGTCATCGAGCTGAACGTGTGCTAGAACTCGGAGGTGCCGTAGTTTCGGTGCTTGATCGGTCGGGCCGTGAAGACGTACGACTACATCAACCGCGTTGTGCTAACGCTTCCGCTGTCGGTCTACAAGGATACGTAGATCACACTCTCCCCTCTCGTTGCTATGCATCACCATGATCTTGCGTGTGCGTAGGAATTTTTTTGAAATTACTACGTTCCCCAACAATGGCATCCGAGCCTAGGTTTTATGTGTTGATGTTATATGCACGAGTAGAACACAAGTGAGTTGTGGGCGATATAAGTCATACTGCTTACCAGCATGCATGTCATACTTTGGTTCGGCGGTATTGTTGGACGAAGCGGCCCGGACCGACATTACGCGTACGCTTACGCGAGACCGGTTCTCCCGACGTGCTTTGCACATAGGTGGCTTGCGGGTGATAGTTTCTCCAATTTTAGTTGAACCGAGTGTGGCTACGCCCGGTCCTTGCGAAGGTTAAAACAGCACCAGCTTGACAAACTATCGTTGTGGTTTTGATGCGTAGGTAAGATTGGTCCTTGCTTAAGCCCGTAGTAGCCATGTAAAACTTGCAACAACAAAGTAGAGGACGTCTAACTTGTTTTTGCAGAGCATGTTGTGATGTGATATGGTCAAGACATGATGCTAAATTTTATTGTATGAGATGATCATGTTTTGTAACCGAGTTATCGGCAACTGGCAGGAGCCATATGGTTGTCGCTTTATTGTATGCAATGCAATCGTGCTGTAATGCTTTACTTTATCACTAAGTGGTAGCGATAGTCGTGGAAGCATAAGATTGGCGAGACGACAACGATGCTACGATGGAGATCAAGGTGTCGCGCCGGTGACGATGGTGATCACTACGGTGCTTCGAAGATGGAGATCACAAGCACAAGATGATGATGGCCATATCATATCACTTATATTGATTGCATGTGATGTTTATCTTTTATGCATCTTATCTTGCTTTGATTGACGGTAGCATTATAAGATGATCTCTCACTAATTATCAAGAAGTGTTCTTCCTGAGTATGCACCATTACGAAAGTTCTTCGTGCTGAGACACCACGTGATGATCGGGTGTGATAGGCTCTACGTTCAAATACAACGGGTGCAAAACAGTTGCACACGCGGAATACTCAGGTTATACTTGACGAGCCAAGCATATACAGATATGGCCTCAGAACACGGAGATCGAAAGGTCGAGCCTGAATCATATAGTAGATATGATCAACATAGTGATGTTCACCAATGAAACTACTCCATCTCACGTGATGATCGAACATGGTTTAGTTGATTTGGATCACGTAATCACTTAGAGGATTAGAGGGATGTCTATCTAACTGGGAGTTCTTTAAGTAATATGATTAATTGAACCTAAATTTATCATGAAACTTAGTACCTGATAGTATCTTGCTTGTTTATGCTTGATTGTAGATAGATGGCCCGTGCTGTTGTTCCGTTGAATTTTAATGCGTTCCTTGAGAAAGTAAAGTTGAAAGATGATGGTAGCAATTACACAGACTGGGTCCGTAACTTGAGGATTATCCTCATTGCTGCACAGAAGAATTACGTCCTGGAAGCACCGCTGGGTGCCAGGCCTGCTGCTAGAGCAACACCAGATGTTATGAACGTCTGGCAGAGCAAAGCTGATGACTACTCAATAGTTCAGTGTGCCATGCTTTACGGCTTAGAATCAGGACTTCAACGACGTTTTGAACGTCATGGAGCATATGAGATGTTCCAGGAGTTGAAGTTAATATTTCAAATAAATGCCCGGATTGAGAGATATGAAGTTTCCAATAAGTTCTATAGCTGCAAGATGGAGGAGAACAGTTCTGTCAGTGAGCATATACTCAAAATGTCTGGGGTATAATAATCACTTGATTCAATTGGGAGTTAATCTTCCAGATGATTGCGTCATTGACAGAATTCTCCAATCACTGCCACCAAGCTACAATAGCTTCGTGATGGACTATAATATGCAAGGGATGAATAAGACTATTCCCGAGCTCTTCGCAATGCTGAAAGCTGCGGAGGTAGAAATCAAGAAGGAGCATCAAGTGTTGATGGTCAACAAGACCACTAGTTTCAAGAAAAAGGGCAAAGGGAAGAAGAAGGGGAACTTCAAAAAGAACAGCAAGCAAGTTGCTACTCAAGAAAAGAAACCCAAACCTGGACCTAAGCCTGAAACTGAGTGCTTCTACTGCAAGCAGACTGGTCACTGGAAGCGGAACTGCCCCAAGTATTTGGTGGATAAGAAGGATGGCAAGGTGAACAAAGGTATATGTGATATACATGTTATTGATGTGTACCTTACTAATGCTCGCAGAAGCACCTGGGTATTTGATAATGGTTCTGTTGCTAATATTTGCAACTCGAAACAGGGACTACGGATTAAGCGAAGATTGGCTAAGGACGAGGTGACGATGCGCGTGGGAAATGGTTTCAAAGTCGATGTGATCGCAGTCGGCACGCTACCTCTACATCTACCTTCGGGATTAGTATTAGACCTAAATAATTGTTATTTGCTGCCAGCGTTAAGCATGAACATTATATCTGGATCTTGTTTGATGCGAGACGGTTATTCATTTAAATCTGAGAATAATGGTTGTTCTATTTATATGAGTAATATCTTTTATGGTCATGCACCCTTAAAGAGTGGTCTATTCTTATTAAATCTCGATAGTAGTGACACACATATTCATAGTGTTGAAGCCAAAAGATGCAGAGTTAATAATAATAGTGCAACTTGTTTGTGGCACTGCCGTTTAGGTCATAACGGTATAAAGCGCATGAAGAAACTCCATACTGATGGGCTTTTGGAACCACTTGATTATGAATCACTTGGTACTTGCGAACCGTGCCTTATGGGTAAGATGACAAAAACACCGTTCTCCGGTACTATGGAGAGAGCAACAGATTTATTGGAAATCATACATACAGATGTATGTGGTCCGATGAATGTTGAGGCTCGTGGCGGATATCGTTATTTTCTCACCTTCACAGATGACTTAAGCGGATATGGGTATATCTACTTAATGAAACATAAGTCTAAAATGTTTGAAAAGTTCAAAGAATTTCAGAGTGAAGTTGAAAATCATCGTAACAAGAAAATAAAATTCCTACGATCTGATCGTGAAGGAGAATATTTGAGTTACGAGTTTGGTGTACATTTGAAACAATGCGGAATAGTTTCGCAACTCACGCCACCCGGAACACCACAGCGTAATGGTACGTCCGAATGTCGTAATCGTACTTTACTAGATATGGTGCGATCTATGATGTCTCTTACTGATTTACCGCTATCGTTTTGGGGATATGCTCTAGAGACGGCCGCATTCACATTAAATAGGGCACCATCAAAATCCGTTGAGACGACGCCTTATGAACTGTGGTTTGGCAAGAAACCAAAGTTGTCGTTTCTGAAAGTTTGGGGTTGCGATGCTTATGTGAAAAAGTTTCAATCTGATAAGCTCGAATCCAAATCGGAGAAATGTGTCTTCATAGGATATCCAAAGGAAACCATTGGATACACCTTCTATCACAGATCCGAAGGCAAGACTTTTGTTGCTAAATTCGGAAACTTTCTGGAAAAGAAGTTTCTCTCGAAAGAAGTGAGTGAGAGGAAAGTAGAACTTGACGAGGTAACTGTACCTGCTCCCTTATTGGAAAGTAGTACATCACAGAAACCTGTTTCTGTGACACCTACACCAATTAGTGAGGAAGCTAATGTTAATGATCATGAAACTTCAGAACAAGATACTACTGAACCTCGTAGATCAACCAGAGTAAGATTTGCGCCAGAGTGGTACGGTAATCCTGTTCTGGAAGTCATGCTACTAGATCATGATGAACCTATGAACTATGAAGAAGCGATGGTGAGCCCACATTCCGCAAAATGGCTTGAAGCCATGAAATCTGAGATGGGATCCATGTATGAGAACAAATTATGGACTTTGGTTGACTTGCCCAATGATCGGCAAGCAATTGAGAATAAATGGATCTTCAAGAAGAAGACTGACGCTGACGGTAATGTTACTGTCTACAAAGCTCGACTTGTCGCAAAAGGTTTTCGGCAAGTTCAAGGGGTTAACTACGATGAGACCTTCTCACCCGTAGCGATGCTTAAGTCTGTCCGAATCATGATAGCAATTGCCGCATTTTATGATTATGAAATTTGGCAAATGGATGTCAAAACTGCATTCCTCAATGGATTTCTGCAAGAAGAGTTGTATATGATGCAGCCGAAAGGTTTTGTCGATCCAAAGGGAGCTAACAAAGTGTGCAAACTCCAGCGATCCATTTATCGACTGGTGCAAGCCTCTCGGAGTTGGAATAAACACTTTGATAGTGTGATCAAAGCATTTGGTTTTTTACAGACTTTTGGAGAAGCCTGTATTTACAAGAAAGTGAGTGGGAGCTCTGTAGCATTTCTGATATTATATGTAGATGACATATTGCTAATCAGAAATGATATTGAATTTCTGGATAGCATAAAAGGATACTTGAATAAGAGTTTTTCAATGAAAGACCTCGGTGAAGCTGCTTACATATTGGGCATTAAGATCTATAGAGATAGATCAAGACGCTTAATTGGACTTTCACACAGCACATACCTTGACAAAGTTTTGAAGAAGTTCAAAATGGATCAAGCAAAGAAAGGATTCTTGCCTGTGTTACAAGGTGTGAAATTGAGTAAGACTCAATCCCCAACCAATGCAGAAGATAGAGAGAAAATGAAAGATGTTCCCTATGCTTCAGCCATAGGCTCTATCATGTATGCAATGCTGTGTACCAGACCTGATGTGTGCCTTGCTATTAGTTTAGCAGGGTGGTACCAAAGTAATCCAGGAGTGGATCACTAGACAATGGTCAAGAACATCCTGAAATACCTGAAAAGGACTAAGGATATGTTTCTCGTTTATGGAGGTGACAAAGAGCTCGTCGTAAATAGTTACGTCGATGCAAGCTTTGACACCGATCCAGACGATTCTAAATCGCAAATCGGATACGTGTTTATATTGAACGGTGGAGCTGTCAGTTGGAGCAGTTCTAAACAAAGCGTCGTGGCGGAATCTACGTGTGAAGCGGAGTACATAGCTGCTTTGAAAGCAGCAAACGAAGGAGTCTGGATGAAGGAGTTCATATCCGATCTAAGTGTCATACCTAGTGCATCGGGTCCAATGAAATTTTTTTTTGACAATACTGGTGCAATTGCCTTGGCAAAGGAATCCAGATTTCACAAGAGAACCAAGCACATCAAGAGATGCTTCAATTCCATCCGAGATCTAGTCCAGGTGGGAGACATAGAGATTTGCAAGATACATACGGATCTGAATATAGCAGACCCGTTGACTCAGCCTCTTCCACGAGCAAAACATGATCAGCACCAAAGCTCCATGGGTGTTAGAATCATTACTGTGTAATCTAGATTATTGACTCTAATGCAAGTGGGAGACTGAAGGAAATATGCCCTAGAGGCAATAATAATGTTATTATTTTATTTCCTTATATCATGATAAATTTTTATTATTCATGCTAGAATTGTATTATCCAGAAACATAATACTTGTGTGAATACATAGACAAACCAAACGTCACTAGTATGCCTCTACTTGACTAGCTCGTTGATCAAAGATGGTTATGTTTCCTAGCCATAGACATGTGTTGTCATTTGATTAATGGGATCACATCATTAGGAGAATGATGTGATTGACATGACCCATTCCATTAGCTTAGCACCCGACCGTTTAGTATGTTGCTATTGCTTTCTTCATGACTTATACATGTTTCTATGACTATGAGATTATGCAACTCCCGTTTATCGGAGGAACACCTTGTGTGCTACCAAACATCACAACGTAACTGGGTGATTATAAAGGAGCTCTACAGGTGTCTCCAAAGGTAAATGTTGGGTTGGCGTATTTCGAGATTAGGATTTGTCACTCCGATTGTCGGAGAGGTATCTCTGGGCCCTCTCGGTAATGCACATCACATAAGCCTTGCAAGCATTGCAACTAATGAGTTAGTTGCAAGATGATGTATTACGAAATGAGTAAAGAGACTTGCCGGTAACGAGATTGAACTAGGTATTGAGATACCGACGATCGAATCTCGGGCAAGTAACATACCGATGACAAAGGGAACAAAGTATGTTGTTATGCGGTCTGACTGATAAAGATCTTCGTAGAATATGTAGGAGCCAATATGAGCATCCAGGTTTCGCTATTGGCACGTCTCCGGTCATGTCTACATTGTTCTCGAACCCGTAGGGTCCGCACGCTTAAGGTTTCGATGACAGTTATATTATGACTTTATACTTTTTGATGTACCGAAGTTTGTTCGGAGTCCCGGATGTGATCACGGACATGACGAGGAGTCTCGAAATGGTCGAGACATAAAGATTGATATATTGGAAGCCTATATTTGGATATCGAAAGTGTTCCAGGTGAAATCGGGATTTTACCGGAGTACCGGGAGGTTACCGGAACCCCCCGGGAGGTATATGGGCCTTAGTGGGCTTTAGTGGAAGAGAGGAGAGGTGGCCAGAGTTGGGCCGCACGCCCCTCCCCCCTAGTCCGAATAGGACAAGGAGAGGGGGGCGGCGCCCCCCTTCCTTCTCTCTCTCCTCTTTCCCCCTTCCCGAATCCTATTCCAACTAGGAAAGGGGGGAATTCTACTCCCGGTGGGAGTAGGACTCCTCCTGGCGCGCCCTCCTCCTGGCCGGCCGCACCCCCCTTGATCCTTTATATACGGGGGCAGGGGGCACCCCTAGACACATAAGTTGATCCACGTGATCATATTCTTAGCCGTGTGTGGTGCCCCCTTCCACCATAATCCTCGATAATATTGTAGCGGTGCTTAGGCGAAGCCCTGCGACGGTAGTACATCAAGATCGTCACCACGCCGTCGTATTGACGGAACTCTTCCCCGACACTCTCCTGGATCGGAGTCCAGGGATCGTCATCGAGCTAAACGTGTGCTAGAACTCGGAGGTGTCGTAGTTTCGGTGCTTGATCGGTCGGGCCGTGAAGACGTACGACTACATCAACCGCGTTGTGCTAACGCTTCCGCTGTCGGTCTACAAGGGTACGTAGATCACACTCTCCCCTCTCGTTGCTATGCATCACCATGATCTTGCGTGTGCGTAGGAAATTTTTTGAAATTACTACGTTCCCCAACAGTTGCAGCACCCCCATTTTACGTTATACATATATACGCAGGCGCAACATGGAAAAGAAACGCCGAGCAAACTGCCGTGGCGCAACGCCTAGCAGGAGCAGGGCCGGCCCTGGGGCATGGGCAGAGGGGCGGCGGCCCAGGGCCCAGGCCGAAGGGGGGCCCATGATGTGTATACATATAGAGTATAAGCAAAAAAATAGATAAGGAAAAAATTGTGTGGAAAAATAAATGAGATGTGCTTGGCCCGTCAGGTAGCTAGGTAGAAAGTCAAAAAAAAGGTAGCTAGGTAGAGATTAGCGAAGCATCAGCCACGACGGCCGCACAGCGCATGCGTATACATGTGAAACAAATCAATCGGAAGATCTGGCTTGTGCCTTAAATCGTCGGTTCGTCTTTCGTCGTATTGTCGGCCTGTCGCTCCACCGCTAAGCACCTTAGCCGCTCGTTGTCGCTGCTGCGCGCGGCAGTCCGGCAGACTGTTGTTGCGCTGTGCGGCCGTGCCGGCAACCCGGCCATCCGGCAATAGGTTAATACGTTATACGTATGTGAGCGTCAGGACAGTACGTATCCACGACTCCTGATCCATTCATCGATCCCTCAATTTCAGTAGTTTCTTTACTAGGTATTCAACTATCCATCTGAAGTTTCAAATTTTTTATGTATACTCTTCTACATAGTATACATTCAACCATCCTAATCTTTAGTCATTCTATGTCCATATCTAGGGTTTCGCTCATCCGATCTATACATTTTTAATTCTTTGTATACTCTTTACTTTTATAATTTTAGGACACAGCATGCTACGTTGCCTAAGAAGCTTTTTCGGATGATAACTCATCTGATGTTGATCTTGATAGTGCCCTTAATGACTTTGCATCAATGGAGTATTATTGTTGTCGATGGAGTGAGTTGAATTTGTTTCTTTTTTGAGGTAATCATGTCATTTTAGTTTTGTTTTGCTATCTTTTGAGTATTTCTGTCGTAATATGGCATTGTCCAATAATTATAATAGTCAAATTTCAAACTAAAGATGTGTGGTTGAAAGATTACTCTTATTATTGTCCTATATATATATATATATATATATATATATATATATATATATATATATATATATATATATATATATATATATATATATATATATATATGTATATGTATCACACGCACACATACATATATATGATCTTACGACATGGGGGCCCATCTCGTCGAGTTCGCCTAGGGCCTCCCAAAACACAGGGCCGGCCCTGAGCAGGAGCAGCCTACCGGTGGCCTGGTGGTTGGTGACAAAATCTAACCGCGCGGGCCACGAGCAG
>NC_041384.1:674674095-674691304 GCF_002162155.2 Triticum dicoccoides
GGGAAATAAAAACTTTATTAAATCATCTCTAGCTCCTGCATGACCAGCCATAATGCTAGTCATGAGAAAACTAGAAGGGAGTCTATTGCAGGATATATATTCGCACACGCAAGCAATGGATCGAACGGAGTAGGAATATATAGGCAGATAAAGGAGATTCATCGTAGAACTAGATGGTGTTTCCCCACGGGGGACCGTACGTGCGGACGTCCAATGGCCGGGGGACAGCGGGAGCGCACAATCCGTCTACAGCGCATCGGCCATCGTCTAGTAGCTTTGCATTGCATCATGTCATGACATGTCACAGCACTGCACAAAGGGGTCATGACATGTCCCCTTTCCTCCGTTCGTTCGGCCACGCGCGTCGGCCGTCGTGTGCAAAGGAAGGTACTAGTACGATACAACAGCGCATCACACGTACGTGTACGTACGTACATTCCTGACCAATGACCACCATGCTTCTCCCAGGTTTTACTTTTGTGCCCCTACGCCCGTATACGTCACTATAGAGTCTAGACAGAACGCCCAACTGTTGAGGGCGTGACCTGGTGCGCCCTGGTGCCGACGGGAACCAAATACAGATGCAAAGTAGAGGAAAAGGCTTTCCAGTTTAGGTAGGTGCAAACTGACATAAATAAAAAATAACTAAGCAGCTTTGCTTCGTTCTTGGGTTCCAAATTTTCACACTAAATATTTTGTTTCTTTTCAAAGAAAAAAAATACTGTTACTTTATCGAAGGAATTCATTCAGCCTAGCCCTCAGTCAGTTACGCCATGTCGTGTCGGTGTGCTATTGACTTTGCTGGTTTCACGTTAATCAACTTATGAGGCGCGCTCCATTAATTAAGCTCTGGACCATGTACCCTCCTTCCCCCAATGGGTTGACAGGTCAAAATTATTAACAAGATAAGGTGACTGGGTACCAAGGAAGACAACAAGATAAGGTGACAGTGATCAGGAGCGAGCTTGGTACGATATGCGTCATTGAATGGAACCACCCTCTGCCAAAGCCAACATATTGCATTATATTACTATAGGACAGGACTAACGTCCTAACGTACGGAATTTAAGGGAGATATCCGAACGATCCTTTTTACCTCCCTCCCGTGACCTTTCATGCATGCGTGCATCCTTTTATGTGTGTTTTAACCAATCGTTGTTTAATTAGAACCTAATTACATGCATGCAGGAAAAAATAAAACTAATGATGTCAGCAGATTCTTTTTCAAGACTCAAAATTTAAAATGTTCTGTAGCTCAAACCATCGGCCGGATTGAAAAACTGTCTTCACATAAAAGATTTGTCGCGACGAGACCTTCGAAACTAGATCCCATGTTGGTATGTTCTGACGACTTTTTTTTTCGGTAAAATGTTACCACACATGTGCTACGTAAGTTATCATGACTATGACACATAGTTACCAAGCTGTTTTTATAAGAAAAACCGGACATAAAAAGATGGTCTTCCAACTTTTCTTCTCATGTGTATATGCACTAGATGACAAAACTATGATGTCATCCTAGATTCTCCTTATTTTTGAAACTTCAAAATGTTTTGGAGCTCAAACCGTGGCTTTGATCGAAAAACTGTTTTCACATAAAAGAGTCGTCAGGACGAGATCTTAGAAACTAGATCCCATGTTGGTATGTTCCGACAACTTTTTCAGATAAAAAATTACCACGCATGTGCTACGCAAGTTATCATGATAGTTGAGTGTAAGTTATCGTGTTGTTTACATAGAAATTACCGAGGCATAAAAACTGGTTTCTTTGACCTTCTCCCCACATGCACATGCACGCGCCCTAGAGAACGGAAAATGCTAATATCATGAAGGATTCCACCAAAAAAATTAAAAAAATATTTTGTAACTCAAACAGCCGCTTTGATACAAAAACCATTTTCACATAAAAAATCATTGTGACAAGGCCTTTGAAACTAAATCTCAAGTTGGTATGTTTTGACAACTTCTTTCGGTCAAAAGGTCATCAGGCCGAGACTAACTAAGTTATCAACTCTGTAGTGTGTATATTACCATGCTATTCATACACAAATTACCGAAGGCTGTTTTTCAACAGTCCCTCCCCCTCCCGGTCAAAAGTTATCAAACCTGAATTAAGTAAGTTATCAACTTAGTTGTGCGTATATTTTCAACAACTTTTTTCATGGGTCAAAAAATATCGTCGTGTTTGTACATAAGTTGTCAGGTCCGGGAGCCAGTGTTACCATGTTATTTACAGAGTATGTTTTTCAGTAACTTTTTTCCACGGGTCAAAAGTTATCGTGGTGTTTGTACATAAGTTATCAGGTCCGGGAGCCTGTGTTACTATGTTATTTATAGAGTATGTTTTCAATAACTTTTTTTCACAGGTCATAAGTTATCGTGGTGTTTGTATCTGAGTTATCAGGTCCGGAAGCGTATATTATCACGCTTTTACACAGAAGTTATCGGTGCTATGTTTTTAATAACTTTTTTCCACGGGTCAAAGTTATTGTGGTGTTTGTATCTAAGTTATCAGGTCCAGAAGCCTATATTATCATGCTATTTACACAAAAAGCTATTGGTTGTATGTTTTTAATATCTTTTTCTCCGGGTCAAAATTATCGTGGTGTTTGTACCTGAGTTATCAGGTCCGAGGGCGTATATTACCATGCTATTACTTAGAAGTTATCAGTGGTATATTATTATTTCAACAACTTTTTTCCACGGGTCAAAGTTATCATGATGTTTGTGTTGGAAATATGCCCTAGAGGCAATAATAAATTAGTTATTATTATATTTCCTTGTTCATGATAATCGTTTATTATCCATGCTAGAATTGTATTGATAGGAAACTCAGATACATGTGTGGATACATAGACAACACCATGTCCCTAGTAAGCCTCTAGTTGACTAGCTCGTTGATCAATAGATGGTTACGGTTTCCTGACCATGGACATTGGATGTCATTGATAACGGGATCACATCATTAGGAGAATGATGTGATGGACAAAGACCCAATCCTAAGCCTAGCACAAGATCATGTAGTTCGTATGCTAAAGCTTTTCTAATGTCAAGTATCATTTTCTTAGACCATGAGATTGTGCAACTCCCGGATACCGTAGGAGTGCTTTGGGTGTGCCAAATGTCACAACGTAACTGGGTGGCTATAAAGGTACACTACAGGTATCTCCGAAAGTGTCTGTTGGGTTGGCACGAATCGAGACTGGGATTTGTCACTCCGTGTAAACGGAGAGGTATCTCTGGGCTCACTCGGTAAAACATCATCATAATGTGCACAATGTGATCAAGGAGTTGATCACGGGATGATGTGTTACGGAATGAGTAAAGAAACTTGCCGGTAACGAGATTGAACAAGGTATCGGGATACCGACGATCGAATCTCGGGCAAGTATCATACCAATAGACAAAGGGAATTGTATACGGGATTGATTAAGTCCTTGACATCATGGTTCATCCGATGAGATCATCGTGGAACATGTGGGAACCAACATGGGTATCCAGATCCTGCTGTTGGTTATTGGCCGGAGAGTCGTCTCGGTCATGTCTACGTGTCTCCCGAACCCGTAGGGTCTACACACTTAAGGTTCGGTGACGCTAGGGTTATAGAGATATTAGTATGCGGTAACCCGAAAGTTTTTCGGAGTCCCGGATGAGATCCTGGACGTCACGAGGAGTTCCGGAATGGTCCGGAGGTAAAGAATTATATATACGAAGTGCTATTTCGGACATCGGGACAAGTTTCGGGATCACCGGTATTGTACCGGGACCACCGGAAGGGTCCCGGGGTTCCACCGGGTGGGGCCACCTGCCCCGGGGGCCACATGGGCTGTAGGGGGTGCGCCTTGGCCTATATGGGCCAAGGGTACCAGCCCCAAGAGGCCCATGCGCCAAGAGAAAAGGGAAAGGAAGAGTCCTAAAGGGGGAAGGCACCTCCGAGGTGCCTTTGGAGGAGGGACTCCTCCCTTGGCCGCACCCTTCCTTGGAGGAAGGGCCAAGGCTGCGCCCCCCCCCTCTCCCTTGGCCCTATATATAGTGGGGGGAAGGGAGGGCAACCATACCTAAGCCCTGGCGCCTCCCTCTCCCTCCCATGACACATCTCCCTCCTCCCGCAGCGCTTGGCGAAGCCCTGTTGGAATCCCGCTACTTCCACCACCACATCGTCGTGCTGATGGATCTCCATCAACCTCTCCTTCCCCCTTACTGGATCAAGAAGGAGGAGACGTCGCTGCTCCGTACGTGTGTTGAACGCGGAGGTGCCGTCCGTTCGGCGCTAGGATCATCGGTGATTTGGATCACGACGAGTACGACTCCATCAACCCCGTTCTCTTGAACGCTTCCGCATGCGATCTACAAGGGTATGTAGATCCACTCCTCCCTCGTTGCTAGATGACTCCATAGATTGATCTTGGTGACACGTAGGAAAATTTTGAATTATTGCTACGTTCCCCAACAGTGGCATCATGAGCTAGGTCTATGCGTAGTTTCTATGCACGAGTAGAACACAAAGTAGTTGTGGGCGTTGATTTTGTTCAATATGCTTACCGTTACTAGTCCAATCTTGTTTCGACGGTATTGTGGGATGAAGCGGCCCGGACCGGCCTTACACGTACTCTTACGTGAGACTGGTTCCACCGACTGACATGCACTAGTTGCATAAGGTGGCTAGCGGGTGTGTGTCTCTCCCACTTTAGTCGGATCGGATTCGATGAAAAGGGTCCTTATGAAGGGTAAATAGCAATTGGCATATCACGTTGTGGTTTTTGCGTAGGTAAGAAACGTTCTTGCTAGAAACCCATAGCAGCCACGTAAAACATGCAAACAACAATTAGAGGACGTCTAACTTGTTTTTGCAGGGTATGCTATGTGATGTGATATGGCCAAAAGGATGTGATGAATGATATATGTGATGTATGAGATTGAGCATGTTCTTGTAATAGGAATCACGACTTGCATGTCGATGAGTATGACAACCGGCAGGAGCCATCGGAGTTGTCTTAATTTATTTATGACCTGCGTGTCAACATAAACGTCATGTAATTACTTTACTTTATTGCTAAAGCGTTAGCCATAGTAGTAGAAGTAATAGATGACGAGACAACTTCAAGAAGACGCGATGATGGAGATCATGATGATGGAGATCATGGTGTCATGCCGGTGACAAGATGATCATGGAGCCCCAAGATGGAGATCAAAGGAGCTATATGATATTGGCCATATCATGTCACTATTATTTGATTGCATGTGATGTTTATCATGTTTTTGCATCTTGTTTACTTAGAACGACGGTAGTAAATAAGATGATCCCTCATAATAATTTCAAGAAAGTGTTCCCCCTAACTGTGCACCGTTGCGAAAGTTCGTCGTTTCGAAGTACCACGTGATGATCGGGTGTGATAGATTCTTACGTTCGAATACAATGGGTGTTGACGAGCCTAGCATATACAGACATGGCCTCGGAACACATGCAAAACACTTAGGTTGACTTGACGAGCCTAGCATGTACAGACATGGCCTCGGAACACAAGAGACCGAAAGGTCGAGCATGAGTCGTATGGTGGATACGATTAACATGAAGATGTTCACCGATGATGACTAGTCCATCTCACGTGATGATCGGACATGGCCTAGTTGACTCGGATCATGTAATCACTTAGATGACTAGAGGGATGTCTATCTGAGTGGGAGTTCATAAGATGAACTTAATTATCCTGAACATAGTCAAAAGGTCTTCGCAAATTATGTCATAGCTCGCGCTTCAGTTCTACTATTTAGATATGTTCCTAGAGAAAATTTAGTTGAAAGTTGATAGTAGCAATTATGCGGACTAGGTCCGTAAACTGAGGATTGTCCTCATTGCTTCATAAAAGGCTTATGTCCTTAATGCACCGCTCAGTGTGCTAAACCTCGAATGTCGTCTGTTGATGTTGTGAACATCTGACATACACATTTTGATAACTACATGATAGTTCAGTGCGTAATGCTAAATGGTTTAGAATTGAGGCACCAAAGACGTTTTGAAACGTCGCGAAACATGTGAGATGTTTCGAGGGCTGAAATTGGGATTTCAAGCTTGTGCCCACGTCAAGAGGTATAAGACCTCCGACGATTTTATTAGCCAGCAAACTAAGGGAGAAAAGCTCAATTGTTGAACTTGTGCTCAGATTGTCTGAGTACAACAATCGCTTGAATCGAGTGGGAGTTGATCTTCCAGATGAGAAAGTGATGTTTCTCCGAAATCATTACCACCAAGCTGCTAGAGCTTCATGATGAACTATAATATATCAGGGACATATATGATGATCCTTGAGATATTCGCGATGTTTGACACCACAAAAGTAGAGATCAAGAAGGAGCGTCAATTGTTGATGGTTGGTGAAACCACTAGTTTCAAGAAGGGCAAGGGCAAAAAGGGATGCTTCATGAAACGGCAAATCAGCTGCTGCTCTAGTGAGGAAACCCAAGGTTGAACCCAAACCCGAGACTAAGTGCTTCTGTAATAAAGGGAACAGCCACTGGAGCAGAATTACCCTAGATACTTGGTAGATGAGAAGGCTGGCAAGGTCGATAGAAGTATATTGGATGTATTATGTTAATGTGTACTTTACTAGTACTCCTAGTAGCACCAGGGTATTAGATACCGGTTCGGTTGCTAAGTGTTAGTAACTCGAAATAAAAGCTACGGAATAAACGGAGACTAGCTAAAGGTGAGATGACGATATGTGTTGGAAGTATTTCCAAGGTTGATCAAATATCGTACGCTCCCTCTACCATCGAGATTGGTGTTTGCGTTGAGCATAGACATGATTGGATTATGTCTATCGCAGTACGGTTATTCATTTAAAGAGAATAATGGTTACTCTGTTTATTTGAATAATACCTTCAATGGTCTTACACCTGAAATGAATGGTTTATTGAATCTCGATCGTAGTGATACACATGTTCATGCCAAAAGATAGTAATGATAATTCCACCTACTTGTGGCACTGCCACGAAAGTTATATCGGTATAAAACGCATGAAGAAGCTCCATGTTGATGGATCTTTGGGCTCACTCATTTTTGAAAGGTTTGAGACATGCGAACCATGTCTATTGGTGTATATGCATGAAGAAACTCCATGCAAATGGACCGTTTGGACTCACTTGATTTTGAATCACTTGAGACATGCAAATCATACCACATGGGCAAGATGACTAAAAGCCTCGTTTTCAGTAAAATGGAACTAGAAAGCAACTTGTTGGAAGTAATACATTTTGATGTGTGCAATCCAATGAGTGCTGAGCCATGTAGTGGATATCGTTATGTTCTTACTTCACAGATGATTTGAGTAGATGTTGAGTATATTTACTTGATGAATCACGAGTCTGAATTATTGAAAGGTTCAAGTAATTTCAGGGTGAAGTTGAAAGATTGTCGTGACAAGAGGATAAAATATCTATGATATGATCATAGAGATGAATATCTGAATTACGAGTTTGGCACAGAATTAAGACATTGTGGAAATTGTTTCACAACTAATACAGCCTGGAACACCATAGTGTGATGGTGTGTCCGAACATCATAACTGCACCCTATTGGATATGATGCATACCATGATGTCTCTTATCGAATTACCATGATAGTTTATGGGTTAGGCATTAGAGACAACCACATTCACTTTAAATAGGGTACCACGTAATTCCGATGAGATGACACCGTATGAACTATGGTTTAGAGAAACCTAAGCTGTCATTTCTTAGAAGTTTGGGGTTGCGACGCTTATGTGAAAAAGTTTCAGGCTGATAAGCTCGAACCCAAAGCGGATAAATGCATCTTCATAGGACACCCAAAACAGTTGGGTATACCTCCTGTCTCAGATCCGAAAGCAATAAGGGATTGTTTCTAGAATCGGGTCCTTTCTCGAGGAAAAGTTTCTCTCGAAAGAATTGAGTGGGAGGATGGTGGAGACTTGATGAGGTTATTGAACCGTCTCTTCAACTAGTGTGTGGCAGGGCACATGAAGTTGTTCCTGTGGCACCTACACCAATTGAAGTGGAAGCTTATGATAGTGATCATGAAACTTCAAATCAAGTCACTACCAAATCTCGTGGGATGACAAGGCTGCGTACTACTTCAGAGTGTTACGTAATCCTGTCTTGGAAGTCATGTTGCTAGACAATAATGAACCTACGAGCTATGGAGAAGCGATGGTGGGCCTGGATTCCAATATGGTTCAAGGTCATATAATCCGAGAGAGGATCCATATATGAAAACAAAGTGTAGACTTTGGGAGAACTACTTGATGGTCGTAAGGCTGTTAGGTACATATGGATTTTAAAAGGAAGACGGACAATGATGGTAGGTATCACCATTAAGAAAGCTCGACTTGTCGTTAAGAAGTTTCCCGACAAGTTCAAGGAGTTGACTGCGGTGAGACTTTCTCACTCGTAGCGATGCTAAGAGTTTGTTGGAATTATATTAGCGATTACTGCATTATTTATGAAATCTTGCAGATAGGATGTCAAAACATTGTTTCCTCGATGTTTTTTTGAGGAAAGGTTGTATGTGATACAAACCGGAAGGTTTTGTCAATCCTGAAAGATGCTAATAAGTATGCAAAGCTCCAGCAATCCTTCTAGGGACTGGAGTAAGCATCTCGGAGTTGGAATGTATGCTTTGATGATGATCAAAGATTTTGGGTTTATACAAAGTTTATGAGAAACTTGTATTTCCAAAGAAGTGAGTGGGAGCACTATAGAATTTCTGATGAGTATATGTTGTTGACATATTGTGGATCAGAAATGACGTAGAATTTCTGGAAAGCATATAGGGTTATTTGAAAAGTGTTTTTCAATGGAAAACCTGGATTAGGCTACTTGAGTATTAAGCATTAAGATCTATAAGGCTTAATAGTACTTTCAAATGAATACATACCGTGACAAGATTTTGAAGGAGTTCAAAATGGATCGGCAAAGAAGGAGTTCTTGGCTATGTTATAAGGTGTGAACATTGAGTAAGACTCGAAACCTGACCGCGGCAGGATAGAGAGAAAGGATGAAGGTCGTCCCCTATCCTTTAGACGTAGGCTCTAAAGTATGCTATGCTGTGTACCGCACCTGAAATGTGCCTTGCCATGAGTCAGTCAAGGGGTACAAGAGTGATCCAAGAATGGATCACAAGACAGCGGTCAAAGTTATCCTTAGTAACTAGTGGACTAAGGAATTTTCTCGATTATGGAGGTGGTAAAAGAGTTCGTCGTAAAGGGTTACACCGATGCAAACTTTGACACTAATCCAGATTATTCTGAGTAGTAAACTGGATTCGTATAGTGGAACAGTTACTTGGAATAGCTCCAAATGTAGCGTAGTAGCTGCATCTACAAGATGACATAGAGATTTGCGAAGTACATACGGATCTGAAAGATTCAGACCCGTTGACTATAACATCTCTCACAGGCATAACATGTTCAAACCCAGAACTCATCGAGTGTTAATCACATGGTAATGTGAACTAGATTATTGACTCTAGTAAACTCTTTGGGTGTTAGTCACATGGGGATGTGACCTTGAGTGTTAATCACATATCGATGTGAACTGGATTATTGACTCTAGAGCAAGTGGGAGACTGTTGGAAATATGCCCTAGAGGCAATAATAAATTAGTTATTATTATATTTCCTTGTTCATGATAATCGTTTATTATCCATGCTAGAATTGTATTGATAGGAAACTCAGATACATGTGTGGATACATAGACAACACCATGTCCCTAGTAAGCCTCTAGTTGACTAGCTCGTTGATCAATAGATGGTTACGGTTTCCTGACCATGGACATTGGATGTCATTGATAACGGGATCACATCATTAGGAGAATGATGTGATGGACAAAGACCCAATCCTAGGCCTAGCACAAGATCATGTAGTTCGTATGCTAAAGCTTTTCTAATGTCAAGTATAATTTCCTTAGACCATGAGATTGTGCAACTCCCGGATACCGTAGGAGTGCTTTGGGAGTGCCAAACGTCACAACGTAATTGGGTGGCTATAAAGGTACACTACAGGTATCTCCGAAAGTGTTTGTTGGGTTGGCACGAATCGAGACTGGGATTTGTCACTCCGTGTAAACGGAGAGGTATCTCTGGGCCCACTCGGTAGGACATCATCATAATGTGCACAATGTGATCAAGAAGTTGATCACAGGATGATGTGTTATGGAACGAGTAAAGAAACTTGCCGGTAACGAGATTGAACAAGGTATCGGGATACCGACGATCGAATCTCGGGCAAGTATCATACCAATAGACAAAGGGAATTGTATACGGGATTGATTAAGTCCTTGACATCATGGTTCATCCGATGAGATCATCGTGGTACATGTGGGAACCAACATGGGTATCCAGATCCTGCTGTTGGTTATTGGCCGGAGAGTCGTCTCGGTCATGTCTACGTGTCTCCCTAACCCGTAGGGTCTACACACTTAAGGTTCGGTGATGCTAGGGTTATAGAGATATTAGTATGCGGTAAACCGAAAGTTTTTCGGAGTCCCGGATGAGATCCCGGACGTCACGAGGAGTTCCGGAATGGTCCGGAGGTAAAGAATTATATATAGAAAGTGCTATTTCGGACATCGGGGCAAGTTTCGGGGTCACCGGTATTGTACCGGGACCACCGGAAGGGTCCCGGGGGTCCACCGGGTGGGGCCACCTGCCCCGGAGGCCACATGGGCTGTAGGGGGTGCGTCTTGGCCTATATGGGCCAAGGGCACCAGCCCCAAGAGGCCCATGCGCCAAGAGAAAAGGGAAAGGAAGAGTCCTAAAGGGGGAAGGCACCTCCGAGGTGCCTTGGGGAGGAGGGACTCCTCCCTTGGCCGCACCCTTCCTTGGAGGAAGGGCCAAGGCTGCGCACCCCTCTCCCTTGGCCCTATATATAGTGGGGGGAAGGAAGGGCAACCATACCTAAGCCCTGGCGCCTCCCTCTCCCTCCCATGACACATCTCCCTCCTCCCGCAGCGCTTGGCAAAGCCCTGTTGGAATCCCGCTACTTCCACCACCACGCCGTCGTGCTGATGGATCTCCATCAACCTCTCCTTCCCCCTTGCTGGATTAAGAAGGAGGAGACGTCGCTGCTCCGTATGTGTGTTGAACGCGGAGGTGCCGTCCGTTCGGCGCTAGGATCATCGGTGATTTGGATCACGACGAGTACGACTCCATCAACCCCGTTCTCTTGAACGCTTCCGCGCGCGATCTACAAGGGTATGTAGATCCACTCCTCCCTCGTTGCTAGATGACTCCATAGATTGATCTTGGTGACACGTAGGAAAATTTTGAATTATTGCTACGTTCCCCAACTGTTTGTACCTAAATTATCAGGTTAGGGGCATATCTTACCATGCAATTTCTTCGAAGTTATCGGCGATATGTTTTCAACAACTTTTTCTCACGGGTCAAAATTATCGTGATGTTTGCATCTAAATTATCGGGTCCGGGAGCCTATATTATCATGCTATTTACACAATAGTTGCCGAGGAATGTTTTCAACGATTTTTTGTAAACCAAATAATGGGTAAGTCGGTCTACAATAATCATGTTTTTATAACATATACAACTTGGTAACTATAAAAATAACCATGTTGATAACTACAACCCGATGACTACATAATTGTTATGTTGGAACTACATATAGTCTTCCCTCCTATGATGACCCCTCTCTCACCAAATTACTACGAAGATTTGCTTGGATTCTACCATGACACGACGCATCATCTTCCCTTTGCCAACATCTCCCATCTGTCCAAGGGCATCTCATGTAAAATCCTCTTTGATCCCACCACCAATGTCGTTCTCGGCATCATCGGAGTGCTCGCGGGGATGCCTACTTCCATCAAGAAGTGAACCACAAATGATTCATGAGTGGAAGAACCGAGAATGCATTCTCTATAGAAATACAACAAAATCCGACTATTACCAATTCCTAAAAGAAAAAAAATCAAATGAAGGGCCGCACCATAGCAATGGCCTACTCGCGGTAATAAGATATCTACAGAATTAGCCCACTTCTGAACAAAACATCCGGCTTGCTAAGATGGTCAGGTACAAACATCATGATAACTTTGACTCGTGGAAAAAAGTTGTTGAAATAATAATATACCACTGATAACTTCTAAGTAATAGCATGGTAATATACGCCCTCGGACCTGATAACTCAGGTACAAACACCACGATACAGAAGATGCCTATCCCTAACGACCAGTCGGCAGGTATTTAGCTTTCTCCATTACTATATTGTATGGACTGTGATATTTGGCACATGTGTGGTGGATAGCAAAACTACCACACTCCTCCTTCCTCCCATATAAATACATGCATGCATGCATTAGGATATAGATTAGGGTGTGACTTACTCTCTTCCACGTCCATCCCTCTCTCTAATTACATACATGCACTAGAGGACAGAAAAGCTGATGTCATCTTAGATTCTCTCATATTTCAAAAATTCAAAATGTTTTGTAGCTTAAACCGTTGGTCCGATGCAAAAACCGTTTTCACATAAAATATTCATCGCGACGAGATCTTCGAAACTAGACCCATGTTGGTATGTTTCGACGAATCTTTTTTTCGGGTCAAATGTTACCACGCCTCGGCTACATAAGTTACCAAGCCTGTGGTATGCAACTTACCGTGCTATTTCCACATAAGTTACTGGGGTTATATTTTTCAGCAACCCCCCCCCCCCATGGGTCAAAAGTTATCGCGGGTGTTTGTACATAATTTAGTAGGTACGTGGTTCATATATTACCGTGTTATTTTCACATAAGTTATCGGGGGATGTTTCTCAAAATCTTTTTCCCCTTGGTTAAAAGTTTCCACGGTATTTGTACATAAGTTATAGGGTATGCGGTTCGTATTTACCATATTATTTTCACATTAGTTATCGGGGTATGTTCTTTCTCCTGGTCAAAAAAGTTACCGCGGTGTTTTTGGTAAGTTGTCGGGTATGCGGTTCACATATTACCGTGCTATTTTCGCACAAGTTACCTCGAGGATTGGAGTATGTTTTTCAACAACTTTGTTTCCCGTTGGTCAAAATTTTTACGGTGTTTATTCGTAAGTTATCAGACATGCAGTTCACATATTACCGTGTTATTTTCACATAAGTTGTTTTCAACAACTTTTTCTTCCGGTCTAAAAAGTTACCACAATATTTTTACTAAGTTATCATCTATGTGTGTATATTATCGTGCTATTTCTACATAAGTTTCTGAGGTTATATTCTTCAACAACTTTTTCTACTGGTCAAAAAGTTACTGCGGTGTTTCTATGTAAGTTATCAAGTATGTGTTTTGTATATTACCGTGTTATTTTCACATTAATTATCGAGATATGTTCTCAACAACTTTTTCCTCGCGGTCAAAAAAGTCAATTACCAAGGTGGTTGTACGTAAGTTATCGGGTAAACGGGTCGCATATTATACTATTTTCACATAAGTTACCAGGGGTATGTTTTCAACAACTTTTTATTTTGATTGAAAAAGTTACCGTAGTGTTTCTACGTAAGTTATCGGGTATGTGGTTCATATGCTATCATGCTATTTTCACATAAGTTACCGGAGGCATAAAAATGGTTCTCTCCTTCATTCACTCAAAAAACTACCACACCCCTACTTCATTCACTCTAAAAACATGCATGCGTTAGCACGATTCTCTCTCCTTTCACGTGTACTCCTTCTTCTAATTATATGCATGCACTAGAGGACAAAAAATGGTTGTCATCCTAGATTCTCTTTCTTCCAAAATTTTAAAATGTTTTGTACCTTAAACCATCGGTCTAATGAATAAATCGTTTTTACATAAAAGATTCATCGCGATGAGATCTTCGAAAGTAGATGCCATGTTGGTATGTTCCGACGCCTTTTTTATGGAAAAAGTTACCACGCCTAGGCAACATAAGTTACCACGTCTATTAAGTGCAAGTTACCATGCTATTTCAACATAAGTTACCAGAGGCATAAAAAGGTTCTCCGACCCCGTGGTTCGTATATTACCATGTTGTATTCATATAAGTTATCGGCCCTGCGGTTCTTATATTACCATGTTGTTTTCAGGCCTTTGATTCGTATATTACCATGCTCTTTGGTCAAAGTTATAGCGGTGCTTGTACATGAGTTACCATCCCGCGGTTCGTAATTACCGTGATGCTTCCGTATAAGTTACCGGGGGTATGTTTTCAACATTTTTTCCGCTTGATCAAAGTTACCATGGTGTTTGTACGTATGTATGTGATGTGTATGTAACCATTCTGTTTACACAAAAATTACCAGGGGTATGTTTTCATCGATTTACCCACCGAGTGAAAAATTACCATGATGTTTTTGTATGTAAGTTATTATGTATGTGATGGGTATATTACCATGCTATTTAGATAGAAGTTACCAGGGATATCTTTTCAACAATTTTTTTCTCCGGATTGAATTTACCGTGGTGTTTGTACCTAAATTATCAAGGTTGTGGTGCGTAAATGACTGTGTTGTTTACATAAAAAAGTAACCGGTGTATTTTCTACAACTTTTTACTACTCTTGCCCAAATCTAAAAACGATGATGACTATTACCGTGCTATGTACACATAAGTAACCGGGGTATATTTTCAGGAACTTCATCCACCCGAATCAAAGTTACCATGATGTTTGAGCGTAACTTATCAGTTCTGCAGTGCGTATATTACCATGTTCTTTATACGAAATTTACCATTGATATGATTCCGACAACTTTTTCCTTGGGCCAAAGCTACCGCGTTGTTTTTGCATAAGTTATTACGTCTACAGACGACTACAGTAAGTACATTACCATGCTATTTACCTAGAATTTATTGGGGCTCATGTTTTTCAACAAAAAATCAGGGTCAAAGTTGCCACCGTGTTTGAACGAGAGTTATCATGTCTCCGGTGGGTAAATTATCATGTTATTTACACATAAGTTAGGGTATACTTTTCAACAACATCCTCCATCCGGGTCAACGTTACCATGGTATTTGCGCTTAAGTTATCAAGTCCGCGGTGTGTATATTATCATGATATTTACATAAAATTTACCGAGCGTACGTTTCCAATAACTTTTTCCCTAGATCAAAGTTAACGCGGTGTTTTTACATAAGTTATCATGTCTGTAGTGTGTATATTACCATACTCTTTGCATAGGAGTTAACGGGGGTTTGTTTTAAATATTATTTTCCTGGGTCAAATTTACCATGTGGTGTTTCTACGTAAATTATCAGATTTGTCGTGTCTAAATTACCACAATATTTGTATAGAAGTTACAAATGATATATTTCTGCAATATTTTATTTCGGGTCAAAGTTAGCACGGTGTTCTACGCGCAATTCATTAGGTCTTAAAATGTAGTACAAGTGATCTACTAGAGAAGCCTCTGAAATAATGTAAAAGTATAAGAATAGAGAGAAAGATAACCTCATTTGTACTACTAAAATGATGTAATGTCAGGCGTTTGAAATAATATGTGTTTTCAGAACTTCTACATCACTAAGGTTTAGTATAGCATATGGTATTTTTTAGTAGTAAGTGTCAAGTCTTTAGTAGTATAAACCTCAAGTTTAGAGGCTTTTAGTACCGTTTGAGGTTCTGAAACTTGTTCTTTAGCAGTGTATGAGGTTGAGAGATTTTGTATGGTATGAGTTCCAGTAGTAAAAGTTATGAAACCTAATTTTAGCAGTACAAATGAGGCTCTTTAGTAGTGTAATACTGTAGTTTATGACTTTTCAGTAGTTCATTTGTATATTACTAAAAAAACCTCATAAAACCAAGCGTCAAGTTCAGAGGTTCTTAGTATAGCATGAGTCAAGCATCAAGTTTCAGTTTCAGAACAACAAGTATGGATTTGGACTATCAACTTTCAGTTTTAGAACAACAAGCATCAAGTTTCAGTTTCAGAACAACAAGTATGGACTTGGACTATCAACTTTCAGTTTTAGAACAACAAGTTTAGACGTAAAATGTATAGGAAGAAAGAAAGTGCTTCCATCAGAAACCACATAGGCAGGTGAGTCGAATGCTTGATCAACACGCGAGGAGGAGTAACGATCAAGCATTAAGAGGTAAAAAGGATCTCTACTACTTGGTGATGGTTTGCTGAGGTTGTGAAATGGTAAATGCCCAGTTCTTCAGTTATGACACTGTTGATTTTCTTCACAAGTTTCAGATACAAGGCCGCCAGACAGCTTCACCACGCTCGAGGCGCCCGATAAGTTATCACTCTCGGTCTCAGGCGTGGCAGCATCGAATCGGCTATGTCTTTCTCTGGCTCCCGGCGACAAGCCCATTTTCACGATGGCATGAGTGTGCATGCATGAACGATTTCATCAGGAAAATAAGGCCATGAAGGACGACGACCTGGGAGGCGCGAAAGGCGTCACCATGCGGCCACAGCGGGCACGCCGGTCCTGCGGCGCCGGCTGTGCGTGGCGGAGGTCCAGGTGCTGCACCATCTCCACTCCATAGCGCCGCCGCGCCGGCCGTGCGTGGCGGAGGTCCAGGTGCTGCACCATTTCCACTCCATAGCGCCGCCGTGGAGCATCAATCGGGAAGGTCACACCGGGGGATCCCGTCCCGTCGCCTGGCGCTGCTCACGTCGCCGGCAGGACGAAGGAGGAGCGGGGCGACTGCCGCGTCACCTTCAGGAGGAAGGAAAAGCAAACCCGTGTCGTCGCCGGGAGGATGAGTAGATAAATGGTCTCGTGTGTGGATGGAGGAGGCCCGGGCATCGGGGCAGTTGGGAATTGGGATGAAGTTAGACGAAGGATTGTGGGCGTTCGAGCAAAAATATGTGGTGTGATAGTTTTGCAATCTGGCACACAGTTGCCATATACATATTTTGATATTGTATTATGCGTCAACAATGCAGCTTGGTATTTCAATTCTCGTCCAACGTACTCATACGACCATATATAATTGAAAAAAATACACACGGGCTCGTACTACGACCTAGGAATTCCACGTGCATGGTACTAGGAACCGACCCCAAATTTTAAACCGGACTTGAAGCCAAGCCACCCCGACCGGCCAGCCATGCTTAAGAGCATCTCCAGCCGTGCCCCAACAGGCCCCTTTAGACCATTTTATCGGCGCCGGCGCGAAAAAAACGCCTGAGTCGCATCCTCGGGATGTCGAAAACCGCCGGTTCGGTCCGTTTTTGGGAACGGCGGTCGCAAGCCAAACCCGGTGCA
>NC_041384.1:674691737-674700382 GCF_002162155.2 Triticum dicoccoides
CGGCTGTCCCACACCGTCAGATGGAAAGTCAAGATTTTCTTCCCCGACTCGCCTCCCACCCCCCGTGTCTTCAGCCGCCACTAGCTGTATCCCGGCGCCGCCCGCCGCCCTTCACCGCTAGATAGCCAATCCCCGCCGAGAAAATAGCAGAGGTTCGCCGAGGCAGCCCCTCCACCAGCGGCTGGGTGTTTCCGACCGCCGTTTCCGGCCGCGGAGGGGTAGTTTAGCGGCGAGTACACGCCCGTCGGACGCAACGTATTCGGCGATTTGCCTGCCTCGGCAAGATGGACTCGGATGACGAGGAAGCGCTCGCCGCGCTGCTGGAGGAGGAAGCCGAGGCCGACGTCCAGGAAGTCGCCGCCCTCGCCCAGCTGCTGGCGAGCAATGAAAAGCCGCTGCGAGGTGGCTCGGCGCCGGGGCGGGTGAAAGCAAAGAACCGGCATCGTCTCGAAGGCTACTGCATGCTCTACTCCGACTACTTCGCCGACACTCCACTGCACGGCGACAAAACATTTCGGCGTCATTATCGGATGAGCCGATAGCTTTTCCTCAGAATTGTGAATTCCATCCGGGAGTTCGACAACTACTTCAAGTGCAAGAAGGATTGCACCGGCAAACTTGGATTCACCTCGATCCAGAAGTGCACAAAAGCGATGATGATGCTTGCATACGGAGCTCCCGATGATTCGCTCGACAACTATGGGTGCATGGCCGAGTCCACCACCATTGAGTGTTTTTACAAGTTCTGTCGGGCAGTCGTGGCAGTGTTTGGACCGCAATACTTGCGAACACCAATGCGGAAGACACTGCTCGGATCTTAGCGCAGAATGTAGCAAGAGGATTTCCTGGGATGCTTAGAAGCATCGACTGCATGCACTGAAAATGGAAGAACTGCCCATTTGCTTGGCAGGGGATGTATAAAGGCCCCAAAAGCGGTTGCAGTGTGGTACTTGAGGCGGTGGCCACACAGGACCTCTAGATTTGGCACTCCTTCTTTGGTATGCCAGGAACTCACAATGACATCAACGTGTTGCTGTGCTCCCCTGTTTTTGCCAAGCTTGTTGAAGGTCATTCTCCTTCGATGAACTTCGAGGTCAATGGGCGGCACTACAACAAGGGGTACTATCTAGCTGATGGCATCTATCCGAGATGGTCTACATTTGTGAAGACTATCTCAAACGTTGTGCTAGGAGGCAAGAAATCCCACTTTGCCAAGGTGCAGGAAGGATGTCGAGCGGGCTTTTGGTGTGCTCCAATCTCGATTTACTGTTGTCCGCTACCCTGCTCAGACCTGGTCGAAAGATCAAATGTGGGAGATCATGACTTGCTGTGTCATCTTGCACAACATGATCATCGAGAGCGAGCAGGAAGAGCCAGTGTTTGACATTGAATCATACTACATGCAGGGTCCTCTAGCCGAAGTTGATCACCAACTACCGGCAAACTAGACTGCCAACCTCAGTATGCGTCAGGAGATCCGAGACCCATAGGTGCATCATCAACTGCAGGAGGATCTGGTGGAGCACCTATGGAGGCTCAAGAGCGACGCCGGGCTCAATGTGTGATGAAATATAAGTTTTTATTTGTTGAACTATATAATTTGTATTGAACTATTTGTTGTTGCACTATTTTGTTGAACTAGTTGATTTTCTGTGATGAACTATGTAATAAAAATATATTTATGTTCATAATTGAACGCCGAGCCACGGCGAACCACGTCGAATATGGGTCGATTATCACCCATATAGGGCATTTATTCGTCAAAAGTGGGTCGAAAACTGGACCAATCTCGACATCTGAGGGCGACGACTGGACGCCCAACCGCCCTCAACACCGATTGTATCACCGACTCGTTTTCAGGAAACGATTTTTATGTCTCCTGAGAGGCTAACGGCTGGAGATGCTCTAACGTTTCTCCGTCCCCAATTTGTTTATCTCGCCGTTCCCATCCCTTCGAACGTTCATCATTTTGTTCTGTCTTTCTTTTCTTTGTTGGACGAGTTCAATCACGTGGTACCAGAAAAACATACATACTGTCGCGGCAGCAATCCCAGGCCCTGCCTTGGCGGGATACTCAAATATTAATGGCACTGTACGTACTGTATGCATGCCAAGATAATATCATCGCACTGTGAAACTACACAGTATGGACCAGATCCTGACAAGAAAAACTGACTAGGCAGCAGACACAAAACCCAAAGTGGACACTTGCCACTTTCTAAAATAATCAGCATCAAACTAGTACTGTATTTGTCTATTATCCTGTCGTGTTAATAGTGGTACACTATATATGTTGTTTTTATCATCCCCACTGCATTTGCACGATTTGCATCTCCGAGCGCAAGCAAGCAGGCAGTCGGCGCGCAATAGGGAGGATCCAGCAAACATTTGACACATGGAAGTGGTTGTAGATCTTTGGGGAGGACAATTATTCCCTCAACACAAGATGTTGATTCCTGCCCAAAAGGAAAGCGGAAATGGTATATATCCATATCCATCTATCCGTCTATCGGTTCCATCTATCCCTTCCCACAAATGCACAAAGAGGTAGGCCCAGAAGGGCATACGTACATATCTCGCCATCAGGCTAATGGATGAATGAAATGTGCAAACGAGCTGGCGGTGCAACTTGGTCCGGGCAAAAGTTGGGAAAAGGAAAGGAAAAGACCTCCTCACCTCCCCGAACAGGATAATGCAGGAGGAGGTGCGTGTATACGTAGTAGTACGATGCATACAATTGGTCGGGGGAGACGGGCGGAGTGGAACAAAGCCGAGCTTTCGTGCTAAAGGCGTGTGCGATTCCACTTACATTATTGCTTTCGCCCTCCACTTCCTTCCCTTTCCTTTTCCTCGGATGCAGGTCGCGATTATGGCCGCCTTAGAGTACTTCTCCATGGTCGTTATATTTGTGGCATAGCAAACGCGCTACATAATGCTTGGAGGGTATGCACAAACAGAACCAACATTTTTTCTTCTGCAAATGGGATCCACCTGTCAATTGGGTCGTAGATTCTTCCAAAATTCAAAATAACACATTCAATCAGTTTCATTTATGTAGTTAGGGGTGGAAAATTAGTCGCACTGTAATTTATATTTATAGAATCAATAACTATTTAAACTAATTAAGCTAACCCTTAAAAAACTAATTAAGCTAACTAGTTGCGGCCACCTCCAAGGCCATTGCGACGGCGGCGGGATTCCACAGCGGAGGCGGAGTCGACATTGAATGGCCCAGAAACTCGCATCGGAGACTTGGCGCGCTCGTCCTAGGCCAGCTTTGTGTCAGCGTCCACGACGGGGGCCGGGGTGGAGGCAGGCGCGCGGTCTCTGTTTCATTGCTCCCTTTATGCATCCTCCTTTTGACCCTCCTTCACCACCACTTCGTAGAGGTCGCAAAAAGGGGGCCCATAGATCCAGATGCTCCTTCCCCTCTTCGTTCAAAGAACTAAAGGCGAGGGGGATCGCGCCCTGGACGATAAGGTGGTGTATTGTAGTCAAACAAGAGGGGGTTGTGAGGTGTCGGAGAGAGGACTGGATAGACGGGAGATGGCGGGACGTCAACCTTTTATAGACCACCGCGACACCATTAAGGAGACATTTGAGGAGGCGCGGATGACCATCAATTTTGGGCGTTGCTAATGCGCCACCGGGCTTCACAAGCAAGCCATGAGATGATGCCATGTGACAGACATCCGATGGACTGCCATGAGAATCAGAGGGAGCGGTTGGGCCATTTAATTATCAGATGGTTGACGATCATATTTTCCTCCTCACCGGTGGTGAGTGGGAGGCTGCACTGCTTCAAATTCATAGGAAAGTTATTTCGCAGTTTGAGTCGACACGACGACTCTACTAAGGCTCCGTTCGGTGCAAAGGTTAAGAAAACTGTGGGAAACTAGAAAACACATGAACGCCCTGAGAATCGCTTGGTAAAACTGTGGATTAGAAGTTACTCTCAGACCCATTTGAAACACATGCACTTAGGGGCAAAGCTATGTTGGGGCAAAACCCGGCCGTGGCCCGCCCAGGTTAGCACCAAATAGTGAAGATTAAGGAGCCCTTAATAGGAAAGTTATTAAGATCAGCTTTAACCTAGTCTGTTTGGCCCGCCTAATGATTTTATCATAGCTCCGCCACTGCATGCACTTCCATTTCGCACAAAATATGCGTGGTTTTCGTGTGAATAACTTGTGTAATTTTACGTCGAATATGTACCGCTTGGAAATAGGTGAGCCGACCCACTTGTACGTGCGGCCGTACGTACTCCCCCTCAATCAAGTTCAGACTACTGTAGCGCACGTACACGCATAAGATATTCCATCCCCGTACACCACGGCTGGGTGAAGATGTGATTGCATTGGCGCCCGAACGCAGCGGAAACTTCTCGGTGCGAAGTGCTTATCATCTCGTCTTGGACGAACGACATCCACCCTTTTCTGTCGCAGCAAGCAGGGCACTGGACGGGCGACGTGCCGTCTGGGCACTTATTTGGAGGTGCCTTGCTCCACCTAAGGTGTGTATCTTTGCGTGGAGGCTGGCATCTAACTCTCTTGCTACTTGGGCTAATAAACACACACGGTCCATGGAACTTTCTGACTTTTGCCGGGTCTGTGCGATGGAACGGGAGGATATTTTCCACGTCTTCTGTAGATGCCCGAGAGCAGTATCATTATGGCAAGCTATGGCGGAGCATTGGAACTTGCCGGAGATCCGACGAGTCAAGCCCACAGGTGAGGAATGGCTCTTCGATATGTTGCATGGGCTGGGCGACAACGATCGCATGAGAGTCTTGATGGTGCTGTGGCGTAGCTGGCACGTCCGGAACGAGATCGTCCATGACAAACCACCGCCCCTGGTGGAAGCTTCACGTTGGTTCCTGCTAAGCTACGAGAAGTCTCTTTTGGGTATCCAGCAATTCCTGGACGATGATATTGTGAAAGGTAAAATGGTGATAAACTTTGACAGCCGTAGTGCATCGACAACAAGTACTGTACCTGCACCACAACCTCCCGCTTGCTGGGTTCCACCTGCAGCTGGCCGGGTGAAGCTAAATGTTGACGGCTTCTTCATCGAAGCTAGTGGTGAAGCTGGAGCAGGTATGATCCTCCGGGATAGTTCAGGGACCATCGTCTTCTCGGCATGCAGGTCCATTTTATCTTGCTCGGGACCATTACAAGCAGAACTCATGGCATGTTTGGAAGGACTCAACCTTGCGCTGCAATGGTCTTCGCTGCCGGTGGACGTAGAGATGGATTGTCAATATGCCGTCAAACTCATTAAATCTGAGACACAAGATAGGTCACCACATGCAATGATAGTGCAGGAAGTGAAACGTCTCCTAGGTGAAAGGGATAGCTCTATTGCTCACATTAGTAGGAATCAAAATTCTGTTAGACATAGATTAGCCATGTTTGGCCGTGTAGAGGCTAGGACTGCAGTTTGGTTGAGGTCAGGCCCTACGGATGTACCCCAACTTTGCATGGACGACCTGGTTCCCCATTGAGCAATGAAAATCCCTTTTAACCCCGAAAAAAAAAATATTCCATCCCCGTAGGTACGTGCATGTGCCATGATCAACGCCATTTTTATTTATTTTTGAGTTGGACATTCATCAATCCCATTGATTAGGGGGAATGGTGACTGCACCCATATACGTACTTCACGCGTACTGTCAGTACTCCGTCGATCCGAAGGTGGTTAATACTTGTAGAGTATAGCCCATCCAGCACCAGCAGGCGCGGCCAAGCTAGCTAGCTTCCACATTCTTCACTCTGGGCGTTACGCGCTTGGATCTCGCCTTCTCGTCGCCGATCGACTTGCCGGCACGACGTCTGTCAGCGACATCCTCCTGTGGTGTTCTCCTCCCAAGGGCAAGTTGAGGAAGGCGACGAGGGAGGCCATGCAGATGCAGCTAAGACAGCAGCGGCTGCATCTATCGATCCGCGCGCCCGTCCCGTATTCTGTAGTCTTGTTGTACTCTGAATTCTGTTACAGTACTAGGCCCATCGGCACGCCCGGATTTTCCCAAAGATCTGACTGTTATCTCCGTGGGGTTCGTTCGTTTGTACGAAATTTCGTACATAGTAGAATTGAAGTGCCGTCACGTCAAGCATGATGAGCCAACACGGGCCGGACCGACGAACGAAGAGGGGTGTCATACTCATGCACGGGCGCTGATAAGCAGCTGCTAAGGGTCTGTTTGGTTTCAATAAATCAGCTGACTTATAAATCAGGTGACTTAAAATCAGCTTGTTTGGTTGTCATCTGATTTATAAGTCACCTGAGCACACCTTCTCATCTTATTTTTTATTGTAATGATGATGGGACTCATATAAAAAAGGATGACTTATAAGTTTTAAGTTGGGGTGAAACAACTTATGACTTATAAGTTGGATCCGTTAGGCAAAATAAGTCACCTTTTATACTTTTCGACTTATAAATTGATGACTTATTTAAAACCAAACAAGGCCTAAAGTTGTCTTCAGGGCCGGCCCTGAGGGGGGGCAGCAGGGGCGGCCGCCCCGGGCCCCTGAATTCCAGGGACCCCTTCCCACGACATATGTAGGCTAGCCCATGGTCGGTAGCCCACGAGGACGTCGTCACGTCTTTTTTTCCAGATCGAGTTCACCTTGTTCACTGGTACGCGATGATTTCGGCTGATTCAGATTCGCCCCAATTATCGATCGCAAGCCGGCGACTCCGGCCTCGTCTAGGTCGTCCTCACCATATACCCCAAGTGCCGCCGGACCTTGGAACTTCATGACCTATTCGTCGACGCTGCCGCACAGGTTGGACTCCACACAACTGGAGATCGATCCATACATGCTTGCCTCCCAATACTATACCGGAGTCACCGCCTCACGACCTACCATCTCCAGAGTCATCTTCAGGTGTGTATGCATGGGAACAATACAATTTGTTTTCCATCTAAGACGCATGTGTGATCTAGTTTGTGATTCTATGTATCTCGTAAATTCATGGTAGGGAAGCGGCACCAAGAGTCTGGTAATCACTTGGCCATGGATGTAAAATTGTAAGATCATGTACTTGTTTAAAATTGACATTCATATTCATGCTTTTTATTTTTTATATAATCTTCAGTTGAAACTGTTGGATGAGACCGTCATAATTTTTATATTGTGAGAATCAGATCCATTTTATTTATGTAAATATAGACTTTGGGATAGAAAGGACATTACGTCAAGTTGTTAGCCACACACGGGATCAACCTCATCTCTAAGCGAAGAGCCCGCAAGCATGTGCGCCTCTTTATTTGAAAATCTTCTCTCGTAAAGAAAGGAGATATCATCGAAGGCCTTGCTTAATCTCTTTTGTAGTCTACCCACAATGACACAATAAACCATCATGGGGGATAGTGATGACCCGGATGCAGTGCTAGCGATTCCGTCTTTAAGAACGAAGAAAAATTATGGTTAGTGAAAGCGCTTCTTAGCATTGTCTAAGGGTTTCAGATTCCATCAAAGATGACACTTGATGCTATCAGAAAATCACCCTCATGGCTCCTTGCGACTGTAAACACCACAACCTTGTTTTCTTGATTTCTTACTACGCTAAGAAAACAAGGACGAGTATATGGATCCATACATCGACATTGCTAGAAGAAAATTTCAAGGGCCCCTAGATTTATTTTCGCTCCGGGCCCCCAAAATCCCAAGACCGGCCCTGGCTGTCTTCCCTTGATGCTAGCCAGGAGCAGGAAGTCGTACGTGCTGCAACCTCCTAGCTGCCTGCTTTCGCACAGCAGCTGCTTCTTAATTACCGTTGGCCTCACCGGATCAATTGCATGCGCAGTGGGAGTGCTCCATAGTTACACTTGCCACGGCCTTTTTTCGTCGATACCAGATCCCAGCACGTACGTACTCGAAATGTTGATCGTTTCGTCCAAAAACCCTAGCCCGAAATTAGTCGTACCTACTGGAGTGGAGAGCGCGACATGTTTCTTGCGCTTAGCAGTGCGCTCAATTACTACAGGATCTGCAAGTAGATCGCGTCCTCGTCGCAAAACCAGGGACAGCAGCTGGCAGCTGCTCCCGTTCGCCAGACAATCTGGGAGGCAGAGGAATCCCCCGCGAGTACGTTTGGTCAAAGATACTACTAGTGGCTCCAGTATGTTCAGTCCGTTCGTGCTTAATCAATCCGTCCATCGGCTAATGCGGTTGCATGATGGTGATCGGTCGTTTGTTGTTTGTTCGACCATGACTCAATGATCATGCAGCAGGGAAGGTTGAGCTGCCTGAATTACAGGGGGCGTGCAATTGACCAGAAATGTGTGTGTATGTTTAGATATTCCTCGAGCTGACAAATAGTGCACTAGTAGGCACTACCAAACCTGTCTCGTCTTCTTTATTTGGTCGTCGAGACGAGCTCCAGGGATTGTTTAGCCTTATTATCTGCTGTTCTGCTGCACGAGTCACCAGCTAATGGCGCCAAGCCATCGACTAATTAGCATATGACTAATCGCTAGTGAGTGCGCGCTGCATGGAAATGGCGAAACGTATGCGATGACGACGGGAAGCCCGTAGCTAGCCCGTGGGTGTGTGACCAGGTGCGCTGCATCTCGTCTGAATCCTTTTGCAACCCCATGTATGTAGAATGTAGGTAGGCCACTTCTGAGTGTCCTTTTG
>NC_041384.1:674700651-674713135 GCF_002162155.2 Triticum dicoccoides
GGGGAATAGGTTAATCTTGCTTGGTCCTTTCCATCATTGCTTTGGATTGGAGATTTGGAGTCCATGGTCTTCTCCTAGCATAGATACAAAAATACTTGAAAAACAAATTCAAAAACAACTATTCTTCTACCTGCGTGTGTGTGTGTGTGTGTGTGTGCGCGCGCGCGCCTCTTTTTGGCCGTGAACCCGTGATAGGAGGCGGAGCATTCGGATGAGACTTGATGGGGATGGCTGTTAGTGGAATGCTCCGTGGCCTAAATGGTCCAAACAGCGTTCCCTCATCTTTAGGTGGCTTGTCTCTGTTCACCACACATGATAAAAAAAACCAAGGAAGATGAATACTAGCAACGATCTGAGTGGAGGGCCCTACCCCCAAGCTCTGCTAGCAGCTAGCGATAGCCAAACCTTTTCCCCCGGTCACTTTCTCGTTTTTATGATTATCACCACTCGCACTGCAACTGCATGCATGATCCTGTATGAGCAAAGTTCATGGGAAGAGAGTGGAAAGAGCACAATCTGTCTACTTGTACCTGCGATTGAGGATCTTGACAGGGTTACCATGTTCTACTGTATTGCACCTGCACTTTTATCTTCACTATCGACATATAGATTAATTATGGTCTAGGACAATTATCTTGAGCTTAACTTGTGGACAACTACCTGTTGGCCTACCCCCCATCCAGTCATTTTCATCCCCCGGTGCTCTCTAGACAAACAGCCAGGACAGACAAAAAATATAGAAATATCCAATGTGCTGAAAATGATGTGATGTGTCTGTGGGCCAGTTAAACACGGACATGAAATATCAAATCAGTACATCTCCCTTCTGATGCCGCCTCCCCGTTACTTTCACATTGTGTATCAGTTTTTCTTTTCTCATTGGGCGCGCGTACTCTTTATCTTTTTTTTTTTGCGGGGAGTACTATTTATCTTTTGACATCACATCACGAAGCACAACTTGAGGAAAACATAATAATTCTTTTGCAGTGGTAAGCAAAGACTAGCTCGGACGCACACGTGGCGTTTTGAGGAGAACACCCGCGCAAAGTATGTTTTACGTCTCCGTCATGTTGGACACTGAGACACGTACTTAATCCAACCTCTTTCCTTACGTGTCCCTCAATGCTAGCTAGCTAATCAAATGGATTCCATTAGGTGCATTTTAAATGCGGGCACCAGCAAGCCAAAAGCAAGTGCTAGTACAAACTACATGCCCTAAAATAGATAGATGAATGTATATAGGTCCTGGACAACTATTTGTTTTGCCACTACACTTGGACGTATTTGGCAGCTGGTTAATTACCATGCATGTATCAATGTACAGTTGTCTTTGGGCAAGGGAACTTTTGGTCTATGGGTGTATATGCATCCTATGTGGAAAAAAATTAGTAATTATATAAAAAGACAAAATTTCTGATTTTTTAAGATAAAGTTGACCCTCCATTATACTTGTAAGGAAAATTCCACAAAAAATACCCGTTGACTTCTGTTTTAAAAAATACGGCCAAAATAGTGACAATATTGACCTATAATAGCAAATAATTTTTAAAAAATTCTCCGGAAGTAAATGCCAGATTTTTGTTCTCGAAAATTTATATACTAGAGCAAAATAAAGTCAAGTTTATTCCCAAATACCTACTAAACTTTTTTGACTTTTTTTTATTTTTTTTCATATAGGGTGTATATACACCCAGGAACTAAAGGGGTATTTCTCATTCTTAGGAAGCTATCCAGGTATATATGCTTAATTTTTTTTAAAAAATCATGCTTAATGATTTTGTAGGAGGTGCTACCATATGCACTATAGCTAGCTCGTAGTATAGTGCAAAATGGTCCTAGCCATTGGTCTCGGTGATTTCTTGGATCTAGCAGATGTCCTAACTGCTGATCAGATTAAGTGTAGGGCATGGTATCCTCATGGATGCATGTGAAAGCAACAAGTACTGGTACTAGTATATATGTAATGTCGCTTTTGCTGGGGGAGTTAATTGCATAAAATCATCACATTGGGGCTTCGTTTGCGGAAAATTGAATGCACGGTAATTTTTGCCAAAAATCACTGTGCATTCAACGATCTTTTTGCAAAAACCACTGATCGGGTGATTTAGCTCGCTTAATCACTCTTTGACAAGTGGGGCCGGATTGTCGGGAGCTGACTTGGCAAAACATTTACATACACCCCCTTAGATCTAGAAAAACAAAAGCAATTAAGCCCCTCCCCCTCACACCGTCGCCCCACTCGTCTGCCGCCACAGCAGCCACCACGGCTGCCTCCGGCGAGGAGGCGACACCGCCAAAGGCGTAAGCGGGCTCCTCAAACACGCCGGCGGGCTCCTCCGGCTCCCGGCCCTAGCCGTGGTCCGACGAGGAGGGCGGCCCGGTTGCCGGCGGCAGGCCGAGCTTCTCGTCCGAGGCCTCGAGAAGGAAACCCAGCTCTGGACATCCCCCCTCCCCCGAGTGGCTCACTTCACCACCTCCGGCTCCCGTCGCCATCGCGAAAACTCCACACGACCCTGCAGCAGTGCTGCTGGAGCTCCGCCGACTGGCGAGCGGTCCTCCTCGCTGCCCACTACTGCTTGCTCTCCTCATCCTTGGCCATGGCAGTAGCTAGCCGCGCACCTGACTCGTCCCTAGCGGCCAGCAACATCAACGCGGTTGGGCACCGGCGGGGAGATGCGGAGGCGAGTAGCAACAGCCTTTGGCAGCAACAACAGCGGAGAGCGGCTGCAGCGGCGGCGGCGAGTAGCAACAGTCGTTGGCAGTAGTAACGGCAGAGAGCTGCGGCGAGCAGCACCAGCCGCGGGCAGCCGCACACTCAGTAGTTGCGGGAGGCAAGATGCACCAACTGTCCTTAGGTGCTCGTCCATCAGGCGTTAGGTCAGGGCGGCGGCGTCGCCTCCTCGCCGGAGGCAGGCGTGGCGGTTGCTGTGGCCGCAACCGAGCGGGGGGAAGGGGAGGGGCTTGATTGCTTTTGTTTTTTAGATCTAAGGGGGTGTTTGTAAATATTTTGCCAAGTTAGCTTCCGACAATTTGGCCCCACTTGTTAGAAAGTGATTAAATGAGCTAAATCACTCGATCAGTGCATTTTGCAAAAAGATTACTGAATGTGCGGTGATTTTTGCAAAAATAAATAGCGAATAGGTAGTTTTTCACAAACGAAGCCCCAAATGTGGTGGTTTTATGCAATTAACTCTGCTGGGGATAAGAAGCTGGATGATAACTATTCTAATTCGAAGGGGTCATTGGAATGAGAGGCCCCTAACTTTAGCATCCACCTCCTAAAGGTAACGGAGGGTGGGCTAATTAACTGATAATTATATCAGCAAGCACGAAAGACATACATTGGCTAAACCTAAGCATCATGAAAAGGTGAGAGTGAGCTAATTGGTAATGACATTAGTGGCCAAAGACATATTAGCCAAACCTAAGCATCATGAAAGGTAAAGCTCCGGGTTTTGTTATCCTAAAAGCCTAAAAGGCATGAGGTTTCCTTGCTTTAACATTGCTTAATCCTCAAATTAGGCTCCATCACACCCAACCACTGGATGGCTAGGCCCTACAAGAAGAAATTAAAGGCCACAAGCAGCACTGCTTAGATGGAGGAGAAAATTAGAGGTGGAGTTTGGGATCAATGTAGCTACCACAATAATACTATAGATCATCACCATGAGAGCATGCATTAATTTAGGTTAGAGGGAATTAAGCTGAAAACTTTCATTAATGCAAAAATATGTCTAGGGGTGGAGTGGGTAGGAAAGTAGAGTATGATTTACTTAACACAAAGATTGTAAATGAGCAAACGGCGAAAAGAAGTCTGGCATCCTAGTAGTATTACATAGGAAACCTCGAGTTTGATTTCTCCCACTCTTGTTCTTTTTGCATACAAAGTTTGATCTGTTATTAAGAAACTAAATTGATCGCGAAAGATGGAACCTCTAATATTATTCCAACACGCATCTTCTAGAACACATGCATTTCGGTTCAATGGAGCCCAAAGTGTGCAATGATGCGAATTTTAAGATCAATGGACATCACCATCGGTGGTAAATCGCCATGCCAGCACACAAAAGGGATTAAACTAGTAACCCTCATGATCAAGTACATGAACATGAGAAATTAAATTATTCGATCCTCGCGAATAACAGGCGAGGCGAACAATGAACATCATTGGCTATTGATCTTAATCAAATTGCCTTTGTAAGGAACGCGCCAGTTAATTAAAGAAAGTACGGAAGCAGGCAAGCAAACCGGCACGGATCAATGCTCCGCGCATTATATATTGATCATATAGCTATGGTTATTCTTCTTCCAATCCGTGGTATTCCTCTTCGATGCACATTCATGGTACCTACCGAAAGAGCACAAAAGGGTCCATCGTTTTTTAGAAGGACAAATGAAAACAATTAGAGCAACACCTAAACGTACGTCCAGTACTCGGAGACTTTAGATCCTGGCAGGAAGGATAAGCACTTGTCTGTCCCTGTCAACGTGGAGGTCACAGGGAACGTCGGCGTAGCGGGATGGGTGGATCCGACGTGGGGGCTGAGGCGCCACCTGTCGAGACGGGAGTGGGCCCTGGAGGGCGTCCGTGGGGATGCCATGTGGAGGCGTCGCTGTCCTGGACCGGGACGGATGGTGGATGGAGCTGAGCTGAGGAGGATTGGAGGAGAGGAAGCGGGTTGGTGATGAGCTAATCATCATCATCGGCAAGGCAAAGCTCATCGGTGGATCGATCGAGTGAGTCACGGATCACCTACTTCTACATGCATGCATGTGGGTATGATCGATGCATGTGCATATGCATGGGAGCAAAGGGGTGATCAGTAAGAAAAGTTCTCCCTCAGTTCCGACTTACTTGTCGCAGGTATAGATGTATCTAGATGTATTTTAATTTTACATACATCCATTTCTGCGACGAGTAATTTGAAACGGAGGGAGTAGTTTTTAAAGAAAATAGAAGTGACAAGCATTGATGGAAGGTTAGGTAAGAGATTTACGTTAGTCTTCGTAGATGCAGGATTATCGTAACTGGAAACCACATGTGTGGTCCATCATCCATTGGCGGCTTGATTAGCGACTACCCTAATAAGTTTGGTTCGTACACGAGTAGTTAGGAGAAACAGTGCTCCTGCTGCTACAGTTTGTCCATGGAAACACAGGACAGGCGTGATCCACCCGTCCATTGGCGGCTCGGCTGATCAGTTAATCAATAGCTGGTGAGCATGGTACTGCAATCGCAGAAATGCCAGGCGTACTGTTACTGCGTGCTTGCATGCACCACCCCCACTTTGCGTTATCCAATGAGAGTCGGAACCTCGTCTGCACCCCCACATGCGTGTTCTGTTGCTGGTGATCCATCTCCCCACACACCGGACGATAAGAAAAATGGAAAATAAGCATATCGCTGCCGTTGCGCAACGAGCTCAAGTCATCAGCAAGGGTCCATAGCCAAGCTGGACATAAAAGAGATGTATGCTAATATACTACTAGATGGCGTCTCATCCCCTCTCCTCACGTGCGGACGTCAAATGGCCGGGGGACAGCGCATCGGCCGCCGCTATAGATAGCTTTGCATCCATCATGTCATGTCACGGCACTGCACGCAGGACGCAGCCACGCTCCTTCACAGAAAGAGACGGGAGAGAACGAGTGAAGAAGGAAGGCAAGGGCGCAAGGCACACACGTCGACCGTCGTGTGCGTGCAAATGACGGGTGAAGACGGACGGGTCCATCCCACATGTCCGTGTCATCTTTGTGGGCTCGGGTGGCGGGGTGGGAGGTACGTACTCCTACAACACAACAGCGCATCACATGTTAACGTACACGCCTCAGCATTATGCCGAAATTTACTAGTTGAAGCCGAAGCACACTACGGTCACTGAACTTTAAAATACGCTTAATACAGTCATTGGATATGAGTTGCGGTGATTATACGGTCACTGACTTATTGTAGAGCTTGGTATTCTATCTGCATATACTTCGTTGACTGGTTAAAATAGTCTGTGTGGCACTTAGTGAAGGAGGGTCAGCGGCACGACTCTCCCTGTCCTGTTGGTCCCGTCTGTCAGTTTATGAAATAAAAAACAAATAAAAGAGAAGGAACAGTGCGCGAAGGTGTAGAAGTCACACCCAATATCTTTCGGTTGCAGACTACGATGATGGCTAACCACTCGAGACAATACATCCAGATGTTTAGCAATAGATGTTTAGCAATACATTCGGTGGCCTACCTCAACTACGCTGGTTCTCGTGTCCACGGAACATCACGTCGAGGCCGCACACAGGGACGGCACACTCACGCATGGACAGCATGCACCCGTACAAAGTATGCAACCACACTCACGCTGTCACGCATACACACACCATACTCACTCACAGCAGAAATCAAAAAAAAAATCACACATAACACATACTCCCTTCGTCCGAAAATACTTGTCATCAAAATGAATAAAAAGGATGTATCTGAACTAAAATATATCTAGATACATCCCCTTTTATTCATCTTAATGACAAGTATTTCCGGACGAAGGGAGTACTAACACGTACGCAGGCACACGCACAGCAAAAAGAAAAACAACATAGCAAGAAAGAAACAT
This sequence comes from Triticum dicoccoides, assembly GCF_002162155.2. Taxonomy (NCBI): domain Eukaryota; kingdom Viridiplantae; phylum Streptophyta; class Magnoliopsida; order Poales; family Poaceae; genus Triticum; species Triticum dicoccoides. The sequence goes on from NC_041384.1 coordinate 674,707,248, forward strand.
GCACGCACTAGCCGTCAACATACTAGTTTATGCTTCTGTAAAAAAACATAGTAGCCTATGGCCATGGTGAAACAAAGAAAAAATCAATAAAAAGTTGAAACACAGTACCTTGTCTACACTCTTATAGTATGAGCCTCGAGAAAATTATGAAAAAACAACGAAGGCCCAGGTGGTTAGCGCGTGAGGTTTACGACCTTTATTTATTTATTCTCTTGACTTCTCTCTCATACTCACTGACAGATGAGACCCTTAGAGGTGGGCAACTCGTATTAAATGACCGGTCAATTGGACAAAATACAATGCTCTACGGACTATATAATCACCACAACTCGTATTAAATGACCGTATTGAGCGTATTCTAAAATCCAGTACCCGTAGTGTGCTTCGGCTTCAACTTCAATAACCATTAGTGTATTTATCTCTTGCAAAAATCACTCCAACTTTTCTGATAACGACAAGTGACGCACAGTTTCTCTTTTTTCATAGATCCGTTTATTTAAAATGTTTTATCTCTCAAACCGTGTGTCCAAATCTCGAACCGCTTTTCACCGTTGGATTCCTCGCGTCGAGATTTTTAAAACTAGATCTCATGTTGATAGGTTTTGACGAATTTTTTTTCACGAAAAAACCGGACCAAAAAAATAGAACCGGAAGCACGAGTTTTTTCTCTTTCCGAATGAGGCACGTCCGTGCCTCTCACGAAATCACAACCGTGTCTCTCACGGAAACAAAACCGTGACTCTCAGAAAAAAGCGCGTTCATTTCCGAGAAGGCACGACCGTGACTCTCGCTAAAGCACAACCGTGTCTCTTGCGAAAGCAAAACCATGACTCTCACGAAATGAAAAAACAGAAAACGCATCTTTTTTTCGTTTCCGAGAGGCACGGCTGTGACTCTCACGAAAGCACAACCGTGCCTTTTGCGGAAACAAAACCGTGACTCTCGCGAAAGAAAAAAAAACAGAAAACGCGTTTTTTCTTTTCCGAGAAGCACAGCCGTGACTCTCGCTAAAGCACAACCTTGCCTCTCGCGAAAGCAAAACCATGACTTTCGCGAAAGGAAAAAACAGAAAAGTGTTTTTTTTCGTTTTTGAGAGGCACGGCTATGACTCTCGTGAAAGCACAACCATGCCTATTGGGGAAACAAAACCGTGACTCTCGTGAAAGAAAAAACAGAAAACACATTTTTTTTCGTTTCTGAGAGGCACGGCCGTGACTCTCGTGAAAGAAAAAAAACAGAAAACACGTTTTTTTTCATTTCTGAGAGGCACGGCCGTGACTCTCGCTAAAGCACAACCGTGCCTCTCGTGAAAGCAAAACCATGACTTTCGCGAAAGGAAAAAAATAGAAAAGCGTTTTTTCGTTTTCGAGAGGCACAACCGTGACTCTCGCGAAAGCGCACCCATGCCTCTCGCGGAAGCAAAACCGTGACTCTCGCGAAAGGGAAAAGAAACAGAAAACGCATGTTTTTTCCGTTTCTGAAAGGAACGGCTGTGACTCTCGCGAAAGCAAAATCGTGACTCTCGTGAAATGAAAAAGAAAGGCGGTTTAAAAAAATCAAAGAGTTAAGGGATACCGGTGAAAAATCAAAACGTCGAAAAAACCCAGAAAAAACTGTTTAAAAAGTCAAAAACACATGCGAGAAAATAAAAAAAAACAAAATTCGGAGAGAGCGCCTAGAGCGCGACACGTGGCGAATGACTAAAATCATACCAAATAGTGCTGATCGTTACGAGGCTTCCAAAAAAGCGCTCGTTAATTAGTTGCTCTCGGACTATGCGTTCCCAAGTTTTACCTTGATGCCCCTCCGCACCCGTACCGTATGTAGAGTCCAGAGGGCGCACCCAAGCCCAAGTTGAGCGTATGATCCCGTTCGCACTAGTGCTAATTTCCACGTTAATAACAGTATCCTTTCCGGAGAAAAAAAAATGGTTAGATGGGATTCATTCAGCCCCTGATTAGTCACGCCATGGCGTGTCGGTGCGCTATTGACTTTGCTGGCTCCACGTTATAAATAATCAAATTAAGAGGCGCCCTCCATTATATAAAGTCTGGACCACGCACCATCCTCCAATGGTTTAACAAACAGGTCAAAACTATTAACAAGATAAGGTGACAGGGCACCAGGGAAGAAAAAACAAGATAAGACGACAGTGATGAGGAGGGAGCTTGGTACCATCTGCGTCAGCGTCACTGAACCGAACCACCCTCCGCCAAAGGCCAAAGCCAAAATACATCATGCATAAATTAAACCAAGCGGCTCGGTATTCCAACTGTCATCCAATGTTCTATGCCCGTAACAATTTTTAAATACGGGGGGCTCGTACGACCTAGGAATTTCGCGTGCACCAACCCCAATTTTAAATGCACTTTCAAAGCCACCCCGGCCGGCCCTTCCCATTTTCTTAATCTCGCAGTTCCCGTCCTCTCAACGTTCATCATTTCGTTTTGTTTTTCTTTGTTGAACTTAGGCCCTGTACGTACTGTATGTATTGTATGTAGATGGGAGAGAATTCTGGCGCAGCTGCAATCCCAACCCTGCCTTATCACGATACTCATCAAATATTAATGGCACTGTACGTACTTTATGTATGCCAAAACAATATAATCGCACTGTGAATATTTACACAGTATGGACCAGATCCTGACGACAAAAACCTGCCTAGACAGCGGACTCAAAACCCAAACTGGACACTCGCCGCTTCCTAAAAATAATCAGCATATCTCTAGCGTCTCCTCTTATGTGTCCTGTCAAACCACTTGTTTATCCTGCTGTGTTAATAGTGGTACCAGTATAATAGTATTATTGTTTAAGCGGTCGGCGCGCAATAAGATTCAACAAGCATTTGACACATGGATCTTTGGCGAGAGGACAATTATTCCCTCAACAAAACAAGGCAGCAGATGCTCATTCCTGCCCAAAAAGAAAGGGAGAAAGATGGCATCTATCCATCCGTCTATCTATTCCATCATCCATCCATTCCCACAAATGCATAGAGAGAGATAGGCTCAGAAGGCTCTCGCTGTCAAGCTGATGAATCAATGAAATGTGCAACCAAACTAAACTGGCGGTGCAACTTGGTCAGGGCCAAAGTGGTGAAAAGGAAAGGAAAAGACCTCCTCGACTCCTTCTCGCTCCTGCCAGCTTGCATTCCGGGCGAACAGGATAAGGCGGGAGGTGCGTGCATGCGTACTAAGATGCATTTGGGATGCCTATAATTGGTCAGACGAGACGGGCTGGGTGGAGCAAAGCTCGGTTTCACGCTAAAGGCACGCGCGGTTCCACTTACATTGCTTTCTTCCTCCACTCCCCCTTTCTTTTCCTCGGACGCGGGTCGTGATTACGGCCGCCATAGGGTAGGGTCTCAATGCAAACCCTTAAAATAGGCACGGTATTTCTTCGTGGATAAAACAGACATGGTATTTGTCCATGGCCGCGTCCGCGGACAGTGATATGGGAGTCAGCATTTCAACCATGCCGGCATGCATTCCAAAACCGAATTTGAACAAACCGGGCCACATTCATGCAATCCAGATGTTTTTCATCTAAAGCGGACCAAAATCATTGCATCCTTTTTTACACATTTCAACAAAATTATCGCGGACTAGACTTTTTTAACCTCATGAAAATGATCGCCGGCCGCGGCGGCGCGTTTCCCATGACATGTCTTCCCCATGTCCGCCAAGCTCAACTGTTGGTCGTGAGCCCCTGAAAGTGAAACTGCGGGAGGGGAAGAATTGCAGTGGTCTTCCTGGGACCCAAGCCACGGCAGCTCCCCATGTGCTACTTTTCCTCGCTAAATCCGCCTTGTTGATGCCACCAGACATGGACGTGTCGGCCTCTTGGTCGTTGTGGTGGAGCGCGAACCACGGTGGCTAATGCCTCCTGCTCGGCGATCTCTCGTCGGTCTCTTGAACAAGCATCTTTCTCCGCCCGTGGGACGTGCAACCGTCATCGCTCATGGTGGATGTCGCAGGCACTACACATGGACTCGTACAACGCCTACTCCTCATCTAGGAAGCCCGGATCCTCCGCAATCATGCCCACAGCAGCATCATCGTTTGACTGCTCACCGATGATTCGCCCCTCCGCGAGACAGTGATCGTTGAGGAACACCGACAAATGCGGCGACAATTGCTCTTCCGCGCGCGGGGCATCGGCCCTCCTCCATCGTTTGGTTCTTGCGGCTGACCTCCGGTGAGCTAACAGGCAAGCCAGCCTCGGTCCATCGCACAAGATGGGCCTGTCAGCCGACCGCAAGGCCGGCCAACTCCTGCTCCTGCTCCATGGATAGACTACCCCACGTAGCTCTAGATCTTGAGGACGCCGTGCGGTGGTGTTGGTCGTGATGGGCGAGGAGGCACCATTTAAATAGCGAGCAAAGACTAGGACATGTGGCTTGGTGTGTCAAAGCGGGCGCCGGAGTATATTTCTTGGTCTCCACACCAGTTTAATGCCGGTAGGAGGACAGCCGAGAGCATATATGAATTCGGTGCATATCCGTGCAATCCCATCTGGTCACGCTTCTCCGTCAATGGAACAGGTGCGAAGACTAGGCCGCACACCACTTCAATGTCAGCAATAGTGAGAGGTTGAGTCCGCTTCTGAACCAGCATGCATGAATACGACATTGGCACTCCGAAGCAGGGCACGATGCGCAGGAAAGGGCATAGACGCGTGAGAGGGTTTTCGGTGGATTCAAGGTGTCTGACGTAAACGTGGAAGCGGCCCAAACACCCGCAAGCCCCCCTGGTTTGCATGCGGTTTGCGAGAAAACGGACGTCCGGACTGATGGGGTATCGCGTTGGATGACAAAATGCGTCTGGACCCCTTAGCTTAGATAGATGTGGGCGATTTAAAGGTCAGTATTGAAGATGCCCTAATACTAGCAGTATTGCCATATTGACAACATCCATACTCAGTAACGGAGGAGCAATTTTCTAAACTATCCTAAGCAGCTGCCTAGGGTCGCCAGGAGGTGGCTTCGCCACTGTCCATATCTATATGAAGTGAGCTTCATATAGATATATGGGTTGCTAAGCCAAAACGCAAACACAGAATCGCCATAATAGCTGCCTCCACATCATGGGACTAACTCGTTAGTGGGATATCATTTTTTTCTTTATTCAATACACATCTATTGGTTAAACCCAAGGACGTCGGTGAGGGCGAGGACGAATCGGACGGGGTACCGATTGTGGCAGCAATTTCATCATCGAGGACTCATTTCCGATGGTGATTTGAGCTTCGGGGTGCCGATTCTAGTGGTAACGACTCGATTCCGATGGTGATGCTCAAAATCTTGAGAAGCACTATGATTCTGGCAACAACTCGATTATGATGGGGACACATATGGTAATCCTTGCGAAAATCCTAATGTGCCTCACAAAATAGCTGGTATAATTATAATTATTTACAATGCTTCTCCTCCTTCCATACCGCTCCACCTCGGAGAACAACACTCAACCCAGAAGGGAAGTGGAGGTTCTGGGCAGCGAGAATGGATGTGGAGTTTGTGCGGCTTTTATAGATATTAACAGCACACTGTGGGAATAGTTGCGGGAAAAGTGTCACGAGTAGCGCGGGGGACGTGGAGGGAGGTGAAACATCCCTCCCACGCGAGTGTTTGGTGGATGTAGCGCGCTCCATACCAACCCTCCCAACCTACAAATATGAAGGCTCGGGGGCTCGATACCGAACACCCTCCATAAGTTATGACGACTTTACTAGATTACCATTTTGACACAAAATCATCGTATTGATAGTTATTATGTCGACCAACCGAGCATGATGGCTCTGCTATTGTTGCTCTCATGCTCCGTTTGGGACACAGGAAGTTCCATTCCGCATAAAGTATACGTTGTTTTGTGTGAATATTTGCATGTATC
>NC_041384.1:674713331-674735139 GCF_002162155.2 Triticum dicoccoides
GACTAAAACCAATAGTGCTTTCGAAATTTAAAGTGAGCCGACCCACTTGTGCATTATTATGTTGATCGATGATCCGATGCCTGTACCACCATCACATCAATTCAACACTCAAGCACGCCTAGGTTGATACTTGGCCGTTGGATGGAGGATCGGACGGCCCTCGGTCAATGCAATCATGTTAATCTCTTTTTGTCTTGATATAAATGTTTGAACGTTGCGTTGGACAGCCGGATAATCCCGGGCCAGAGGCATTCATGAATGGGTCTGGGTGGGTGAGGCTGGTCGTAATGGGAGTATCATAACTAGTATCATGCATGCCAACTAGGCAATTTAAATGATGTGGCATAGAATTAAATGAAGAAAGAGAAGGTTGAGTATCATAATAAATGCTACACTACTATGTGTCATGCATGGTAATAAATAAAGTCATCTACTATATGATATACTATGCATTAAAGAGGTAGTATCATACACTAGTATCATATGCATGATACTAACTTATGATACTACCCATTACAAGCAGCCTGATTTGGAGACGTAATGCTAAAGGCAGCTTTAATCAAACTTCTTCTTCTGGGGGCTGCAGACATAACTGTCACATAATTCAATGCAAAACTAAATTAACAGTGCCATGATCAAAAGGTGGACTGTGGTTGCGGAGAGACCTGTGAGAGATAAATACTAGAAGAGACCGCGAATATAATTGACCGAACCTCTTTTCCACCGTAATAAATACCCCCTCCGTTTCGTAATGTAAGATATTTTTTGACACTACATTAACGTTAAAAAACATCTTACATTATCGGACGGAGGGAGTATTTTTTATGTGTTGTTAAACGAGGCTAACTCCTTCGAGTGCAGATGTATAGCAGCCGAGCCACTCGGATGTTGATATTTAAAATAAAATCTGAAAACATATTTAAAAGTTTCAAATAGAAAAAGGAAATCGTGAAAACATATATGTGTGCAGTACGGGTTTGTGCATGCCTATTTGAAAATATTGCTAATTGTGAGCTACACAGAGAAAGCAAAAAAAAATTGCGAGAAGAGAAAGCAAAATTTTAGCCCAACAAAATTTTTTTGACCCATTTGAAATACCTATCTGTGTTTTTTATAGCATGTGTGAAAGTATATTGTTATAAAATTCTGCACATACATAGTATAGACGAGTATGTGTGTATTCACAAAAGGTATTTATACCGGCGGCCGGACTTCGCCTGGTCATGCCTGGAGGCGACGGGAGAAGGAGGAGGGGAGGAGGGAGAGTGAGGCGGCCGGTGGCTTGGGTTCCTCCTGATCGCTCGCGGGAGCGACGCGGGGATTCTTTCAAATCTCTCTTCTTTGAGTCCCCTTGTCTAGAGAACGGATTTGCTAGTTCCGGTAGTAGATACTCTAATATGCACATACGTACTAGTCGTCGCAAGCAGGCGATGCACGAGAAATGAAACAATAACGATATTTAAGAGAAAAATAATGAGGAGTAAACACGACCAAAGCATGTAAGGAGTTGTGTACAAAACAAAGGTGGATCAGAGCAACTCTAGCAAATCCGCTATAAATGTGTACTGCATAATTTGTTTGAGGGATTCTCTAAAACAAATTTGTAATATAACACACGGCATGACAGAATAGATCCATTAGAAGTGAAACTGCAAATTTAAAATGAATTCAGGCTACAAAGTTCAGAGCAATACTACCGGAGCTCATCATACATTCATAGCATAAAAACATAGATCAAACTAATCTAAACCTAGGGATGGCCGGCTCATGGCTCGACGCCCGAGGTAGAATGCCTCCGCCGACCTCCGGTAAGCATGGGCATACTCATGCTTTTCCTTGGCGGCAGCGAGATGCTCGGCAGCGGCTTATTCTCCGGCTGCCACCGCGCGCTTGGCGTTGAGGAGCTCCTCGTCCACTTCCCGGAACCTCTTGGTGCGTGGGTAGGGCGCCTCATCGAGCTTTTTGAAGCGGGCCCACACGTCCTGGTTGCCGCTGTGAGAGAGGCGTTCATGGTCGTGCGCCCGCTTTAAACGACATGGCTCGATGCCGGCCTAGCTGGAGCTGTCGGCCTTCGCATCGTGCCGGGTGCGCTTGTGCGGCGACGACCCGCTGCAGCCCCATGCCCGGGAGCTCCTCCGGCCATGGATCTTCGAGAAACGGAAGCAACCATGTGGAATCGCTCACTAGAGAAAGGAAATTGGGCGCCGGAGAAAGGTGGATTACAATGGAGGGGAAGGGGTTATGAAGGATGCGAACCCTTGAAGGCTAAAACGGCCACTGGCCTTGGGGGATTTTTACGGGGCGCCTGCATATGTTTTATGGGCCAGACGATTTTGCCGGACCTGAAAAGTATAAAACCAATAAAACAACCGAAATTATAAGGGCCGGAGAGGATTTGGCCGATCTGCTAAGTTAGCTCTCATGTGCAAGGAATTAATGCAGGCGTGCACCGTGACAATAGATTATTATCCCACGCCTAGCTCAGAGTAGAGTGCTATGCATGAGTACGGCACGATGGATGGATCATTGAGTGATGGCACGAGACATGTCAACCCGTGGCCGTACGTACTTCCCCTCAATCAAGTTCAATATACTGTAGTACGTGCATGTGCCATGAGCCCTGATCAATGCCATTGATCTTTCCTTCTTTTTTCCGGGGAAATGTCATTGATCTGGTAAAGTGCACACATACTTGACGCGTACGGTCAGTGCACATACATGTGCCATGAACCAATCCTCTGTTCTTGCTGTTTGTATATGAACCTAGCTACCGACTGGTTGATTTAAAAAAAAACCTACAAACTATTCCCTCGGTCTGAAAAAGTTTGTTCCTCAAATGGATGTATCTAGCACCAAGTTACTGCTAGATACGATCTATTTGAAGGACAAACATGGGACAAGATTTTTTGAACGGAGGAAGTAGCTACTAACTGCTGCAATCTTGCATCTGTACAAGTGATTAGTGAAGGAGGTCCTTAACAACAACGTCGCCCGAAGTGCAGTACGCAGCTGGCAATGGTTGCATGCATGATAGTACTATTTTGCTAAGCGCGGAGCAAGCGGCCAACGGCAGCAAGTTGAGGAAGGCGACGAGGGAGGGCATGCAGCATGCAGCTACTACAGCAGCGACTGCATCTATGGATCCGGGTGGAGGGATTGGACGTAGCGAACAGGCGCGGTCCCGTATTCTGTAGCCTTGTTGTATTCTGAATTTCTGATGATACCCCAGCCCGTCGGCACGCTCGGATTTGCCCGAAAGATTGGACTGTTTATCTGTATCTCCTCCGTGGGATACGGTTCAAAATTCCATGCGGAAACTGAACTGCCGTCACGTCAAGCATGATGAGCCGCACCGACGGGACGAAGTGGGGTGTCATACTGATCTGATGCACGGGCGATGCTAAGCATCCACTAAAGCTGGATTCTTTGCTGCTAGGCGCTAGCTAGCTAGCCGGGAGCACCAAGTCGTACGTGCTGCAACCTCCTAGCTGCCTGCTTCCACACAGCAGCTTCTTCTTACTTGATTATCTTGGGTTGGCCTCACCGGATCAATTGCATGCACAGTGGGAGTACTCCGTAGTTACATTTCGTCGATAGATACCAGCTGCACGTAGTACTCGAAATGTCGATCGTTTCATTCAAAAACCCTAGTCCAGAATTACTCGTACGTACTAGAGTGGAGAGCGCTACCTGTTTCTTGCACTTAGCAGTGCGCTCAATTACTACAGCATCTGCAAGTAGATCGCGTCCGGGGCAGCAGCTGGCAGCTGCTCCCGTTCGCCAGACAATCTGGGTGGCAGAGCAATCCCCCGCAAGTACGGTTGGTCAAAGATACTGCTCCAGTATGTCCAGTCCGTTAGTGTTTAATCAATCCATCCATTGGCTTATGCGGTTGCATGATGATGATGGTTGGTCGTTTGTTGTTTTGTTCGACCATGATCATGCAAGGAAGGTTGAGCCGCCAATCTCCAAACAGCCTGAATTTCAGGAGGCACTACCACACTTGTCTCGTCTTCTTTATTTGGTCGTCGAGACGAGCTCCGGGGATTGTTTAGCCTTATTATCTGCTGTTCTGCTGCACGAGTCACCAGCTAATGGCGCCAAGCCATCGACTAATTGGCCTATCACTAATCTCGCTAGTGAGTGCGTGCTGCATGGAAAACCCCTCCCCTGATTTTCAAGAGGGTGTGGGCCAATTAGCCCAAATGACCAACAAAATACCACCAAGTGGATCGACCCCGTAAAACCCCCGTACCGATCCCGTGCGTGTATCATTACTGGTGTGTGACCAGGTGCGCTGCATCTCGTTTGAATCTATAAGCAGTTGTTGGATTTGCACAAATATAGGTAGGCCACTTCTGAGTCCCCCATTCTCGCTCCAAAGGTGCGGGCGTGCGGCGCATTTGTTCGGAGTAGGTACATAAGACCGGGCTGCCGCTGCCTCGCCGCGAGTTTGAATAGGACCCCCAAAACAACCAAGGTCCCACGAATGCCACCCCATTTGTACTAGAGAGAGACTAGAGAGAGAGAGAGAGAGAGAGAGAGAGAGAGAGAGAGAGAGAGAGAGAGAGAGAGAGAGAGAGAGAGAGAGAGAGAGAGAGAGAGAGAGAGAGAGAGCAGAGAACCGAGATGTAGGGGAAAGGCAGCGAGGGGAGTGGGTTAATCTTGTTTGGTCCTTTCCATCACTGCTACCTCACCTTTTTCTTTCGGAAAACTGCTACCCCACCTTTGGATCGGAGTCCAGTCTCTTATTACGAATACTAGTACAGATATAGAAATATATACTTGTAAAAATAATAATCTCACACGACTATTCTTCTACCTCTGCCTCTGTCCATTTTTGGCTGTGAACCAGTGATTGTAGGAGGAGCATTGGGATGAGACGATAGGGATGACTGTTAGCGGAATGCTCCCTGGCCTAAATGGTCCAAACAGCCTCCACTCATCTTTAGGTGGTTTGTCTCTCTTCATCACACATGATAAAAAGGCCAGGGAAACTAGCAGCAATGATCTTAGTGGAGGGCCCTGCCCCCAAGCTCTACTAGCAGCTATAGTGATCGATAGCCATCACTTTCTAGTTTTTTATTGTTATCACCACTCGCACTGCATGCATGATCCTGTATGGGTAAAGTTCATGGGAAGAGAGTGGAAAGCACAATCTGTCTACCTGAGATTGAGGGCCTTGACAGGGTTACCATGTTCTACTGCGTTGCACCTGCGCTTTTATCTTCACTATCCACATATAGATTAACTTTATGGTCTAGGACGATTATCTTGAGCTTAACTTGTGGACCAGCACCACCCCCCATCCAGTCATTTTCATCCCCCAGTGCTCTCTCGACAAACAGCCGGGACAGACAAAAAAATATAGAAATATAAAATGTGCTGAAAATGATGTGATGTGTCTGTGGGCCAGTTAAACATGGACATGAAATATCAAATCAGTACATCTCCTCTTTGATGCCGCTTCCCCGTTACTTTCACATTGTGTGTCTGTTTTCCTTTTCCAATTGGGCGCGCGCGCACTATTTATCTTTTGACATCACATCACGAAGCACAACTTGAGATAGACAGGAAGACATAATAATTCTTTTGCAGTGGTAAGCAAAGACTAGCTCTCCCCTAGTTTATTGCGAGTTGGGTATATTTGGAGAACTTCCTCAGTTGAGCGCAAGTAATCCAGTTTAGACGGACACGTGGCGCGTTTCGAGGAGAATACACGCGCAAAGTATGCTTTACATCTCTACCACTTGTTCATTGAGACACGTACTTAACCCAATCTCTCTCCTGACGTATCCCTCAATGCTAGCTAGCTAATCAAATGGATTCCAATAGCCCAGGTCCTGGACAACTATTTGTTTGGCCACTACAACTGGACGTATTGGACAACCATGCATGTATCAATGTACAGTTTTCTTTGGGGAGGGGAACTTTTGGTCTATGGGTGTATATGCATCCTATGTGGAAAATTTTATTAATTATATAAAAAGCCTAAAGAAATATAAGAGTGCTTAGATCTCTTTACGAAGGGAGACTTGCCTTAAAATAGATAGATAAATGTGTGTAGACCCGGGACAACTATTTGTTTTGCCACTACACTTCGACGTCAAGGGGGTGGTGCAGAGCCCTTCGGCATGAAGAGGCGCAGCGGCCGGCCAGGACTTGGGCGGCGATGGCTGTGGGTGCAGCGGCTGGGCCTGCCTCGGGCAGCGGTGATGGCTGCGTTCGGCTGCGGCGGCGGGCCATCTGACCTCAGATGAGCTTCGGCGGCATGGAGGCGGTGGACGGGTAGGCGACATGCGTGGTCTGGCCACCCGTCAGATCAGATCTGGCCAGTGCGGCCTACGTGCTAAGTGGCGGCATAGATCGGTATCGACGCGTGCACACAATGCTAGATGGCGCTTCGCAAGGCAGATCCAGGTGAAAACATTGCTCTCGGCTAGTTGCCAAGGCCGGCGATGGCGACACTCTTCTGTGTCGTTCCCTTCTTGAAGGTATCGCCATGGAGAAGCTCCTGACCTCTATCCGCTTCCTCCAGGGGAAACCCTAGAGCGGTTGATCGGATGACAACGACGCTATTGTGTCGTTCTCCCCTTGGGTGCGTTATTCCCCGAGGTGTGCATAGGTTTAGGGACCAGTGAACGGCTTCTGTGACGCACCGATGACATGGAGTCTCAACGGCCGCGGCGCTGCAGGGTCTTGGCGACGGATGTGTGATGATGGACGCTCATAGGATGGTGGCATTGTCTTGCGTTGTGGTGGCGTCGACGGTGGTCCTGGCAAGGTGGATGCATCAGTACCTGCTCTAAAGATGGATCGATGGAGGACGGTGGCGATAGCTCTATAGCGTGCGCACGCGGTGCCCGCGGAGAGTGCGTCGAACCGGTGTGTGACCCAGAACTGACAAGTTGACTTGGTTGGGGCCTCCGGCTTTAGATGTTTAATTTGCTTTGGTGTGAGGGATGGGTATGCGGCCCCGACAATATGCACTCCTTCGTCAAGTGGATAAAAGTAGCGACAGATGTCGTCGAGATGGTGGCTTCAGACATCTTAATGTATTACTTTGTAAAGTTTTTGATAAATAATTAATAAAATATATGCATGCATCGCTCTCACGTAGAGGCCGGGAGTCATCCTTCTTTTCAAAAAAAAAATACATGCATGGTTTTTTCTTTGGGGAGGGGAACTTTTGGTCAATGGGTGTATATACACCTCGTAGGAAAAAAATAGTAATTAGAAAAAGTCAAAATTTCTGAATATATTGAAATAAAGTTGCCCTTTCATTGTACTTGTATAAGAAAAAATCCACGAAAAGAAAAATCCCCGTTGACTTTAGAAAAAACAAAATTTGGGGCCAAAATAGTGTGAATATTGACCTATAATAGCTAATAAATTTTCCTTCTTTTGACCTGAAGTCAACGTTGGGTTTTTGTTCAAAAAAAATTATAGACTAGTGCAAAAGAAAGTTTATTTCAAAAAAAAAAACTTCTATTTTTTTTTACCTTTGGTAAAAAAGAATCATATAGGGTGTATATACACCCAGTAACTAAAGGGTATTTCCTATTCTTTGGAAGCTCTCCCAGGCATGCTCATTTTTTCTTAAAAGAAAGCATGCTCAATGATTTTGTAGGACGTGCTACCGTATGCACTAGCTAGCTAGTAGTATAGTGCAAAATGGTCAATGAGCTAGCTAGCCATTGGTCTCGGTGATTTCTTGGATCTAGCAGATGTCCCAACTGCTGATCAGATTAAGTGTGTAGCGCGTGGTCTCCTCATGGATGGATGTGGAAGCAACAAATACTACTAGTAAATATGTAATGTAGCCTATACGGGGGATAAGAAGCTGGATGATAACGATTATAATTCGAATGGGTCATTGGAATGACAGGCCCATATCCACCTCGGCACCTCCTAAAGGTAACGGAGGGTGGGCTAATTAACTGGTGATTATATTAGCAAGCACGAAAGACATACATTGGCTAAACCTAAGCATCATGAAAAAGTGAGGGTGGGCTAATTGGTAATGACATTCGTGGCTAAAGACATATATTAGCCAAACCTAAGCATCATGAAAGGCAAAGCTCCGGGTTTTGTTATCCTAAAAGCCTAAAAGGCATGCGGTTTCCTTGCTTTAACGTTGCTTCCTCCTCAAATTAGGCATTATCACACCCTACCACTGGATGGCTAGGCCCTACAAGAAGAAATTAAAGGCCACAAGCATCACTGCTTAGATGGAGGAGAAAATTAGAGGTGGAGTTTGGGATCAAAATGTAGCTACCACAATAATACTATAGATCATCACCAGGAGATCGTGCATTAATTTAGGTTAGTGGGAATAAAGCTGAAAACTATCATTAATGCAAGAATGTGTCTTGGGGTGGAGTCGGTACTCGGTTGGAAAGTAGAGTATAATTTACTTAAAAATAAAGATTGTAAATGAGCAAAAGGCAAAAAGAACTCCTGCATCCTAGTAGTATTACATAGGAAACCTCGAGTTTAGTTTCTCCCACTCTTGTTCTTTTTTGCATAGAACGTTGGTTCTATTATTACAAAATTAAATTGATCGTGAAAGATGGAACCTCTAAATATTACTCTAACATGCATCTTCTAGAACACATGCATTTCGGTTTAATGGAGCCAAAAGTGGGCAATAATGCGGATATTGAGATCAATGGACATCACCATCGGTGGTAAAGCTCCCATGTCTGCCCACAAAAGGGATTAAACTAGTTACCCTCATGATCAAGTACATGAACATGAGAAATCAAATTATTCGATCCCGGCGAATAACAGGCGAGGCGAACAATTAACATCATCGGCTGCTGATCTTAATCAAATTGCCTTGTAAGGAACGCAACAGTTAACTACAAAAGTACGGAAGCAAGCAAGCAACCCAGAACGGATAAATGGTGTGCACATTATTATTGTTGAGATAAATATGGTTCTACTTCTTCCAATCCGTGGTATCCATTTGTTCGATGCACATTCCCAGTACCGACCGAAAGAACTCAAAAGGATCCGTCGTTTTTCGGAAGAACAAGTGAAAGCAATTAGAGCAACACCTAAGACTAGTCACAATGGGTAGTAACTTAGACTAGTAACATGCATATGTTACTAGTCTATGTTACTACCTCTATAATGCGGAGTAACATATGTGCGGTGTCATGCAACACTTTATTTATTAGGCTATGGACTTATTTTGTCTTGGTATATGTGATGTTATAGTAATTAGTTATGTTATCACATGACTCTTTTTTCTTATTAATTACTCGCCACATCATCTGTTTTGCTTAGAGATGTATGATGTTACCACCTAGGTTACTCCCACTCTGGGCAGTCTAAACGTACTACGTCCAGTACCCGGAGGCCTTTAGATCCGAGGAGGAAGGATAAACATTTGTCCGTTCTGTCAACGTGGAGGCCACAGGGGGTGAGCACAGGGAACGGTGGCGCAGCAGGATGGGTGGATCCGACGTGGGGGCGAAGGTGCCACGTGTCCAGAGTGGAGTGGGCCGTGGAGGGCGTCCGTGGGAGATCTCACGTGTCCATGAGTGTCGCTGTCCTGAATCGGGACGGATGGTTGATGGATGGAGCTGAGCTGAGAAGGAAGAGGGTTGGTGATGAGCTAATCATCATTATCAACCAGACAATACAAAGCTCATGGAACGATTGACGAAGTCACGGATCACCTACATCTACATGCATGCATGGAGCCTTAAAAATGGAAGCGGACTTTTGTTTGTGGGGAAAAGGTGGCGGCTGGGTTTGGGCTATTATGCATGCATATTGGTATGTGATCGACGCATGCATATGCATGGGAGCAAAGGGGTGATCAGTAACAAAAGTAGTTTTTAGAGAAAATAGGAGTTACAAGCAGCTCACTTGTAACTGGAAAGCACATGTGTGATCCATCCATCGATTGGCGGCTTGATTAGCGAGTAATAAGTTTGGTTCATACTTTCCAGTAGTACTTACGAGAAACAGTGCTGCTAGTACAGTTTGTTCCACGGAAACACAGGACAGTTGTTATCCGCCCATCCATTAGCGGCTTGGCTGAAGAGCAGTTAATCAATGGCTAGTCAGCATGGTACTGCAATCGCAGAAATGGCAGGCCTACTGTTACTGCGTGCTTGCATGCACCACCCCCACTTTGCGTTATCCAATGAGAGTTGGAACCTCATCTGCACCCCCACATGCGTGTTGGCTTGCTGGTGATCTCCCCACACACCGGGCGATATGAAAATGAAAAATAAGCATATCGCTGCCGTTGCGCAACGACTAGCAGGAGCAGTAGGCCGGTGGGCTCAGCGCGCGCGCGCGCAAGCGATGGAGGTCAAGTCATCTGCAAGTTGGCGGGCGGGATATATATCCGCAAGCACACGATCGCAATGATCGGACGGGTTGCCATTATAGCCATTGCCCATAGCCAAACTCGAGAATAGAAGGCGTCTCCTCTCCTTACGGGGAGCGTACGTGCGGTGCGGACGTCCAATGGCCGGGGGACAGCGCGAGCGCATGATCCGTCTACACCGCATGTCATGTCACGGCACTGCACACACGTAGGACGCAGCCATCACCTTTTCCCCCCTCCTATGGTTCATCGGCCACGCGCCATTACAGAAAGAGACGGCGGAGAGAAGGAGAAGGCGAGAGCAAGGCACACCTGTCGACCGTGGTGTGCAACTGACGGGTGAAGACAACGGGTCCATGCCACATATGCGTGGGCTCAGGCGGGCATGCAGCCGTGAAGGGATACAACACAACAGCGCAAGCTTAAAAAAAAAAAAACACAACAGCGCATCACACATACGTACGTACACGCCTGAGCACTATGCGTTCCCAAGTTTTTACCTTGGTGCCCCCGTACCGTATGTTCAGAGTCCAGAGAGCACCCATGTCCAAGTTGAGCGCGTCACCTGGTTCGCACGAGAACTAAGGGTAACTCCAACGCACGACCCCAAACAGATTGTTTGGTTCGGATTTTATTCGTTTGGGGCGGAAAAAGGGACGACCATGTCCGGTTTGCGCCGTCCGCGGGTCAGTGCACCCAACGCGCGGCCGCATCCTAAATATTGTTCGTGTTGGACTTAGAAAGAACACCCAAATAAGGCATTGCAAACTAAAAGAAAGACATTGCAAATTAGCTTAAAACATAAATATATAACAAACTTAATTAAATAGTCCACTATAGTCACGGCACATGCACATTACTTAGGTTGAAATTAAAATTAAAAATAATAAAAAAGTAGTTCAGCCGGCCCCGCGCGTCGCCGATGCCGTCGCCGTCTTCAGGCGCCACCGTCCTCATCATCGTTTGGTCAAGTCGATGTAGGGTGGGGGCGTCCTGGGGGAGGGGGATGGGGTTGTGCACGGCGTACATGCACACACCTCCGTGGCCTCCTCTCCTTCGACTCCTGCTTGACGTCCAGCTCTGGCACATAGACGTCTTCGGCGGCCGGCAGCCCCAACATCTCCTATAGCCCCTCCCATTCCTCCTCCTGGCGGCACTTGTACTCCCTCCATGACGGCCTGCACCAGTCGCTCCTCCTCCTCGGCCGCCATGGTGGGAAGTTTCGGGGGCGGCGGCGACAGGGAGGGAGAGGACGTCGGCATCAGGCCGCGCACCCACGTGCAGCCACACGCTCTGGGCGGGCTCGGAGCGCACACACGAGGCGCAATCTGGGACTCACGGGGCGGGCCACGGTCACGGCCGGCAAAAAAGTTTGCTGGCGCATGTCGTGCTCGACCTGGAACCATGTGTCCCCAAAGGGGTGAGTTGACGTCGTACTCGCGATCTACAAGGGTATGTAGATGCACTCCCCTCTCCCTCGTTGATAGATGACTCCATAGATTGATCTTGTTGATGCGTACAAAAATTTTAAAATCTGCTACGTTCCCCAACAGTGGTATCAGAGCTAGGTCTATCCGTAGTTTCTATGCACGAGTAGAACACAAAGCGGTTGTGGGCATGGATATTGTCAATTTTCTTGCCGTTACTAGTCTTATCTTGATTCGGCAGCATCGTGGGATGAAGCGGCCCGGACCGACCTTACACGTACGCTTATGTGAGACTGGTTTCACCGATTGACATGCACTAGTTACATAAGGTGGCTGGCGGGTGTCTGTCTCTCCCACTTTAGTCGGATCGGATTCGATGAAATGGGTCCTTATGAAGGGTAAATAGAAATTGGCATATCACGTTGTGGTTTGGCGCAGGTAAGAAACTTTCTTGCTAGAAACCTATAGCAGCCACATAAAAACTTGCAACAACAATTAGAGGATGTCTAACTTGTTTTTGCAGCATGTGTCGTGTGATGTGATATGGCCAAAGGAATGTGATGAATGATATATGTGATGTATGAGATTGATCATGTTCTTGTAATAGGAATCACGACTTGCATGTCGATGAGTATGACAACCGACAGGAGCCATAGGAGTTGTCTTAATTTATTTATGACCTGCGTGTCAACATAAACGTCATGTAATTACTTTACTTTATTGCTAAAGTGTTAGCCATAGTAGTAGAAGTAATAGATGACGAGACAACTTCAAGAAGACACGATGATGGAGATCATGGTGTCATGCCGGTGACAACGATGATCATGAAGCCCCGAAGATGGAGATCAAAAGGAGCAAATGATATTGGCCATATCATGTCACTATTTGATTGCATGTGATGTTTATCATGTTTTGCATCTTATTTGCTTAGAATGACGGTAGCTTAAATAAGATGATCCCTCGTAATAATTTCAAGAAAGTGTTCTCCCTAACTGTGCACCGTTGCGAAGGTTCGTTGTTTCGAAGCACCACGTGATGATCGGGTGTGATAGATTCTAACGTTCGGATACAATGGGTGTAAGCCAGATTTACACACGCAATACACTCAGGTTGACTTGACGAGCCTAGCATGTACAGACATGGCCTCGGAACACGGAAGACCAAAAGGTCGAGCATGAGTTGTATAGAAGATACGATCAACATGAAGATGTTCACCGATGTTGACTAGTCCGTCTCACGTGATGATCGGACACGGCCTAGTTGACTCGGATCATGTTTCACTTAGATGACTAGAGGGATGTCTATCTGAGTGGGAGTTTATTGAATAATTTGATTAGATGAACTTAATTATCATGAACTTAGTTCAAAAATCTTTACACTATGTCTTGTAGATCAAATGGCCCACGCTAATGTTGCCCTCAACTTCAACGTGTTCCTAGAGAAAACCAAGCTGAAAGATGATGGCATCAACTATACGGACTGGGTCCGGAACCTGATGATCATCCTCATAGCTGCCAAGAAAGATTATGTCCTAGAAGCCCCGCTAGGTGACGCACCCATCCTAGAGAACCAAGACGTTATGAACGCTTGTCAGTCACGTGCTGATGATTACTCCCTCGTTCAGTGCGGCATGCTTTACAGCTTAAAACCGGGGCTCCAAAAGCGTTTTGAGAGACACGGAGCATATGAGATGTTCGAAGAGCTGAAAATGGTTTTCCAAGCTCATGCCTGGGTCGAGAGATATGAAGTCTCCGACAAGTTCTTCAGTTGTAAGATGGAGGAAAATAGTTATGTCAGTGAGCACATACTCAAAATGTCTGGGTTGCATAACCGCTTGACTCAGCTGGGAGTTAATTTCCCGGATGACGCGGTCATTGACAGAATCCTTAAGTCACTTCCACTGAGCTACAAGAGCTTTGTGATGAACTTCAATATGCAGGGATGGAAAAGACCATTCCTGAGGTATATTCAATGCTGAAATCAGCGGAGGTGGAAATCAAAAAGGAACATCAAGTGTTGATGGTGAATAAAACCACTAAGTTCAAGAAAGGCAAGG
The DNA here is from genome assembly GCF_002162155.2 of Triticum dicoccoides. Classification (NCBI taxonomy): domain Eukaryota; kingdom Viridiplantae; phylum Streptophyta; class Magnoliopsida; order Poales; family Poaceae; genus Triticum; species Triticum dicoccoides. The sequence continues at coordinate 674,727,166 of NC_041384.1, forward strand.
GTAAAAAGAACTTCAAGAAGGACGGCAAGGGAGTTGCCGCGCCCGGTAAGCAAGCTGCCGGGAAGAAATCAAAAAATGGACCCAAGCCTGAGAGTGAGTGTTTTTATTGCAAGGGAAGTGGTCACTGAAAGCGGAACTGCCCCAAATACTTAGCGGACAAGAAGGCCGGCAACACTAAAGGTATATGTGATATACATGTAATTGATGTGTACCTTACCAGTACCCGTAGTAGCTCCTGGGTATTTGATACCGGTGCAGTTGCTCACATTTGTAACTCAAAGTAGGAGCTGCGAAATAAGCGGAGACTGGCGAAGGACGAGGTGACGATGCGCGTTGGGAATGGTTCCAAGGTCGATGTGATCGCCGTCGGCACGCTACCTCTACATTTACCTACGGGATTAATTTTAAACCTCAATAATTGTTATTTAGTGCCAGCTTTGAGCATGAACATTGTATCAGGATCTCGTTTAATTCGAGATGGCTACTCATTTAAATTCGAGAATAATGGTTGTTCTATTTCTTTGAGAGATATGTTTTATGGTCATGCTCCGCTGGTGAATGGTTTATTCTTAATGAATCTCGAGCGTAATGTTACACATATTCATAGTGTGAATACCAAAAGATGTAAGGTTGATAATGATAGTCCCACATACTTGTGGCACTGCCGTCTTGGTCACATAGGTGTCAAACGCATGAAGAAGCTCCATGCAGATGGACTTTTGGAGTCTCTTGATTACGAATCATTTGACACGTGCGAACCATGCCTCATGGGTAAAATGACCAAGACTCCGTTCTCAGGAACAATGGAGCGAGCAACCAACTTATTGGAAATCATACATACTGATGTGTGCGGTCCAATGAGTGTTGAGGCTCGCGGTGGCTATCGTTATGTTCTCACCCTCACTGATGACTTGAGTAGATATGGGTATGTCTACTTAATGAAACGCAAGTCTGAGACCTTTGAAAGGTTCAAGGAATTTCAGAGTGAGGTTGAGAATCAACGTGACAGAAAAAACAAGTTTTTGCGATCAGATCGTGGGGGAGAATACTTGAGTCACGAATTTGGCACACACTTAAGGAAATATGGAATAGTTTCACAACTCACGCCGCCTGGAACACCTCGGCGTAATGGTGTGTCCGAACATCGTAATCGCACTCTATTGGATATAGTGCGATCTATGATGTCTCTTACCAATTTACCGCTGTCATTTTGGGCTATGCTTTAGAGACTGCCGCATTCACTTTAAATAGGGCTCCGTCGAAATCCGTTGAGACGACACCGTATGAATTATGGTTTGGGAAGAAACCTAAGCTGTCTTTTCTAAAATTTTGGGGACGCGATGCTTATGTCAAGAAACTTCAACCTGAAAAGCTCGAAACCAAATCGGAAAAATGTGTCTTCATAGGATACCCTAAAGAAACTATTGGGTATACCTTCTACCTCAGATCCGAAGGCAAGATCTTTCTTGCCAAGAATGGATCCTTTCTAGAGAAAGAGTTTCTCTCGAAAGAAATAAGTGGGAGGAAAGTAGAACTCGATGAAGTATTACCTCTTGAATCGGTAAGTGGCGCAGCTCAAGAAAATGTTCCTGAGGTGCCTGCACCGACTAGAGAGGAAGTTAATAATGATGATCATGAAACTTCAGATCAAGTTGCTACTGAACTTCGTAGGTCCACAAGGACACGTTCCGCACCAGAGTGGTACGGCAACCTTGTCTTAGAAATCATGTTGTTAGACAACGGTGAACCTTCAAACTATGAAGAAGCGATGGCGGGCCCGGATTCCGACAAATGGCTGGAAGCCATGAAATCCGAGATAGGATCCATGTATGAAAACAAAGTATGGACTTTGACTGACTTGCCCGATGATCGGCGAGCCATAGAAAATAAATGAATCTTTAAGAAGAAGACAGACGCGGATGGTAATGTGACCATCTATAAAGCTCGGCTTGTCGCTAAGGGTTATCGACAAGTTCAAGGGGTTGACTACGATGAGACTTTCTCACCCGTAGCAAAGCTGAAGTCCGTCCGAATCATGTTAGCAATTGCCGCCTTCTATGACTATGAGATATGGCAAATGGACGTCAAAACGGCATTCCTTAATGGTTACCTTAAGGAAGAATTGTATATGATGCAGCCGAAAGGTTTTGTCGATCCTAAGAATGCTGACAAGGTGTGCAAGCAACAACGCTCGATCTATGGGCTGGTGCAAGCATCTCGGAGTTGGAACATTCGTTTTGATGAGATGATCAAAGCATTTGGGTTTAGCAGACTTATGGAGAAGCCTGCATTTACAAGAAAATGAGTGGGAGCTCTGTAGCATTTCTCATATTGTATGTGGATGATATACTGTTGATGGGAAATGATATAGAATTTTTGGAAAGCATAAAGGCCTATTTGAACAAGTATTTTTCAATGAAGGATCTTGGAGAAGCTGCTTACATATTAGGCATCAAGATCTATAGAGATAGATCGAGACGCCTCATTGGTCTTTCACAGAGTACGTACCTTGACAAGATATTGAAGAAGTTCAATATGGATCAGTCAAAGAAGGGGTTCTTGCCTGTATTTCAAGGTACGAGATTGAGCACGGCTCAATGCCCGACCAGGCAGAAGATAAAGAAAAGATGAGTGTCGTCCCCTATGCCTCGGCTATAGGCTCTATCATGTATGCTATGCTGTGTACCAGACCTGATGTAAACCTTGCCGTAAGTTTGGTAGGAAGGTACCAAAGTAATCCCGGCATGGAACACTGGACAGCGGTCAAGAATATCCTGAAGTACCTGAAGAGGACTAAGCATATGTTTCTTGTTTATGGAGGTGAAGAAGAGCTCGTCGTAAAGGGTTACGTCGATGCTAGCTTCGACACAGATCTGGATGACTCTAAGTCACAAACCGGATACGTGTATATTTTGAATGGTGAGGCAGTAAGCTGGTGCAGTTGCAAGCAAAGCGTTGTGGCGGGATCTAGATGTGAAGCGGAGTACATGACAGCCTCGGAGGCAGCACAAGAAGCAATTTGGGTGAAGGAGTTCATTACCGACCTAGGAGTCATACCCAATGCGTCGGGCTCGATGACTCTCTTTTGTGACAACACTGGAGCTATTGCCCTTGCCAAGGAGCCCAGGTTTCACAGGAAGATCAGGCATATCAAGCGCCGCTTCAACTCCATTCGTGAAAGTGTTCAAAATGGAGACATAGACATTTGTAAAGTACATACGGACCTGAATGTGGCAGATCCGTTGACTAAACCTCTCCCTAGAGCAAAACATGATCAACACCAGAACTGCATGGGTGTTTGATTCATCACAATTTAACTAGGTTATTGACTCTAGTGCAAGTGGGAGACTGTTGGAAATATGCCCTAGAGGCAATAATAAAATGGTTATTATTATATTTCCTTGCTCATGATAATTGTCTATTGTTCATACTATAATTGTGTTATCCAGAAATCGTAATACATGTGTGAATACATAGACCACAACATGTCCCTAGTAAGCCTCTAGTTGATTAGCTCGTTGATCAAAACATAGTCATGGTTTCCTGACTATGGACATTAGATGTCATTGATAATGGGATCACATCATTAGGAGAATGATGTGATGGACAAGACCCAATCCTAAGCACAGCTTAAAGATCGTGTAGTTCGTTTGCTGTAGCTTTTCCGAATGTCAAGTATCATTTCCTTAGACCATGAGATTGCGCAACTCCCGGATACTGTAGGAGTGCTTTGGGTGTGCCAAACATCACAACGCAACTGGGTGACTATAAAGGTACACTACGGGTATCTCCGAAAATGTCTGTTGGGTTGGCATGAATCAAGACTGGGATTTGTCACTCCGTATGACACAGAGGTATCTCTGGGCCCACTCGGTAATGCATCATCATAATGAGCTCAATATGACCAAGTGGTTGATCATGGGATCATGCATTACGGTACGAGTAAAGTGACTTGTCGGTAACGAGATTGAACGAGGTATTGGGATACCGACGATCGAGTACCGGGCAAGTAACGTACCGATTGACAAAGGGAATTGTATACGGGATTGATTGAATCCTCGACATCGTGTTTCATCCGATGAGATCATCGAGGAGCATGTGGGAGCGAACATTGGTATCCAGATCCCGCTATTGGTTATTGACCGGAGAGTCGTCTCGGTCATGTCTGCGTGTCTCCCGAACCCGTAGGGTCTACACACTTAAGGTTCGGTGACGCTAGGGTTGTTGAGATATTAATATATGGTAACCCAAAAGTTGTTCGGAGTCCCGGATGAGATCCCGGACGTCACGAGGAGTTCCGCAATGATCCGGAGGTGAAGATTTATATATAGGAAGTTAAGTTTCGGCCATCGGAAAAGTTTCGGGGATAATCGGTATTGTACCGGGACCACTTAAAGGGTCCCGGGGGTCCACCGGGTGGGGCCACCTATCCCGGAGGGCACCATGGGCTGAAGTGGGAGGGGAACCAGCCCCTAGTGGGCTAGTGTGCCCCCCATGGGCCTCCCCGGCGCCTAGGGTTGGAAACCCTAGGGGTGGGGGCGCCCCACTTGGCTTGGGGGGCAAGCCACCCCCCTTGGCCGCTGCCCCCCTTGAAGATTGCATCTCCTAGGGCCAGCACCCCCCCTAGGGGTCCTATATATAGTGGGGGGAGGGAGGGCAGCCGCACCCTAGCCCCTGGCGCCTCCCTCTTCCTCCCGTGACACCTCTCCCTCTCGCTAAGCTTGGCGAAGCCCTGTCGAGATCGCCGTTGCTTCCACCACCATGTCGTCGTGCTGCTGGATCTCCATCGACCTCTCCTTCCCCCTTGCTGGATCAAGTTGGAGGAGACGTCTTCCCAACCGTACGTGTGTTGAACGCGGAGGTGTCGTCCGTTCGGCGCTAGGTCATCGGTGATTTGGATCACGACGAGTACGACTCCATCAACCCCGTTCTCTTGAACGCTTCCGCTCGCGATCTACAAGGGTATGTAGATGCACTCCCCTCTCCCTCGTTACTAGATGACTCAATAGATTGATCTTGGTGATGCGTAGAAAATTTTAAAATTCGGCTACGTTCCCCAACAGTTTTAACCTTCTCAAGGATCGGGCGTAGCCACACTCGGTTCAACTAAAGTTGGAGAAACTGACACTTACTAGTCACCTGTGTGCATAGCACGGCGGTAAAACCAGTCTCGCGTATGCGTACGCGTAATGTCGGTCTGGGCCGCTTCATCCAACAATACCTCCAAACCAAAGTGTGACATGCTGGTAAGCAGTATGACTTGTATCGCCCACAACTCACTTGTGTTCTATTCGTGCATATAACATCAACGCATAAAACCAGGCTCAGATGCCACTGTTGGGGAACGTAGTAATTTCAAAAAAATTCATACGCACACGCAAGATCATGGTGATGCATAGCAACGAGAGAGGAGAGTGTTGTCTACGTACCCTCGTAGACCGGCAACGGAAGCGTTGATACAACATAGAGGAAGTAGTCGTACGTCTTCACGATCCGACCGATCCAAGTACCGAACGCACGGCACCTCCGAGTTCAGCACACGTTCAGCTCGATGACGTCCCGCGAACTCCGATCCAGCAGAGCTTCACGGGAGAGTTCCGTCAGCACGAGGGCGTGGTGACGGTGATGATGTTGCTACCGACGTAGGGCTTCGCCTAAGCACCGCTACGATATGGCCGAGGTGGAATATGGTGAAGGGGGGCACCGCACACGGCTGAGAGAGATCAACCGATCAACTTGTGTGTCTAGAGGTGCCCCCCTGCCCCTGTATATAAAGGAGCAAGGGGGAGGTCGGTCGGCCCTCTATGGGCGCGCCAGGAGGAGGAGTCCTGCTCCTAGTAGGAGTAGGACTCCCCTTTCCTACTCCTACTAGGATGAGGAAAGGAAGGAGGAGAAGGAGAAGGAAGGAGAAGGAGGAAAAGGAGGAAAGGGGGGCCGGCCCCTTAGTCCAATTCGGTTTGGGCTAGGGGGGCCGCGCGCCCTGCCTCCTCTCTTCCACCACTTGGCCCATGAGGCCCATTATTTCTTCCTCGTATTCCCGTAACTCCCCGGTACCCCCGAAAATACCCGAATTACTCGGAACCTTTCCGATGTCCGAATATAGTCGTCCAATATATCGATCTTTACATCTCAACCATTTCGAGACTCCTCATCATGTCCCCGATCTCATCCGGGCCTCCGAACTATCTTCGGTACATCAAATCACATAAACTCATAATACAATCGTCATCAAAACTTTAAGCGTGCGGACCCTACGGGTTCGAGAACTATGTAGACATGACCGAGACATGTCTCCGGTCAATAACCAATAGCGGAACCTGGATGCTCATATTGGCTCCCACATATTCTACGAAGATCTTTATCGGTCAGACCACATAACAACATACGTTGTTCCCTTTGTCATTGGTATGTTACTTGCCCGAGATTCGATCGTCGGTATCTCAATACCTAGTTCAATCTCGTTACCGACAAGTCTCTTTACTCGTTCCGTAATACATCATCCCGCAACTAACTTATTAGTTGCAATGCTTGCAAGGCTTGAGTGATGTGCATTACCGAGAGGGCCCAGAGATACCTCTCCGACAATCGGAGTGACAAATACTAATCTCGAAATACGCCAACCCAACAAGTACTTTCGAAGACACCTGTAGAGCTCCTTTATAATCACTCAGTTACGTTGTGACATTTGGTAGCACACAAAGTGTTCCTCCGGTAAACGGGAGTTGCATAATCTCATAGTCATAGGAACATGTATAAGTCATGAAGAAAGCAATAGCAACAAACTAAACGATCAAGTGCTATGCTAACGGAATGGGTCAAGTCAATCACATCATTCTCTAATGATGTGATCTCGTTAATCAAATGACAACTCATATCTATGGCTAGGAAACTTAACCATCTTTGATTCAACGAGCTAGTCAAGTAGAGGCATACTAGTGACATACTGTTTGTCTATGTATTCACACATGTATTATGTTTCCAGTTAATACAATTCTAGCATGAATAATAAACATTTATCATGATATAAGGAAATAAATAATAACTTTATTATTGCCTCTAGGGCATATTTTCTTCAGCGGGGTGCCGGTCTCCCAGTACCAGCGACAGATGGCGACCTTGACGTACGGCCGGAAGCATGGCGCTACCGCTAGAGGGGAGATGGAGAAGGATGTCGGTGAGGTGGAGTAGCTAGACGCGCTTCCACACAAGGCGGACGATGACCCCGCCTCATGGTCGTGCTTGGTCTTCTTCTCGGGATGCCACTTCCAGAACCACATGGCCGCGGGGAGCGAGGTGGGCGGCAGCGCTAGGCTAGGGTTTGCTGTCTGGGAGGGAGGGGGCAATGGAGATGGTGAGGAAGTGAAAGTGGAAGTCCACGGCTTTGCCATAAAAAGGACGTGGCAGCGACCGTCGTGCTAGCTGACCGGCGGGCCCACCCGTCTATGTGCATTGACTGTGGTAGGTTGGAGGTAGTTGGGTGGTCGACATGCGGGCCGGAGCCGAACGATGAGAGGCCGCGTGGGCGTCCGTTCTATGCCCGTTTGACCGGAAAGCCAAAGCAATTTTGCGCCCAGGATGAGGCGAGCCAAATCAGAAACGAACTTTTTTGCGGATGGGGTCGCACGTTGGACCGACTTATCTGTCCATTTGGGCCAAAACAGACTGACCCGGATGACTTGGGTCCTGCCTTGGAGTTGGCCTGAAAGAGATGCAAATTGATTTATTTTTTAAAGAGGGATGCAAATTAGAGGGAAAAGGCTTCTTTCAGGTAGGTGCAAACTGTTTTCTAGTCCCAAAATAAATTATAATTAATCAAGCGGCTTTGCTTCTCTTCTCTCTTGGATTACATATTTCCACGATAATAACATTTTGCTTTTTTGATAGAAAAACATTTTGCTTTTTTATGAAAAAATATGATTAGTACTACTGTCAGGGGCGGAGCCAGGGGGACGAGCAGGGACCTGCCCCCCCCCC
>NC_041384.1:674735458-674779271 GCF_002162155.2 Triticum dicoccoides
TTTTAGTAGAAGCCACGAGTAATTACCAACAAGATTAGATCAATATACGTAAATCGGCCCTCTCTATACTCGAATTCTGGCTCCGCCACTGACTACTGTAGATGGGATTCATTCAGCTCCTGGATTAGTTACGCCATGGCCTGTTGGTGCGCTATTATCTTTGCTGGTTTCAGATTACTAATCAAATTAAGAGGCGCCCTCCATTATACAAGGTCTGGACCACGCACCATCCTCCAATTCTTAAGTCAAAACTATTATTAACAAGATAAGGTGACAGGGCACCAAGGAAGAAAAAACAAGATAAGACGACAGTGATTAGAAAGGGGGCTTGGTACCATCTGCGTCACTGAGAGCATCTCTAACAGACACATAAAAATTTCGGGCCAAAAATAGTTTTAGAGTGTTACTATAGCATTTTTGGTGCGCCGCACCCAACATTGTTTTAGTAGAGGCCCAAAAACGCGCGCCCAAAAAAACAAGCAGTGTAAGTTTTGAAGTGCGCGCAATCTGACGTCTTAAATTTGCAGTTTTTGATAGCGTTTTTCAGCGCACGTCCAATCTTTTTTGCGAGTACACTATTTACAGCTTCTGCTAGAACTGTCAGGCGCCGAAAAAACTTGGATTTTAGCGCGCGGTTCATTTTTTGAGCGCCGGTTGAAGATGCTCTGAACCGAACCACCCTCCGCCAAAGCCAAATATACTCTCTCTCTGTAAACTAATATAAAAACGTTTAAAGAATACTAATAAATCAAGCGGTTCGGTAACTGTCGTCCAACGTTCTATGCTCGTAACAATTTTTAAATACGGGGGCTCGTACGACCTAGGAATTTCGCGTGCACCAACCCTGATTTTAAATGCACTTTCAAAGCCACCCGGCCGGCCGTTCCCAATTTATTAATCTCTCCGTTCACGTCCTCTGAACGTTCATCATTTCGTTTTGTTTTTCTTTGTTGGGCGAATTTAATCATGTGGTACCAGAAAAACGTACTCACTCAGAATTCTGGCGCATGCAGCTGTAATCCCAGCCCTGTCTTATCGGAATACTCATCAAATAATATTGGTGGCACTGTACGTACTGTATGTATGCCAAGAAAATATTATCGCACTGTGAATATTTACACAATATGGACCAGATCCCGACGAGAAAAACCTGCCTAGACAGCGGACCCAAAACCCAAAGTGGACACTCGCCGCTTCCTAAAAATAATCAGCATATCTCTAGCGTCACCTTTCACGTGTCTTGTCAAACGAGAAATGTTTATCCTGTCGTGTTAATAGTGATACTAGTATAATACTAGTAGTATTGTTTAGTTATCGCCGCTGCATTTGCACGATTGCATCCGCGAGCGCAAGCAGTCGGCGCGCAAACATTTGACACACGGATCTTTGGGGAGAGCACAATTATTCCCTCAACAAAACACAAGGCAGCTGATGTTGATTCCTGCCCAAAAAGAAAGGGAAAATGGTATCTATCCATCCATCTATCCGTCTATCTATTCCATCTATCCCTTCCCGCAAATGCATAGAGAGATAGGCTCAGAAGGGCATATGGACATGTCTCGCTATCAAGCTGATGAATCGATGAGAAATGTGCAAGACGAACTAATAAACTAGCGGTGCAACTTGGTCCGGGCCAAAGTGGGGAAAAGGAGAGGAAAAGACCTCCTCGTCTCCCTCTCGCTCCTGCCAGCTTGCATTCCGGGCGAACAGGATAACGCAGGAGGTGCGTGCATGCGTACTACGATGCATTTGGGATGCCTATAATTGGCCGGACGAAACGGGGCGAGTGGAGCAAAGCTCGGTTTCACGCTAAAGGCGTGTGCGATTCCGCTCACATTACTTTTTTCCTCGACTCCCCCTTCCTTTTCCTCGGACGCAGGTCGCGATTACGGCCGCCATAGAGTTAGGACGTCTCAATGCAAACCCCTAAAGCAGACACGATATTTCTCCGCGGATAGAGTTAATAAACGCGTCCGCGGACAGTGATGGGGAGTCGGCATTTCAACCATGCCCGCATACATTTCAAACCGGATTTGAACAAACCGGACGACTTTCATGCAATCCGAATGATTTTCATCTGAACAGGACCAAAATCATTACATTTTTGACATATCTCAACTAGATTATAGTGGACTATGTTTTTTTAACCTCATCAAAATGATCACCGGACACGGCAGCGCGTTTCCTATGACATGTCCTCCCCATGTCCGAGAAGCACACCGGTTGGCCGTGAGCCCGGGGAAGTGAACCGCGGGATGGGAAAAATAGTAGTGGCTTTCCTGGAACCAAACCACGACAGCTTTCAATGTGCTACTTTTCTTCGCTAAAGTCCGCCTCGTCGATGGCACTAGACGTGGACGTGTCGGCCTCATGGTCGTGGTGGCGGTGCACGAACCGCGTGGCCTACACCTCCTCCCCGGCGACCACTGTGTCGATCTCTGCGAATAGGGCCTATCTCTCCGCATGTAGGTCGCACAGCCACCATCGCTCACAACGGATGTCGCGGGCGCTTCACATGGACTCAAACAACGCCTACTCCTCATCTAGGGAGCCGGGATCCTCCGTCACCATGCCTGCCACGGTATTGTCGTTTGCCAGCTCGCCGACGATTCACCCCTCGAAAAGACGATGATTGTCGAGGAAGGCAGTCACATGTGGCGCCGACTGCTCTTCCGCAGGCCGAGGCATCGGCTCATTGCCGAACGCCTGCTCCATCGTCTGATTCTCGTCGGGAACTCATTTCCGACGGTGATTTGAGCTTGGGGGTGCCGATTCCAACAGCAACGACTCGATTCTGATGGCGATGCTCGAAATCTTGAGAAGCACTATGATACGACTCGATTTCGATTGGGAAACATACGGTAATTCTTGCTAAAATCCTTATGCGTCTCCCAAAATAGTTGGCATAATTTTACCAATGCTTCTCCTCCTTCGAAACCGCTCCACCTCGAAGAACAACACTCATCCTAGAAGGGAAGTGGAGGTTGTGAGCAGCCAGAAGCGAAGTGTTGTTTTTGTGGCCTTTACATATATTAACAACACATGGCGCGAATAGTTGCAATAAAATTGCCACGGGCAGCACGGGAGACATGGAGGTAGGTGAAACTTTCGTCCCACACGAGTGGTTGGTGAATGGAGCACGCTCCATACCAACGCTCCCGGCCTACAAATATGAAGGCTCACGGATTCGATACGGAACACCCTCTGTAAGGTATGGCGACTAGACGCCGTATGACGACTATGCTAGATTGCAGGGCCGTCTCCAGAAATTTGGGGCCCGGGACGAAAATCAAAATAAGGTTCTAAATTTTCAAAATATAATAATATAATTGAAGAACCAATATAAGTAAAGCATACTTTCACTTAATTACATAATTTCAAATCTGTGTTATTTGGTAGAATATTTAGAAATATATTATATACTAATGGTAAAATAGTAAAGATGGTACTAAAGAAATAAACTTATAAACTCACCTCACTTTCTACCAAAAAGCAGCACTCGTCTAGTATTCTTTGAAATGAAATCTTTCATCATATTTTTGTATTAAATGTTCTCCCAGCTATCATATCATGTGCTATTTTCGTCAATCCATTGAGTCGTTTGGGATTCGATAGCGCCCTTTTGGGATCAATCATGTGATTCAAGATAGTTTCTTTGAGGATACATGTTGATGATTCTTTCTGTTTTATAACACAAACAAAGTAAATATGAAATCAATTCAAGCTCTATGAATTATAGCCTTTGTAGCTAATAGAGTAAAAGAAGACTTTATGTTGATGTAAGATTTTGAAAAAATGTTTAACAAAAAAATAGCCTACACTGGTAACATAAACTGGGCCTAGTATAAAAGTACTGGACAAAGGCGGCAAGGGTCGATGTGCCGTGCCGCCGTATAACTATGTCGTGGGGCGTGGCCGACCGGCGGCCGCATAAGCACGTCTGACCCGACGTCTGAGTCGAGACCTCTGCTATCCCGAGGGAAACTGCTGCACGCGATCGGATCGGGAGAGCTAAGCTGGAGTCACGGAAACTAATAGGCAGGCTGCCGGGCTGTGTACGCGCATATATTTGTTGATTGCAAAACAAAAGTGCTAGAGTGGGCTGCTGGCCTGTGTACGTGCATGTTTTGTTGGTTCATTGTCATTTATTTTCTATACATATATGCATATTATTTGCTGGACTGAGGGGCCCCAAATATTTGGGGGCCTGTGCGGTCGGCCAACTTGGCCTCCCTCATCAACGGGGCTGCTAGATTGCCATTTTGACACAAAACCAGAGTATTTATAGTTATTTTGTCGACCAACCCGGTATGATGGCTCTGCTAGAGTTGCTCTCACGCCCTGTTTGGGACACAAGAACTTCCATTTCGCACAAAGTATACGTTGTTTCGTGTGAATATTTGCATGATTTACATAAATCTCTGCCCCCTTTTAATATAGTTTGGTGACGTGGAACTTGTGCGAAGAGACCAGATCCAATAGTGCTTTGGAAATTTAAAGTGAGCCGACCCACTTGTGCATTATTATGTTGATCTGATGACAGTACCACCATCCCATCAATTTAACATTCATGCACGCCTAGGTAGCCTTTCTCCTTCATCACAGTTTATAGGGCATCTAAGAATATGTTACTGTAACATAGCGGTTTTCAAGATAAGATGAGTCTACAAGGTAATTAATGAAGCCATCTAAGTTATTACTATTATGTTATTTTGCATTATGAAGATAGTAACTTAGATGCATGACACTAGTTTAAGTAGCTACGATAATTAACGGGCGGGTTAAATGCAAACAGTGGCCGTCCTTTCGATTGCAGGCCGTCGCCATTAACCTCTCTCTGAAAAGGAAGCGTAGACGACTGTGCGCTCTGCCGGCCGAGGGAAAAGCTGGATCCCTCCCTTGCTCGACGATGGACCGTCGGATGGGGCCATCGGACGGCCTTGGTGGATGCAATCATGCTAAGCTCTTTTTGTCTTGGTATATGTTTGAACGTTGCCCTTGGACAGCCCGGATAATCCCGGGCCAGAGGCATTGATGAATGGGTCTGGGTGGGTGATTTGGAGACGTAATGCCAAAGGCAGCTTTAATCAAACTTCTTCTTCTGGGCGCTGCAAACATTACTGTCACATAATTGAATGCAAAAGTAAATTAACAGTGCCATGATCAAAAGGTGGACTGTGGTAGACCTGTGAGAGATTAGAACAATTCAAGAGACCGGGAGGATAATTGACCGGGCCTGTTTTTCTTTATAGTACCGTAATATTCATGTGCTGTTGAACGAGGCTAACTGATTCGAGTGCGGATGTATGGCTGCCGAGCTACTCGGAGGTTGATATTTAAAATAAAATTTAAACATATTTAAAAGTTTCAAATAAAGAAAAAGGAAATCGTGAAAACTTATACGAGTGCAGTACTGGTTTGTGAATGTCTGTTTGGAAATATTGCGATTTGTGAGCTACACAGAGAAAGAAAATTTTTGGCTCGAAAAAAAATGACCCATTTGAAATACATATATGTCTTTTTGTGCCATGTGTGAAAGTATATTCGTATAAAATTCAGCACATATGTAGTATACATGTGTATGTGTATTCACAAAAATATTTATCCCGGCAGTCGGGCTTCGCCTGGTCATGCCTATGGCGGCAGCGGGAGAAGGAGGAGGGGAGGAGGGGGAGTGAGGCGGCCGGTGGATTGGGATCCTCCTGGTTGCTCGCCGTAGCGACACGGAAGGGATGCGGGGATTCTTTCATATCTCTTTTCTTTTATTCCACTTGTCTAGAGGACAGATTTGCTAGTTTCGATTGTAGATACTCTACTATGCATATACTTACTACTCGTCGCAAACACACGACGCGTGAGAAATGAAATGATAACGATATTTTAGTTATGAGAAAAATGACGAGGAGAAAAGACGACCAGAGCATGCAAGGAGTTCCCTACAAAACAAAGGTGGAATAGAGCAACTCTAGCAAATCCACTATAAATGTGTACCACATAATTTGTTTGAGGGATTCTCTAAAACAAATTTGCAGTATCACGCACGATACGACATAACAGATCCGTTAAAAATGACACTGTAATTTTAAACGAAATTCGCCCTACAAAGGTCAGAGCAATACCACCGGAGTTCATCATACATTCATAGCATAAGAAACATGGATGAAAGTAATCTAAACCTAGGGGTGGCCGGCTCATGGCTCGACGTGGAAGAAGAACGCCTCAGCCGACCTCCGGTAAGAATGGCCATACTCAGGCTCTTCCTTGGCGGCAGCGAGATGCTCGCCGGCGCCTTCTTCTTTGGCCGTCACCGCGCTCTTGGCGTCGAGGAGATCCTCATCCACTTCCTGGCACCTCTTGGTGCGCGGGTAGGGTGCCTCATCGAGCTTTTTGATGCGGGTCCATGCGTCCTGGTTGCCGCTGCGAGAGAGGCGGACGCGGTCATGCGCCTGCTTCGAACGCCATGGCTCGACGCCGGCCGGGCTGGAGCTGTCGGCCTCCACGTCGTGCTGGACGCCCTTGTGATGGAGGCAACCGCACGGAATCAACCAAAAACGAAAGCAGTACGGAATTGCTCGCCAGAGAAAGGAAATTGGGCACCAGATGAGGGCGGATTGCGGTGGAGGGGACGGAAAATATGAAGGATGTGAACCCTAAAAGGCTAAAACGCCCGCTGTCCCGTCCATATAGCGACGGAGGTTTTTTTTTTACCGGATATGTTCGGGCCTAAGAAAAACTAAAACTTGTAAACTGACAGTAATTATAAGGGCCGATGAGGATTTAGCGGATGCTCTCATGTGCAAGGAATTAATGTAGGCGTGCACCATGACAGTAGATTATTTCCCCACGCCTAGCTCAGACTGTAGAGTGCTATGCATGAGTACGACACGATGCATGGATCATTGAGTGATTGCACCACACATGTCAACCCCGTGGCCGTACGTACTTCCCCTCAATCAAGTTCAAAATACTGTAGCCCACGCACACACACACATAAGGAGTAATATATTCCAACCCCGTACGTGCATGTGCCATGAACCATGATCAGTGTCATTGATCTGGTAGAGTGCACGTATAGGGGTTGTTTGGATCGTGACTATCTTTATCACATATTGTCACATAATTTTTGTCACACTTGGCTTAGTTGAGTTGTTCAAATTGTTAATCACATTTTGGCTTGCCTAAGGAAATTTTACCATACTTTTTGTGTCTATTTTTTTTTGAAACGGAGGCAAAAATATTTGCCTTATCGATTAATTAAGAAGAAGAGAGTTGTCCGGTTAATTTACGGAAAACCGGGCGAAAACCGATACAGACTCCCAAATACGGACTACTCGCAAAGTACGAA
Source organism: Triticum dicoccoides (assembly GCF_002162155.2). Classification (NCBI taxonomy): domain Eukaryota; kingdom Viridiplantae; phylum Streptophyta; class Magnoliopsida; order Poales; family Poaceae; genus Triticum; species Triticum dicoccoides. The sequence goes on from NC_041384.1 coordinate 674,742,804, forward strand.
ACACCAAAACTGCTCAAGCGGCCCTCTAAACAAGCAACAACCGCAACCCTCAATACTTGTAGAACACAATGAAACTCCTAGCAAGCACACCAACGAAAAATGACCACCCTCCATCATGAAACCACATACGCCTTTCGGATGGCGCCACACTTCTTGTTTTTCTTCTTCTTTGGTTTCTCCTTAGTTGACTTCTTCTTTGGAGGGTCACTTGTCTTGCCAGATGCCGGCTGATGAGCCACCCATTTGTCAAGAAAATCATAAAACTCATTGAATTTCTTAGTTTCGTTGTCATCAACCAAGTCGCCGCCAGGAGCAGGCATCAACACACTGACCGCATCAACAACCTCAACCAAAGGAATCACTGACGTAACCTCATCGACCACAGGAACCGCCAATGCTATGGACTCAGGCACCTCCAGTTGCTCACATGACTTTGGCAACACATGCCCCTCACACGAGGCCGCCGATGAGGCCACCTCCAAATGCTCTATAGAGAGAGGCGAACCAGGGCTAAGACATAGCTCTCGTAGCTCGGGCATGACCTGCAACACCGGAGCATCAAGCACGACAATGGACTCGCCCGAGAGTGATGATGAACCGTTCTCAACACGAGGTGAGAAACATCCATATAACTCTTGCCTCCCTTCCTCCATAGAGCCAACATCTTCCACGCCAGAGGGGCATGACATCGGAGTGGTCTGCGACCTAGCCAATGCAAGGGAGAGCCTGCTAAGAGCAGCCTCCGCCCGCTCAAGAAAGCTATGAACCCGTGCCAGACAACTCTGCAACAATGTTGTCTGATCGGCCAGAGAGGACCGCAACATCATATCGGGTGGGGTTGCTGAGCCAACGGTAGCAGAGACGACAGACGCCCAAGACCCATGATGAAGCGCCTTGGAGGGGAGCACGGATTTCATTGCACCCTTACATGAAGCTAGAGCAGGATGGCGCATGGAACCGAGGACTGGCGGCATGGCAAGCCATGCCAAAGAACTTAGAGGACGCCAAGGATTGCGACATCCGCGCGCATGGTGACCGTTCTCCAAGCAACGGGAGCACCGAAGCGGATCTCTGCAGTCGGCCGCATGATGCCCAGGAGCGAAGCATCTGCAACATCTACCGTGCGGCCAAGCAGGGATTGGACGGGGAGCCATTGCAGGGGCTAGCGACATCGGGCGACGCGGACCACGCCGGGGCAACACCTCCTGCCATCCCTTGCTTGCCTTCACCACCACATCCGGCAGAGCAGCGGCCGGGGCCGAGGCCTTGGCAGCAGGCGGTGTCATAGGGGCCAGCTCCTCTTCATCGTCGTCGTCGCCGTCAGCGGCGAGAGAGGTCCATGACTCGGGCTCAGGCCGACCCGAGCCGAGATGCGGTGGCGCGGCGACGGGAGAGCACATCCCCACCGGGCCTCCACGACACAGATCGACGCAGCAGAGGCCTGCACGGGCAGCCGCACGGGCGCACGCACAGGCGCAACCAACTTGCTCGGAGACACCACCGGCACCTTCCCTGACCCGCCAACAGCATGGACGGAGCGGCCCAGCGCCGGCGGGGCCCGATCCAGATGGGATCGAGCAACAGATGGGGCTGGCTGCGGGACGACGCGCGGCGCGGAGCCAGCAGACATCTCTGCGGGAGGCGGCGACAGCGCGCTCGCTGGGGCGTGGACCAGCGTTGGGGGTGGCCGACGGGGAGCTGCCGGTGAAGACGGGAGAGACGGCGCGGGGTCGCCGGGGCACAGCTCCCACACCTGATTCCTGGCAGGAGGGAAGGGGGGGAGCAGACGACGTGGAGGCCGTATCTGGGAGCGGCAGACGCGGGGGTGGCCGGAGCATGGAGATCCGGCCGGCGGCGGCCGCGCGCTCACGCGGGGATGACCGCGGTCGCCTTACTCAGACTTTTGATAACAAAGTCAACAACACCGCTCCACTTTTTGTGTCTATGACATGTGAGGTTCACTGCTTATAAAAAAATCCTTGCCTTAGTTGTGATTAAAACCAGACACCTATCTAACTTGATCAAACTTGCCTAAGGTTAGACGTGGCAAAGTATGACAATGTGTGGCTGGGAACCTAACAGCCTCATACTTGACGGGCACGGTCAATGCACATACATGTGCCATGAACCAATCCTCTGTTCTTGCTGTTTGTATATGAACCTAGCTACGTACCGACTGGTTGATCTGAAAAAAACCCTACGTACTAGCTACCAACTGCTGCAATCTTGCATCTGTACGAGTGATTAGTGGAGGAGGCCCCATTTTTTGGCAACGGTGCATGCACCACATTTTGCCAAGCGTCCAACGGCAGCAAGTTGAGGAAGGCGACGAGGGAGGGCATGCAGATGCAGCAACCACAGGAGCGACTCCATGCATCGATCGATCCGGGTGGAGGAATTGGACGTAGCGAACAGGCGCGGTCCCGCCCCGCCGCGCCTGTCCCGTATACTGAATTTCTTAGGATACTCCATTCCAAAATATATAGTATGCTCGTGCTTTCTGAGGTTCAACTTTAATCATAAATTTAACCTACGAGACCAACTGTGGCGGGAGAAAAAATTATATAATTGAAAACTTCTTTTAAATACGAATTCACTGATATAATTTTTGCTTCCACCGCAATCGGTCTTGATAGTTAAATTTACGATCAAATTTGAAGCACATGGATATAGGAAGCACTACATTGTGGAATGGAGAGATACGGTTCAGAATTTCATGCAGAAAACTGAACTGCTGTCACGTCAAGCATGATGAGCCAAAATCGGCAGGACCGACGGAACGAAGTGGAGTGTCATAATGATGCACGGCCGCTGAGAGCATCTACACCCGAACTGCTTGAGGTCTAGTCTCAGCTAAAAAATCCTTAGTTCTTAAAAAGTTCATTCCTATTTGTTTCCGGGGACTAAAAAATTTCTAGTCCCTTTCTAGAAGTTATTAAATGACATGTAAAAAACTATGTTACCCCTTGTATACAGAAAAATAAAAACCAAACAACAGCATGGACGACGGGGCAATGGGTGCAGGGAGGGGCATTGTTGAAAAAGTCCTAAAAAGTCCTAAAAAAGACTCTCCTTGAGGGAAGCGGATTAGGAGCACTCGGGTGCTCCACCCCCCTATATTCAAAAATAATTTAATAATTCAAAAAAAGCCAAAAAAATCTTGGGTATATTTTTTAACCAAATATGACTAGGTATTGTACTCATATAAAATGTTTGGCCAAGGAATAATTCTCGTTGACTTCGGGAAAAAAAACAAATTTATGACGACAATATAGCATGAATAGTGCTTGTATCTAGCATTTTTTGGGAAATCTTTAACCCCGGATACAATAAAAGTCATTTCCTAGTTAAATCTTTTTATACGAGTGCAATACCTGGTCATGTTTGATTCCATAAAAAGTTCCAGGATTTTTTGACTTTTTTTAATTACTAAATTATTTTTGAATATAGGGGGGCATAGCACCCGAGAGCTCCTATGCATTTTCGCTCCTTGAGAGTCTTCTTTATTTAGTCCCAAAAAGCAACTTTTAGTCCCTAGTAGTCTCTTCCGTTTGGTTAAAAAGTCTCTCAGAGGGACTTTTTCTAGTCCCTACACCAAAAAATCCCTGAAAACAAACACCCCCTCAAATTGGTCAGGAGAATACCGAATCACCAACAGAACAGGAAAGAGAAAAAAAGTTGATCCAACAAAAATCCTCAAAACCTCCTACATGTTTGGGCTGTCGAGCATTCCTCAAACTCAGCCGCTGATAGGCACTCCTCAACCTCAACTCATACATGAGTCAATATAAGGAGTGTGCGAGCATGTCCAGTCAGCTGCAACATAGAATTTGGCCCAGACGGTATTTTTGTTTATTCGTTCTTTTTTTGTTTCTCTTTCTTCATCTCATCAATCAGATGCATGTTACCGGACACATAGGAAAAAAAATATGAAAAACATGGTTGTGTGAAAGGACAAATAGGGACTCAAACGAACACGCACGACGGTCGCATCCGGAAATGTTTGTGGGTCCTAGTTTGTTCGGTTCGGTTGTAGATGCCCTTGTAAGTATGTAAGGGCATCTCTGACAGGGACTCACAAACCGCCTGCAACTATCTGGACGTGGCTGTCTGGTAGAAGCTTGTCATCAAATCCGGCACCCTATCGATCCGTGGACCAGTCTAGTTGTCCGAAATCCCGCAAACCGGACGCAAACCAGGGGGCTTTGTTGGCATCAGAACCACTGACACGTACGTGTCCGACACCTAATCCCACCCAAACCATTTCCCTCACACATGCCTCTCCTGCATGACTGCACCTCCGCTCCTCGCACTGCATTCATGTCGGCCCAGGATGCGAACACTCACTGGAGCCGACACTGAAGCATCATGTCGGTCGAGAGCCCCTCTCGTGCTGCGCTCCATTCTCCACGCTTGTTCAATGTCAGGGAGACATATCCGGGTTGGACAGACGACTCTCTAACATATTCAAACCAACTCCGACCCGCCCGCCTATCAGCATCGAATAGATGCGGCAGCCGAGAAACCCACTCCATCGCTTGCATTGACACAGCCTGCCACTTTTAAACATTGCCTCTTCGCTCGGCATGAACCACACTTCACCATGTCTATCATAACCACGAGCTCTAGAGCGATGCGAGAGAGCCTCTCGACGGAGGAGAAGCAGGAGTTGGTCGGCATTCCTACCGGCTGGCAGGTCCGTCGCGCGCGACGGACATAGATTGGCTTGCCGATGAGATCGTCGGAGGTCAGCGACGAGGAACAGAGGATGGAGGATGCGCCCATCGACGAGTCGGGGCCCCTGCACACATAGGAGTACTTCAACACCGCCATGGTAGAAGAGCAGCCGTTGTCGGCGTTCTGGCAAGCGCAGGAGGACCACAACCTCTGGCTTCTCGACGAGCACAGACTCGTGGAGGGGAAAATTGTCGGCCAGTAGGCCAACGATGATGTCGTCCCGGCCATGGTTGCAGAGGATCCCGACTTCCTAGATGGGCAACAGACGTTGTGCCAGTCCATGCGCAGTGCCCGCAACATACGCCACGAACGATGGCTTCTTCGCGTCCTCTTGGCAGAGAATGACACCCTATTCGCGGAGATCGACCCTAAGGCGGACGAAGTGGACGTGTAGGCGATTGCGAGCGTCGCCAGCTCGGTGACACCGTCCGCGTGGTTCGCACCTAGCTGCACAACCACGAGACCAACCAGTCCACGTCAAGCAACGTTCACACTGTGGATTCCGGCAAGGAAGAGTAGGAGGTGGGACACGGATGCGGCCACGTCTAGTGTCCCATGTGGGCCGTGTTCCATGTCCTATTCTTCCCCTCCCGCAACCTCACTTCCCCGGGTTCACGGTCGTTGAGCTTGCCGGACATGGGGAAGACGGGGCATGGAACACTGATGGCTCCACGGCCGGCGGAGATTTAGACAAGGTTAAAAAAGTGTCGTCCGCTATTGTTTGTTTGAAATATGTTTAAAATGTAATTTTTGGTCTAGTTTAAATGAAAATCACCCGGTATGCATGAAAATGCTTCGGTGTGTTCAAATTTTATTTAAAAGTATGAGAATGTTTGAGGTACTTGGTTAGATGGCCCGTTTCCGTACCATTGTCTTTGGACAAATAGAGTGTCCGTTTTAGGAGTAATTTTTGAAAATGCACGGAAGTCGTACGTGCTTGTAACTTAGCTTCGTGCTTCACACGGTAGTATATACTCCATCCGTTCTTAAATATAAGACTATTTAAAGATTACAATGCAAACTGCCTACGAAGCAAAATGAGTAAATCCACGCTCTAAAATACGTTTAGATACATCCATATGTAGCCCCTGTTGAAATCTTAAAAAGTCTTATATTTAGAAACTTCTTTTGCGGGGTCGCTTCTTTCTTAGTTACCTTGCGTTGGCCTCACCGGATCAATTGCATGCACAGTACTAGTAGGAGTGCTAGCTCCGTAGTCACTCTCACCACAGGTTCTTCGGTGGATCGATCCCACCATGCTGTCCATGCAGCCAGCTTCAATTCCACCAAGCCTGTTGATGGTCCTGTTCCTTGCGCTTATCGTAGCTAGTTGCTCTGCCGCTCACTTACTACAGTACGTATCTGCAAGTAGATCCGCATCCTCGTCGGAAAGGCCAGATTAGGCAGGGGCAGCTGTTCCCCTTGGCCAGACAATCCGGGAGGCAGATTTCCGCCTCTGAGTTAGTAGCTAGGATTCTTGATGAGCTGCGCATGTGGGCGACAGCGGGAGGGTGTGGTGTTGACAACATTGTGTGAGGAGTTAACATAGTGTGTGGAGTTGGAGTTTGCCATGGCCTCAGTCGGCTTGTGACTGATGGTTATGATTGTAACATTCTTGTACATTATTTTTCTCTCTTCTATAAAGCTAAGGTACGCAATTTGCGTACTTTTGAAAAGAAAAAACAATCCGGGAGGCAGAGCAGCGAGCTAGAGAAATCCCCAGCGCAAGTACGTTTGGTCAAAGATCCCCTATGTTCGGTCCATCCGTGTTTAATCGATCCATCCATCGGCTAATGCGGTTGCATGATGATGGGTCGACTCGTTTGTTGTTTGCTCGATCATGTAGCTAGGGATGAGCTGCCAACCTCCAAACAGCCTGAATTTCAGGAATGCGATTGACCAGAAATATATATGTGCGTGTATTCCTCCAGCAAACAAATGCTGCACTACTCCTACCAAACATGTACAGTATGATGTGTCCTGTTCTTTATTTGGTCGGCGAGCTCCAGGGATTCTTTAGCCTTATCGGTGTTTTGCCGCACGAGTCGCCAGTTAATGGCGCCACCAAACCATCGACCAATTAGCCTTTGATTTGATTAACCGCTCCATCCGCTTACCCGTAGTGCTCTGTGCGTACGTACGTGCTGGATGGAAATGGCCAAACGTGTGTGATGATGCTGGGTGTACGACCAGGTGCGATGCATCTCATCTGAATCCAGGTAGTTGTTCGGTGCCCCCTTTTCCGCTCCAAAGGTGCGGCGCATTTGTTCGGAGTAGGTACCGGCAGGCCTCACCGTGAGTCTGAATAGGACTCCTCCAAAGTCCAAACCAAGGGTCCCATGCATGCCGCCACATATATGTATGTAAAATAGAGAAGCTGCCTAGAAAAAAAAAATAGGGTTCGTTTGTCTTCTGTCAGGACCCCGACTCGATGTCACATCGATCTAGCCTGTAGCACCTCATATCACTTTGCGGCCTCACGCACGGTATCCCCACGGGTGTCGCCTTACCTTTGCCCGGGACCGTTTGCGCCTTTTGGCTCACGTATATGATAGTGTCGCTAGCATCCATATGATAAGGAGCCCGGGCTGACATGACTAGTCGTAAACCCAAAGTGGCACAGACTTACAGGGACAGGCATCCATGACCCAGCATCGAATGTGTCGGTCATCAGCGAGTGAATCCAGGCTGTAGCACTGGGCTAGCAGGACTCCGGTGAACCGGGCTGTAGCGGGCTAACAGGACTCCTGTATTCATCGCGTGACATTTCACCGAAGGGACAGACACAGGAACGAAGAAGGACACATGCCGGCTAGCCTAAGTGTTCCGGAGCAGTAGCAAGCTACCATGGCTCAGTGGAAACACTAGGAGACATTTCCCGGTAAGAGAGGCTACCAAGGATAAGCAACTAGGTTGTCAGGTCCCACACATACCAAGCATTTCAATAACATACACACAATATGCTCGATATGTGCAAATACAACATGGCATCACAACATGACTCTACAACTCAAGTATTTTAATCAATAGGCTCCGAGGAGCGAGATATTACAAACATGGGTCTCACGACCCAACAATCAGAGCATACAAGTCAAAGCACAAGCGGAAGCTATCATGTCTGGGTACAGACATCTATAAATGAAAAAGGCCGAGAAGCCTGACTATCTATCAGATCCTGCCGAGGGCACAAGATCGTAGCTGAGGTAACAAGCTAAACGTCGAAGACCACGCGGAAATACTAGTGAGACTGAAGTCTCTCTGCAAAAACATAAAATAGGCAAACGTGAGTACAAATATACCCAGCAAGACTTACATCAGAACTATCTACATATGCATCATTATCAACAAAGGGATGGTGGGGTTTAACTGCAGCAAGCCAACTTTGACTCGGTGGCTATCCTGAACTACGACTGCGAGTAACTTTTTTGAGGTGGCGCACACGAGTCCACATATTCACCATATCAATACACCACTATGGATCCGCTCCCGTCTCCCTACGAGAACGCCATCCATAGCACTCACGCTTATCTTGCGTATTTTAGAGTATCCACTTTCACTTGTCTATGAACTGATATAAGCAACCCAGAAGTCCTTTTCCGCGGACACGGCTATTCGAATAGATTAGGTTAACCCTGCAGGGGTGTACTTCTTCACACACGCTCTCACCACTTACCGCCGTTTACACGACATGTACTCGGCAACCTTCAAGCGGAAGCCCAACGTGGTGTCGGCCACGACCTACCTAATCACCTAAGCCTCCAGTCCAGGTTTATCGCCTATCCAGGTTCCATCCGCAGGGAGTCCGGCCGAGGTTTCCCATACGGCCCCGAACGATGTGAACAGGGTTCCCGAGATACCTAACGGGTATTCGGTACACCCGGCCACGTACCTACCGCATCACAGCCCACCCCTACGGTCAGCGCTGTCCACGGCCTCCAGCATACTACAAACACCAGAAACTACTTGCAACTCCTGGACAGAGGACAAGGGTGATTAAGAAGCCGAGAGGGTCCATTGGTTTCGGGCCCAATGCGTGGTAGTAGCTGAATCATGGATCACAAACACAGAACTCAGTTCCTGAGGACGGCTGCAATGAGACAACCCACCATGTACTCCTACATGGCCTCTCACCGCTACCTTTACCAAATCGTGTTCACACACTTAGCTCACACACAGTAGGACATGTTCACACACCTCTGATTCATCCCCGATGAATCAGACCTGACTCAACTCTAAGCAGTAGCAGGCATGACAAACAAACATGAATGAGTAGGCACATCAGGGCTCAAACAACTCCTACTCATGCTAGTGGGTTTCATCTATTTACTGTGGCAATGACAGGTCATGCAGAGGATAAAGGGGTTCAACTACCGCAGCATGTAACAGTTGAATCGGTGTTGTCCTAATGCAGTAAAAGAGAGCAGGAGCGAGAGAGTGGGATTGTATCGGAATGAACAAGGGGGTTTTGCTTGCCTGGCACTTATGAAGATAATATTGAGTCTTCATCAGTGTCAACGATCACATCATCGGTATCACGTCTATCGAGAGGGGACAAATACCGGCAACACAGAAGGAAACACAATCAATGCAATGCACAATATGATGCATGATCATGACATGGCAAAATGAATGTGTTTTGGGCTAATGCATCTAAAACCAGATTAAATGAAGTTGGTTTGAATATAAAATTCAAATTCAAACTCCATATGTGATTATTCAAATGCCATTTAATTCATTTGTGCTAAACAGCAGCTATAAGTTGTTCTAACATGCATGAAAATGGTACAGATGGATTCCTTGAATTTTTCTGATAATTTTTCATATATAAATTATTTAATTTGGAGTTACGGTTAATTTTCTATGAATTTTAGAAGTTTTAGGCATTTTCTGGAATTTCCTGAATATTTAGAATTAAAATAATTCCAGAAAATGAATTATGGCGTCAGCACCACGTCACTGTGACGTCAGCAGTCAACAGACGCTGCTGGTGGTCAAACCTGACCAGTGGGTCCTCCGTGTCAGTGACTAACCTAACTAACTGGGTTAGTTAGCGTTTTAATTTAAACTAACCTAGATTAATTAGGCGGGCTGGTCCCGCATGTCAGTGACACAGGGGGAGGTCAAACCCCGGTCAAATGGCCCAAACAGGCCGGCGGCTCAACGCCGGCGGCAACAGGCACGGCGGAGGGCTTCGGGAACGCTCCTCCGGCGACCATTCGGGCGGCGGAGAGGCTCTACGGGTAGCTGGGAGGGCGCCGCGTCTTCCTGTGGAGTCGGTTGGGGTCGGGGCGGCCGGAATCGGCGCCGGCGTCGACCTAGGTGGCCGCCGGAGTTCGGCCAAGGTCGAACGCGGCGCTGCGGTGCACTAGAGGGGAAACGGAAAGGCTCTGTGGGCTCCTGGGAGGGCGGCGAACTCGGTAACGTGCTCGGGCGCTAGCTGGGGTGACCCTAGCCACGGCAGCGCCATGACCGGCGGCGAGGAGCAATCGGCTCCGGTGAGAAGGCGGCTGGAGTGCGGGAACGAGCGCGGGGAGAAGGGGAAATGGAAGAGGAGCTCACAGCGAGGTCGATGAGCAGCTCGGTGGTCTCGGGGAGGCGGCGGAGGTGGCGAATTGACCGCGGCGAACTTCGGTGGCCGGCGACGAAAACGGCGATGGTGGCGGCGTTGCAGCACATCCGGGAGGTCCGTAGCTCAACGAGGAGGTGGAGGGGGTTGTGGCGGAGCTCGGAAGCGGGTCGGGGAGGCGAGGGGAGGCCAGTGGCTACGGTGATGCCCGTCGGCGGCGGCGGTGGTTCTCGGGTGAGAGGGAGAGAGAGCAGGGGGAGAAGAGGAGGGCGAGGGAGAGTGAGAGCGGTGCGGGGCAGCTGCGTGGCTTCGTCCGGGGCATCGAGGGAGTCCGGGGGAAGCAGGAGGTGGCCAGCAGGGGGGGAGGTGGCGCGCGCGCGTGCCGGCGAGCGTCGGGCACACGCCCTCGTCCTTCTGTCCGAGGAGGAAGACGACAGGGAAGGCGCGGGTGGGCTGGGCCGGCCAGGGGGGGGAGCTGGGCCGGCTGGTGGGCTGCACGGGTGAGGCCAGGTAGTCTCTGTTCTTTTTCTTTTATTTCTATTTTAGTTACTGTTTTCTATTTTCTGTAATTGTGTTTGGATTTATTAAAAAATATCAAATCATTTTATAAAATCCTGGAAATAATTATGGGTACTTTCTGAATTATTTCAGTGACCCTTATCAATTTCCAACATTTATTTGAGCATTTAAATTATTTATAGTATTTAAATGCCCAAAGTCAAATACAATATGATTTAATTCAAAAATCCAAAAATGACCTAGGAATATAATCATCATTTTTGGCAGAGGTTTCCACCTTAACCAGAAATCATGAACTTTTCTTAGGAACCTTTTGGGTTTATTGAAAAGATTTTAATTCACCCTAGTTGAGTTGATTTAATGCTAGGGTTTGAACATCCCCATTTCAATTTTAGGCAAAATTTAAACATGATGCAAACAAGAAGCTAGCCTAGAGCACTACCAGCAGCTAGGGATGTGACATCTTCTGCCGGTGCCGCCGGCGATCCGTCTCATTTTCGGCGGCCCTGGGCCATGGGGATACGGTGGGTCCTGGCCTTGCCAGCAGGAGGGCTCCGTTTGTAGATGTTTTTCTTGGTTTTGTTAGGGTTTGTGTCCTGCTATGTAAGACGGGACGGTGGCGGCTCTCTAAAGATGGAATAAGGTTCTCCCTGCCCAGCCTTCGATGGTGCATCTAACATCATCGGAGGGTGTCTGGAAGTGTGTCTCCGATGGATGTCGCATGTGGTTGTCTTTCGTGGATCTATTTGAATCCGGTCTCCGTTCGTCTAATTCTTGTATCTTCAGATTGGATCCATGGGGCGTAGGTCCTATGGGGCCTTAGCGCGACGACTTACCAGTTATCTACTACAACAAATTTTACCCGGCTCTGACGAGGCAAGGGCGATGATGGCGGTGCGCCTTCGGCTCGCTTCAGTGCTTGTAGTCGTCTTAGGTGATATAGTGGTTGTAGCTTTTGAAAATGAATGGATCGAGAGTTTTCAGGAAAAGAATAGAACATAAAAAGTAGAAAAATAACCCAATCAAAGGAGAAAGAAATCGAGGGAAGTAGGTTAACCCTATTTGGTCCTTTCCATCATTGCCTTGAATTGGCGTCCATGGTCTCGTGCTACTAGCATGAATTTTCTCACATTATTCTCCTCCTCTGCCTCTGGCCCTTTCTGGCTGTGAACCAGTGATAGGAAGAGGAGGCGAGCATTGGGATGAGACGAAGGGGCTGGCTGTTAGCGGAATGCTTCCTGGCCTAAAATGGTCCAGCCTCCCTTATCTTTGGGTGGCTTGTCTCTGTTCACCACACATGATAAAAAGGCCAAGGAAACTCGTAGCAATGATCTCAGTGGAGGGCCCTGCCCCAAGCTCTACTAGCAGCTAGCGATCGATAGGCAAACCTTTTCCCGATCACTTTCTCGTTTTTATTATTATCGCCACTGCATGATCCTGTATGCATGCGAGAGCATAAAGCTCATCCGAAGAGAGTGGGGAGAAAGAGCAATCTGTCTACCTGATATTAAGGGCCTCGACAGGCTTACCATGTTTCCATCTTCACTTCTTTTTTAACATCTTCACTATCCATCAGGGCGGAGCTTAACTTGTGACCTAACCCCATCCAGTCATTTTCAGCTCACAGTGCTCTCTTGAAAAAGATAATATCAAATGTGTTGAAAATGATAGGAAGTGTTTGTGGGGACAGCAAAACATAATAATTCTTTTGCAGTGGTAAGCAAGGACTAGCTCTCCTAGTTTATTGCGAGTTAGGCATAATTGGAGGAACATCCTTAGTTGTATTATGCAAGTAATCTAGTTTAGACACGTGGCGCGTCTCCGGGAGAACACCTGCTCAAAGTATGCTTTAGATCTCCATCACTTGGACACTAAGACACGTACTTAATCCAACCTCTCTCTCCTGACGGGTTCCTCAATGCTAGCTAGCTAATCCAGTGGATTCCATCAACCCACACATAGAGGGGCATTTTAAATCTGGACACCATCAAGCCAAAAGCAAACTAGTACGAATCTTTAAATAGACGGATAAACAATCCATATGTAGGTCCCTGACAATGATTTGTTTTGCCACTAAACTTGGACTTAGCAGCAGGTTAATTACCATGCATGTACTCCCTCCGTTCCTTTTTACTTTGCGTATAAGTTTTGGTCAAAGTCAAACTACACATAGTTTGACCAAATTTATATTAAAAAATATGAACATCTACAATACTTAAACTATATAATATGAAAATACATTTCATGGTGCATGTCAAAATGTTGATTTCATATTGTGAATGTTGATATTTTTTAGTATAAAGTTAGTCAAACTATGCAAAGCTTGACTTTGACCAAACCTTATATGCAGACTAAAAAGAAACAGAGGGAGTATCTATGTAGGTTTCCTTTGGGAGCTATCCAAGCAGGCTCCGTAATTTTGTAGGAGCTAGCTACTACATGTATGGATGGAGTAGTAAAGTACTTCCTCCGGTCATTTTTACTCCACATATAAGATTTGTGTCAAATCAAACTTTGGAAAGTTTGATCAAAATTATGTTTAAAAGTATCAGCATCTACAATACCAAATATATATAATATAAAACTACATTTCATCATAAGTCTAATGACATTGATTTGGTATTGTGAATGTGAATGCATTTTTCTATACATTAAATCAAATTAGATATACTTTAATTTCAGATAAAACTTATAGGCAGACAAAAAAAGACCAAAGAGAGTACAAAATGTTCAAAAGAGCCAATGCGACCAGAGCGCCCATGGGCGCAGTCACAGACCCGGGTAAGCTATTGGGCGTGCTCCCTACCTGCTCCCACAGTGCGTGGAGGAGGTCGTCCTTGGCATCGTCGAGTACATGGAGAGCATGCATGGTCGGGCGCGCGTCTGCAACTGGTGTCTGTGAGGTGCGAGAGAGGCGCTGCGGGCGCACGGTTGATGATGTCCACGATGCTGGAGGTGGTCGTCAGTGTCTGTGTGGTTCGCAAGTGCGAGCACTCGATGGCAAGACTCTCGCTCAGTGTGTTGCGACTTCCTCATCCATCGCCGAACTCCACCATGTGAGCAGCCCAGCTACTCGGCAAAGTGGGGGGAGGATGGAGTGCGGCGTTGGCACATGTTAACTTTTCGTTGGTCAAGGAGATGTCCGGGCTCCTGCATGCTCCTTCGTGGATGTGTCCAAGATACTGGATTTAGGACAAGCGGACCGGTCCGCGGACATTTAGGGGACCCATTGGATGACAAAAGTTGTTCGGACATATACAAGGGCTTTGAGGGTCCAATTTAAAGACACCCCAAGAGCTTGATGATAACTATTCTAATTCAAAGGGATCATTGGAAATGAGAGACCCTTACCTTTAGCATCCACCGCCTAAAGGTAACGGAGGGTGGGCTAATTAACTGGTGATTATATTAGCGAGCACAAAAGACACACATTGGCTAAACCTAAGCATCATGAGAAAGTGAGGGTGGGCTTATTGGTAATGACATTAGTGGCCAAAGACATATATTAGCCAAACCTAAGCAGCATGAAAGGCAAAGCTCCGGGTTTTGTTATGCTAAAAGGCATTGAGTTTCCTTGCTTTAGCGTTGCTTCCTCCGCAAATTAGGCACCATCACACCCAACCACTGGATGAATAGGCCCTACAGGAAAGAAATGAAATGCCACAAGAACCAATGCTTAGATGGAGGAGAAAATTAGGGACAGAGTTTGGGATCAATATAGCTAGCACAATAATTCTATGGATCATCACCAGATGATCATACATTAATTAGGTTAGAGGGAATAAAGCTCAAAACTTTCACTAACAGTAGAGTTATGCTCAAAGTTTAGACAACAAACGCAAAAAATATGTCTAGGGGCGGAGCGGGTAAAAGTAGAATATGGGTGTACTTAAAATAAAGGTAGCAACTCCGCAAAAGACGAAAAGTAGCCCCAGTGATGGCGTAGTAGTATTACATATGAAACCTCGAGTTAATTTATTTCTCCCATTTTATGATCAACGGCACGGCGGCGGCTTGTTCTAGAGGAGGTAGTGGTCGTTCGGTGATCTGAAAATCTCGATGTAATATTTTTGATGTTTGAGATGCTTTGTATTGCCAATGAACTTTTATTACATATCTAATCCTTCTCGCAAAAAAATACACATATAAAATGTTGAGTTAATTTATATCTCCAATTTTATGTTCCTTTTGCAGACAATGCTTGATCTCTTATTGGAAATAAAATTGACCACGGAAGATGAAACCTCTAACATTACTCTAACACAAGCGTCTTCTAGAACACATGCATTCCGGTTTAATGGGCCCCAAAGTGCGCAACGATGCGAATGCTAAGATCAATGGACATCGCCATCTGTGGTAAAGCAGCGGGCATCCCCTATACCTGCCCACAGGAGGGATTAAACTAAATACCGTGACGATCAAGTACATGAACATGAGAAATGTAGTTATTTGATCCTTACGAATAACAGGCCAGATGAACAATTAACATCATTGGCTGCTGATCTTTGTCAAGTGCCTTGCAAGGAACGCAACAGTTGATCAAAGAAAGTACGGAAGCGAGCGAGCAAGCAAGCAAACCGGCATGGATTGGCTCCTCTTCTTCCAATCCTTTTATTATCCATCCGTTCGAAAGCATGAATGAAAGCAATTGGAGCGTCGCCTAGACGTACTCCCTCCGTTTCTTTTTAGTCCGCATATAAGGTTTAGTCAAAGTCAAGTATTATAGAGTTTGACTAACTTTATATTAAAAAATATAAACATTCACAATATGAAATCAATATATTCAGATGCATCATGAAACATATTTTCATACTATATAGTTTTAGTAATGTAGATGTTCATAATTTTTTACGTAAATTTGGTCAAACTTTGTGTAGTTTGACTTTGACCAAATCTTATATGCGGAGTAAAAAGAAACGGAGGGAGTACCGTGTTCAGTGCCGGTGGCTTTTGGATCCGGCCTCCTGGGTAGGATAAGCATGGCTCCGTCCCTGTCGTTGTGGAGGCCACAGGTGCGCATGGGAGCCATGCTTACCGTGTTCAGTGCCGGTGGCATATGCATGGGAGCAAAGGGGTGATCAGTAACAAAAGTAGTTTTTAGAGAAAATAGGAGTTACAAGCAGCTCACTTGTAACTGGAAAGCACATGTGTGATCCATCCATCGATTGGCGGCTTGATTAGCGAGTAATAAGTTTGGTTCATACTTTCCAGTAGTACTTACGAGAAACAGTGCTGCTAGTACAGTTTGTTCCACGGAAACACAGGACAGTTGTTATCCGCCCATCCATTAGCGGCTTGGCTGAAGAGCAGTTAATCAATGGCTAGTCAGCATGGTACTGCAATCGCAGAAATGGCAGGCCTACTGTTACTGCGTGCTTGCATGCACCACCCCCACTTTGCGTTATCCAATGAGAATTGGAACCTCATCTGCACCCCCCACATGCTCTCCCCAGACACCGGGCGATAAGTAAAAGAAGAAAACATAGCGCTGCCGTTGCGCAACGACTAGCAGGAGCAGCAGACCGGTGGCGATCAAGATCTGATTTTTTATCAAAAGAGACCACCCGCGTAATCGAATTGTCAGAAAAGACCCCTTCTGAGATGACTTGACAAAAAAGACCCCCTCAGCCGTGGCGGCAGGCGCGCCAGGCGACACGTGGCACCTGCCGCCACGGTGCGAGGCGGCAGCCCCTGCCGCTGCGGCGTCAGGCGGCCGGCTGCATGGAACGGAAATCGGCTGGCGGGATGGAACGGGCTGGCACTGTGGACCCTTGCCGCCTGAGGGGCTGGCGGCAGGCCTGTAGCTGCCTGGCCCGGCCGCCTCAGGGGCTGGCGGCAGGCCTGTTCATCGGCGTCGTTTCCTGGCACTGTATTCATCGTCTGGCCTGTATTCCTTGCTTAGTTACTAGTACATACTCCAGTAGTTAACACGAGCAAAATCCTCAGTCATGCATGCATGCCCATGCCACGTCCACCTCTTTAAACAAGCAAAGTACTGCCGTACATGCGCAGCGCAGGGCGAATGGATTGGTACAGATCGGATCCTACGGGATTTTTTTTTCAAAGAGACCACCTTCTACAGCCTGCTACCAGCCGATGAACAGGCCTGCCGCCAGCCCCTGAGGCGGCCGGGCCCGGCTGCTACAGTCCGGCGGGGGTCCACAGCGTCGCGCCAGCCGATTCCCGTTCCATGAAGCCGGCCGCCTGACGCCGCGGCGGCAGGGGCTGCCGCCTCGCACCGTGGCGGCAGGTGCCACGTGTCGCCTGGCGCGCCTGCCGCCACGGTCGATGGGGTCTTTTTTGTCAAATCGTCTCAGAGGGGGTCTTTTCTGCCAATTCGATTGTACAGGTGGTCTCTTTTGACAAAAAATCTCAAGATCTATCTAAGGGCAACTTAAGCACCGTGCATCAAATCGAACACATCAAATGTTCATGGACATGTCTAGACGTGTCGATAGACAGCGGCAGGGTAGTCGATCATCCAACCCAGTCCACCAAGTGTCTTCCCTGGATCCGGCCACCGTCATTTGACATGCACATGCAAATCAATAGCAATTTAGCAAATGTATAACAAGATGCAAATATGTACCATCACAACTAGAAAGCACCAGATGTTCAACAAGTTTTTACATCCAACCGATCCCAAATGCTTGTTGCGCCGGCCAGGGTGGTGGCGGTTCCACGGCCGCTCACACGGTTTGGTGGAAGAGGCACTGGATGAATCGGCCGCGCCAAAGCGTCCTTCCTTTTCTTCTGTTTTGCGGCATCCGTTGTGCGTCTCCGTGTTAACCTTGCTGGTGGCCACCACCAATTTGTCCTCCAACTCCGGTGTGACGGTGACCGTCTCGATCGGTTCCATGGCAGCGGTGGGTGACGGCGATCGAGACACGGAGGGTGGGAAACGGCAAGCTTTCGCGTAGAAAAGTGGTGAAAATGTCCAAATTCGTGGCGTGAAACACAAACGTTTGATGCACGATGTTGGATGGCAGAAAAAAAGTTCGGGCCGCCTTGTCTCAAGGTTTACTTAATTACGTTTTGATGCATGGCGTTGGAGTTGCACAAACCAGCCATCGAGCTGGTGTCATTTACCTGCATGTTGGCGGGCGGAATATATCAGACCCGCACACGCACGCAACGGATCGAACGGGTAGCCAAGCTCGAGACTGGATAGCATAGCACAGGTGGTAGCACACAGATAAAGGAGATTCACGAACTAGTAGATGATGTCTCCTCAGCGTGGCCGTACGTGCGGACGTCCAATGACCAGGGGACAGCGCGAGCGCACATTCCGTCCACAGCGCATCGGCCATAGCTGCTAGATAGAGTAGCTTTGCATGCACCATGTCATGTCGCGGAAAGAGAAGGCTGCTGGAGGTGGTGCCGCAAGAAGAAGCGAGGGAGGAAAGGCACACATGACATATGTCGACCGCCGTCGTGCGCAATCTTCAAAGGGAGGGGGCTGGCTGACGGGTGAAAACGACGGGTCCATGCCGCATGTGTTGTGTGTGTCATCTTTGGGCCTAGGATGGGAGGTACCACGATAACACTCCACCAACGCATCACACGTACGTACTAGTACGTGCGTACAGCCTGACCCCTGAGCCCTGAGCACCATGCTTCTCCTCTCCGTTCCCACCCTGTGTTGCCGACGGAAACCAAAGAGAGATGCAAGTCAAGCAGCAAATTTTAATTCGTTAAGCAGCTTTGCTTCGCTCTTGGGATGTAAATTTCCACGGTAACTTTTTTTATTTGTGGAGAAAATGATAAACACATGGTTAGATGGGATTCATTCGGACCCGGCTTAGTTTATGCCATGACGTGTCGGCGTGCTATTGACTTTGCTGGCTTCATGTTAATCAAATTATAAAAGAGGCGCGCACCATTAATCAAGGCATGGACCACGTACCCTCCCTCCACCAAGACGTACTACTACTGCCCCCGACGGGTTAACGGGTCAAAACTATCATCAACAAGATAAGGTGACAGACAGGGTAGTACTCCTACCGAGGAAGAAAACAAGATAAGGTGACAGTGATCAGGGGCGAGCTTGGTACCATCTGCTCTGCGTCATTCAACCGAACCACCCCCCTCGCCAAAGCCAATATAATTCTATTTTATATACTACATAAACATAGCAGCTCGGTATTTCAACTGTCGTCCAACGTATGCCCGTAAGCAATTTTCAAAGGCTGGCACGACAAAGGAATTTCGCGTGCATGGTGGACGGTACGAACCAACCCCGATTTTTAAAATGGACTTGAAGCCACCCCGGCTGGCCGGCCGTTCTCAAGCTCGTCCGTTCCCAATTGTTAATCTCGCCGTTGCCACCCTGTGGACGCTCATCATTTCACTTTTGTTTTTTTCTTTGCTGTACGAGTTTAATCATGCGGTGCCAGAAAAACTTACTCATAATTCTGCCGCGGCAGCGATCCCAGCCCTGTCGTTTCGGGGTACTCAAATATTAATGGCACTGTACGTACGGTCCAGACCCTGACGAGAAAAACATCTGCGTAGACAGCGCACCCGAAACCCAAAGTGGACACTAGCCGCTTGCTAAAAATAATCAGCATATCTGAAGCCTCATGTGTCCTGTCAAACGACTTGTTTATCCTGTCGTGTTAAATAGTGGTATACTGCTGGTATATATTGGTCTTATTATCGCCTCTGCGTTTGCATGATTGCATCCACGAGTGCAAGCAAACAAGCGAAGCAGTCGGCGCGCAATAGGATTCAGCAAACATTTGACACATGGGTCTTTGGGGAGGACAATTATGCCCTCAACAAAACAAAGCAGCAGATGTTGATTCCTGCCCAAAAAAGAGAGGGCAAAAAAAAAAAAATGGTATCTATCCGTCTATCTATTCCATCTATCCCTTCCCACAAATGCACGGAGAGATAGGCTCAGAAGGGCATACGTGTATGCCTCGCCATCACGCTGACGAATGAAGCGCGCAAACGAACTTAAACTGGCGGTGCAACTTGGTCCGGCAAAAGAAAGGAGTTGCGTCGCGAGCAATAAGAATAACGCAGGAGAGTGGGTGTACATTATAAGAATAACGTAATAAAACATTTAAAAAAGTCTGCGCCCGCCTGCTGCAGCCCTACACGCTGCCTTAGACGTCGTCGGCCTAGCTCTTGCCTTTGCCGTCGACGCCGCCGTCGTCGGTGAGGTCGATGAAGACCGGAGCAGGGCCAGCCCACCCGAACGCCGCCTGGTACGCTGCCAAGGCAGCCTTCTCCGGCGTCTGCTGGGTCGGCGGCATTGCGGCAAGCCGCGCGCGCTTCTCCTCTTCCTCGAGCCGGAGCGCCTCCGCGTCGCGCTGGAGTATGGCCTCGTAGCGCATCTGCTCCTCGCCGTCGGCCTGCTCCTGGCAGAGTCGGTGCCCCTTCCATCGCTCGAGGTGGGCCGCCTCCTCCTCCGGCGTTGCGGCGAAGTGGACGGGAGGCGCGCTCACCCACTCACGGTACTGGCCCGTTCACGAGTAGGCCTCCTCCGGCCAAGTGGGTGGAGGCGGGAAGCGCTTACGCGTCGGCTCCGGTTCCGGCTTCGGCTTGGGCTGGACGAGCGGCGACGATGGTGGTGGTGGCATGAAGAGCGGGGTGTGGACGGAGTCCTCCGCCGCCGACAGGGCAATGGCTTGCTCCAGCCCATCCCAGTGCGCGTCCTCCTCGAGGCGGCTAGCCTCCAGCGCGTGCTGCAGGGCCTCCTCGAGGGCGGCTTGGTACTCCGCCTCCGCCTCCATGTCCTCCGGCTCTACCTGCGGAGGCGGCGGCGGGACGACGTCAACACCCGAGCGCCGTTCCTCCTCGTGTTCGAGGGTGAACCACGCCTCCCAGTTGGGGGAGTCAGCGGCATAGTCTGGCAGCCGACGCTGCTCCGGCGCCTGCGCACCTCGTCGTCATGCGCCCGCTGGGTACGAGGAACCGCCGGCACCGGCATCCGCTGCGGATCCAGATGCCAACGGTGCGGCAGCGTGATATCGGGGTACGACATTTGCTGCCTGTACTCCTAGTGCCACCGCGCTTGGTGCACCGGAATGTGCAAGCGCCGGCGACCAGGGCAGAAATGCGTCGCTAATGACCCACAAGTATAGGGGTTCTATCGTAGTCCTTTCGATAAGTAAGAGTGTCGGACCCAACGAGGAGCAGAAGGAAATGATAAGCGGTTTTCAGCAAGGTATTCTCTGTGAGCACTGAAATTATAGATAACAGATAGTTTTGTGATAAGATAATTTGTAACGAGCAACAAATATCAAAAGTAAATAAAGTGCGGCAAGGTGGCCCAATCCTTTTTGTAGTAAAGGACAAGTCTGGACAAACTCTTATGTGAAGTAAAGCACTCCTGAGGACACATGAGAATTATCGGCAAGCTAGTTTTCATCATGTTCATATGATTCGCGTTTGGTACTTTGATAATCTGATATGTGGGTGGACCGGTGCTTGGGTGATGTCCTTACTTGGACAAGCATCCTACTTATGATTAACCCTCATTGCAAGCATCCGCAACTACAACAGAAGTATTAAGGTAAACCTAACCATAACATGAAACATATGGATCCAAATCAGCTCCTTACGAAGCAACGCATAAACTAGGGTTTAAGCTTCCGTAACTCTAGCAACCCATCATCTACTTATTACTTTCCAATGCATTCCTCTAGGCCCAAATAATGGTGAAGTGTCATGTAGTCGACGTTCACATAACACCACTAGAGGAGAGACAACATACATCTCATCAAAATATCAAACGAATACCAAATTCACATGACTACTAATAGCAAGACTTCTCCCGTGTCCTCAGGAACAAACGTAACTACTAACAAAGCATATTCATGTTCATAATCAAAGGGGTATTAATATGCATATAGGATGTAAACATATGATCTTCCACCAAATAAACCGGCTAGCATGAACTACAAGGAGTAATCAACACTACTAGCAACCTACAGGTACCAATCCTAAACTTAGAGACAATAATTGGATACAAGAGATGAACTAGGGTTTGAGAGGAGATGGTGCTGGTGAAGATGTTGATGGAGATTGGCCCCCTCCCGATGAGAGGAGCGTTGGTGATGACGATCGTGATGATTTCCACCTCCCGGAGGGAAGTTTCCCCGGCAGAACAGCTCCACCGGAGCCCTAGATTGGTTCGCCTCGTGGCGGCGGAGTCTCGTCCCGAAAGCTTGCCTATGATTTTTTTCCTCAACGGAAGACTCCATATAGTAGAAGATGGGCATCGGAGGGCCACCAGGGGGGCCCACGAGGCAGGAGGCGCGCCCAGGGGGGTAGGGCACGCCCCCACCCTCGTGGCTGGTGAGTGGCCCCCCTCTGGTACTTCTTGCGCCCAGTATTTTTTATATATTCTGAAAATAACTTCCCTGATGTTTAAGGACTTTTGGAGCTGTGCAGAATAGGTCTCTAATATTTGCTCCTTTTCCAGCCCAGAATCCCAGCTGCCGGCATTCTCCCTCTTTATGTAAACCTTGTGAAATAAGAGAGAATAGGCATAATTATTATGACATAATGTGTAATAACAGCCCATAATGCAATAAATATCAATATAAAAGCATGATGCAAAATGGACGTATCAACTCCCCCAAGCTTAGACCTCGCCTGTCCTCAAGCGAAAACCGAAATCGAAAAAATATGTCCACATGTTTAGAGATAGAGGTGTCGATAAAAATAAAATACGGACATGAGGGCATCATGATCATTCTTAGAACAACAACTTATATAATTATTGTCATATGATCTCTTATGCTAAAGTAACAATTCAATCACAATTTCAAGTATGAATCATAAACTTCATTGAGAACCAACAAACTCTAATCTCAGTCATTGAGGCAATTGCAATTTATCATAACATAGAAAAGAGTCAATATAAGAGCTTTTCGGCAAGTCCACATACTCAACCATCATATAGTCTTTCACAATTGCTAACACTCACGCAATACTTATGGGTATGGAGTTTTAATCGGACACAGAGAAAGATAGGGGCTTATAGTTTTGCCTCCCAACATTTTACCTCAAGGGTAACATCAACAATAATAGTTCTTGAAAACTAACATCCAATTAGCCATATATACCAGGATCTTTCCAACATAATGTGATTGCCAAAAGATACAATGTAAAAAGGAAAGGTGAAGATCACCATGACTCTTATGTAAGGTGGGAGATAAAAGTAAAAGATAGGCCCTTCGCAGAGGGAAGCAGAGGTTGTCATGCGCTTTTATGGTTGGATGCACAAAATCTTAATGCGAAAGAACGTCACTTTATATTGCCACTTGTGATATGGACCTTTATTATGCAGTCCGTCGCTTTTATTTCTTCCATATCACAAAATTGTATAAAGCTTACTTTCTCCCACACTGATAAGTCATACATATTTAGAGAGCAATTTTTATTGCTTGCACCGATGACAACTTACTTGAAGGATCTTACGCAATCCATAGGTAGATATGGTGGACTCTCATGGCAAAACTGGGTTTAAGGGTATTTGGAAGCACAAGTAGTATCTCTACTTGGTGCAAAGAATTTAGCTAGCATGAGGGGGGAAAGGCAAGCTCAATCATGTT
Source organism: Triticum dicoccoides (assembly GCF_002162155.2). Taxonomy (NCBI): domain Eukaryota; kingdom Viridiplantae; phylum Streptophyta; class Magnoliopsida; order Poales; family Poaceae; genus Triticum; species Triticum dicoccoides. The sequence continues at coordinate 674,766,198 of NC_041384.1, forward strand.
GGATGATCCATGACAATATAATTTATCTCAGATGTAAGAAAACATAACCCATTACGTTGTGTTCCTTGTCCAACGTCAACTCTTTAGCATGTCATATTTTAATGAGTGATCACAATCATAAAAGATGTCCAAGATAGTGTATTTATATGTGAATACCTCTTTTTCTTTATTACTTCATATTAATTGCAACGATGACCAAAGCTATGTTTGTCAACTCTCAACAACTTTTATTCATCATACTCTTTATATGTGAGCTCATTACTCTCCATAAGATCCATATGATCTCTTTGTTTCTTTTTATTTCTTTATCTTTTCTTTTATTCACTCAAGATCATAGCAAGATAATCAAGCCCTTGACTCAACACTCATCTTTATTATATAGCTCACGGACTCGATTACATAGAAGGATCATAAAGCAAAACTCAAAACTAGATCATACCAAAAACTTTATTCTACTAGATCAAGATATTACTAAAAGGATCGGACTAAGGAAAACGGTAAAGATAAAAGTGATGGTGATACGATACCGGGGCACTCCCCCAAGCTTGGCAGTTGCCAAGGGGAGTGCCCATACCCGATGCTCAGTTCTTCTTTATTGGTGAAGAAGATGGTGGTGATGATGGGTAGTCGCACATCGAGCGTAAGAGATCATCCAACTTGCGGATAATGCCCTTGAGTGCAACTATATGCCCCTTCAACAAAAAAAATTCACGTGTGAGATACTTGTTTTGTATACGAGCTAACTCAATCATCTTGAAAGCTTCAATCTCAGTCGGGGTAAGAAGATTATGATCAAGTTGAAGGGTGTCTTCTGTTGCCGAAGCTTGGTCCTCCGTGGCCTTCTTGATCCCTTCATCCTTGTTGATCTCCACGGGTTCTTCCCTCTTCATCTCTATCTTCATTAGTCAAGCATCGTTGTCACCATTGTTGGAGGAGGGGGACGACATGATGCCTGGCCTTGACAACCCTGACAGAAACAACTCGAAACAAGAACAGAGGACAATTGCGTGATACAGGAGTCAAAACCTCGAGGAGATTATATAATGAATTTTTACCGACCAAAATACGTAATGTGCAAGAAAACGGAGTCCGGAGAGCACACGAGGTGCCCACGAGGCAGGGGGCGCGCCCTCCACCCTCGTGGAGCCCTCGTGTCCTTCCCGGGCTGCTTCTTATTTTTCTATTTTTCTAAATATTCCAAAACGGAGAAAAATTGCCATTAGAACTGTTTTGGAGTCGATTTACTTACCGTACCACATACCTATTCCTTTTCGGAGTCTGAAACGTTCCGGAAAGTGTCCCTTATGTATTCCTCCGGGGTTACGGTCTCAATAACATTGGTTTCAACATTTATAGTATTACCTGAGATATAATGTTTGATTCTTTGACCGTTCACCACCTTCGGATTTGTGCCTTCGAAGTTGTTGATTTTTATAGCACCGGAACGATAGACCTCCTCGATAACGTAAGGACCTTCCCATTTAGAGAGAAGTTTTCCTACAAAAAATCTTAAACGAGAGTTGTATAGCAATACATAATCACCTACATTAAACTCACGTTTTTGTATCCTTTTGTCATGCCATCTTTTAACTTTTTCTTTAAACAATTTGGCATTCTCATAGGCCTGGGTTCTCCATTCATCAAGTGAGCTAATGTCAAATAACCTTTTCTCACCGGCAAGTTTGAAATCATAATTGAGCTCTTTAATAACCCAATAAGTCTTATGTTCTAGTTCGAGAGGTAAGTGACATGCTTTTCCACCCATAGGATTTTTATATGTTATTCTATAGGCCCATAATGCATCATCAAGTTTCTTGGACCAATTCTTTCTAGAACTATTAACAGTCTTTTGCAAAATTAATTTGAGATCTCTATTATTCAATTCTACTTGACCACTAGACTGTGGATGATAAGGAGATGCAATTCTATGATTAACATCATACTTAGCAAGCATTTTACAAAAAGCACCACGAATAAAATGTGAACCAGGGACTCCAAACCTCGAAAAAGTAACTTCTTTAAGCATCTTAATAGAGGTGTTATGATCAGCACTACTAGTTGGAATAGCTTCTACCCACTTAGTAACGTAATCAACATCAACTAAAATATGTGTATATCCATTAGAGGCAGGAAACGATCCCATGTAATCAAAGCCCCAAACATCAAACAGTTCAATAACAAGTGAATAATTCATAGGCATTTCTTGACGTCTACTAATATTGCCAATTGTTTGACATTCATCACAAGATAAGACAAACTTACGCGCATCCTTGAAGAGAGTAGGCCAATAAAAACCGGATTGCAATACCTTATGTGCAGTTCTATCTCCAGTGTGGTGTCCTCCATAAGCTTTAGAGTGACATTTGGGTAGGATCTGTTCCAGTTCATGCTCAGGTACACAACGCCTAATAACACCATCTACTCCTTCTTTACAGAGATGTGGTTCATCCCAAAAGTAATGTCTTAAATCGTAGAAAAACTTTTTCTTTTGTAGGTATGTGAAACTAGGTGGTATAAATTTAGCAATAATGTAATTAGCATAATCAGCATACCATGGAGCAGTATGAGAAGCATTTATGACATTTAATTGTTCATCAGGAAAGCTATCATCAATAGGTAGTGGGTCATCAAGAACATTTTCTAACCTAGACAAGTTATCTGCAATGGGGTTCTCAGCTCCCTTTCTATCAATAATATGCAAATCAAATTCTTGTAGCAAGAGAACCCATCTAATAAGTCTAGGTTTAGCATCTTTATTTTCCATAAGATATTTAATAGCAGCATGATCCGTGTGAATAGTTACTTTAGAATCAACAATATAAGGTCTGAACTTATCACAAGGAAATACAACTGCTAAGAATTCCTTTTCAGTAGTAGCATAATTTCTCTGGGCATTGTCTAAAGTTTTACTAGCATATTGAATAACATTTAATTTCTTATCAACTCTTTGTCCTAGAACAGCACCTACAGCATAATCACTAGCATCACACATAATTTCAAAGGGTAAATTCCAATCGGGTGGCTGAACAATAGGTGCAGATATCAATGCTTTCTTAAGTATTTCAAATGCTACTATACAATCATCATCAAAAACAAATGATATATCTTTTTGTAATAAATTAGTCAGAGGCCGAGAGAATTTTGAGAAGTCCTTAATGAACCTCCTATAAAATCCGGCGTGACCAAGGAAACTTCTTATACCTTTGATGTCCTTGGGACACGACATCTTTTTAATAGCATCAACTTTAGCTTTATCAACTTCAGTGCCCCTTTCAGAAATTTTATGCCCCAAGACAATACCTTCATTAACCATAAAGCGGCACTTCTCCCAATTCAAGACAAGGTTAGTTTCTTCACATCTTTGCAATACTCGATCAAGGTTGCTTAAGCAATCATCAAAAGAGGATCCATAAATGGAGAAATCATCCATGAAAACCTCACAAATCTTTTCACAAAAGTCAGAGAATATAGCCATCATGCATCTTTGAAAGGTAGCAGGTGCATTACATAAACCAAAAGGCATACGTCTATAAGCAAAATACCGAAAGGGCAAGTAAAAGTGGTCTTTGATTGATCATCAGCTGACACATGTATTTGAGAGAAACTAGAATAACCATCTACAAAGCAAAAATGTGTATGTTTGGATCATCTTTCTAGCATTTGATCAATGAAAGGTAAGGGGTAATGATCTTTTTTAGTAGCCTTATTTAATTTGCAGAAATCAATTACCATCCTATAACCTGTAATAATTCTTTGCGGAATCAATTCATCTTTATCATTAGGAAAGACAGTAATACCTCCCTTCTTAGGAACACAATGGACAGGACTTACCCACTGACTATCAGCAACGGGATAAATTATACCTGCCTCAAGGATCTTTAGTATTTCTTTTCTTACCACTTCTTTCATCTTAGGATTCAGTCATCGTTGGTGATCAATAACCGGTTTGGAATCTTTCTCCAAATTTATTTTGTGTTGACATAGAGTGGGACTAATGCCCTTAAGATCATCAAGAGTATATCCAATAGCAGCACGGTGCTTCTTCAGAGTTTTCAATATTTTTTCTTCCTCCTTCTGTGAAAGGTTAGGACTAATAATAACATGATATATCTTCTTTTCATCAAGATAAGCATATTTAAGAGTATCAGGCAATGATTTAAGCTCAAACACGGGATCACCCTTGGATGGAGGAGGATCCCCTAAGATTTCAACAGGTAAGTTGTGTTTCAGAATAGGTCCCTGTTTAAAGAACACTTCATCTATTTCCCTTCTTTCATTCATAAACATATCATTTTCATGGTCTAGCAAATATTCTTCTAAAGGATCACTAGGAGGTATGGCAATAGAAGAAAGACCAATAATTTCATCTTTACTAGGCAATTCCTCTTCACGGTGTTGTCTACGAAATTTAGAAAAGTTGGACTCATGAGACATATCACCTAAACAAATAGTAACAACATCCTTTTCGCAGTATCAGTAAACTAAAACGATCAAGTGCTAAGCTGAGGAAATGGGTCAAGTCAATCACATCATTCTCCTAATGATGTGATCTCGTTTATCAAATGACAACTCATGTCTATGGTTAGGAAACATGACCATCTTTGATCAACGAGCTAGTCAAGTAGAGGCATACTAGTGACAATCTGTTTGTCTATGTATTCACACATGTATCATGTTTCCGGTTAATACAATTCTAGCATGAATAATAAACATTTATCATGATATAAGGAAATAAATAATAACTTTATTATTTCCTCTAGGGCATATTTCCTTCAGTCTCCCACTTGCACTAGAGCCAATAATCTAGATTACAGAGTAATGATTCTAACACCCATGGAGTCTTGGTGATGATCATGTTTTGCTCGTGGAAGAGGCTTAGTCAGCGGGTCTGCAACATTCAGATCCGTATGTATCTTGCATATCTCTATGTCTCCCACCTGGAGTTGATCCCGGATGGAATTGAAGCGTCTCTTGATGTGCTTGGTTCTCTTGTGAAATATGGATTCCTTTGCCAAGGAAATTGCACCAGTATTGTCACAAAAGATTTTCATTGGACCCGATGCACTAGGTATGGCACCTAGATCGGATATGAACTCCTTCATCCAGACGCCTTCATTTGCTGCTTTCGAAGCAACTATGTACTCCGCTTCACACGTAGATTCCGCCACGACGCTTTGTTTAGAACTGCTCCAACTGACAGCTCCACCGTTCAATATAAACACGTATCCGATTTGCGATTTAGAATCGTCTGGATCGGTGTCAAAGCTTGCATCGACGTAACTATTTACGACGAGCTCTTTGTCACCTCCATAAACGAGAAACATATCCTTAGTCCTTTTCAGGTATTTCAGGATGTTCTTGACCATTGTCTAGTGATCCACTCCTGGATTACTTTGGTACCACCCTGCTAAACTAATAGCAAGGCACACATCAGGTTTGGTACACAACATTGCATACATGATAGAGCCTACGGCTGAAGCATAGGGAACATCTTTCATTTTGTCTCTATCTTCTGCAGTGGTCGGGCATTGAGTCTTACTCAACTTCACACCTTGTAACACAGGTAAGAATCCTTTCTTTGCCTGATCCATTTTGAACTTCTTCGAAACTTTGTCAAGGTATGTGCTTTGTGAAACTCCAATTAAGCGTCTTGATCTATCTCTATAGATCTTGATGCCCAATATGTAAGCAGCTTCACCGAGGTCTTTCATTGAAAAACTCTTATTCAAGTATCCTTTTATGCTATCCAGAAATTCTATATCATTTCCAATCAACAATATGTCATCTACATATAATATTAGAAATGCTACGGAGCTCCCAGTCACTTTCTTGTAAATACAGGCTTCATCAAAAGTGTGTATAAAACCATATGCTTTGATCACACTGTCAAAACGTTTATTCCAACTCCGAGAGGCTTGCACCAGTCCATAAATGGATCGCTGGAGCTTGCACACTTTGTTAGCACCCTTTGGATCGATAAAACCTTCAGGTTGCATCATATACAACTCTTCTTCTAGAAATTCATTCAGGAATGCACTCTTTACATCCATTTGCCAAATTTCATAATCTTAAAATGCGGAAATAGCTAACATGATTTGGACGGACTTAAGCATCGCTACGGGTGAGGTCTCATCGTAGTCAACTCCCTGAACTTGTCGAAAACCTTTCACAACAACTCGAGCTTTCTAGACAGTAACATTACCATCAGCGTTTGTCTTCTTCTTGAAGATCCATTTATTCTCGATGGCTTGCCGATCATCGGGCAAGTCAACCAAAGTCCACACTTTGTTCCCATACATGGATCCCATCTTAGATTTCTTGGCCTCAAGCCATTTTGCGGAATCTGGGCTCATCATCACTTCCTCATAGTTCGTAGGTTCGTCATGGTCTAGTAACATGACCTCCAGAACAGGATTACCGTACCACTCTAGTGCGGATCTTACTCTGATTGACCTATGAGGTTCGGTAGTAAATAGATCTGAAGTTTCATGATCATCATCATTAGCTTCCTCACTAATTGGTGTAGGTGTCACAGAAACCGGATTTTGTGATGAACTACTTTCCAATAAGGGAGCAGGTACAGTTACCTCATCAAGTTCTACTTTCCTCCCACTCACTTCTTTCGAGAGAAACTCCTTCTCTAGAAAGGATCCATTCTTAGCAACAAGAGTCTTGCGTTCGGATCTGTGATAGAAGGTGTACCCAACTATTTCTTTTGGGTATCCTATGAAGAGACATTTCTCCTATTTGGGTTCGAGCATATCAGGTTGAAGCTTTTTCACATAAGCATCGTAGCCCCAAACTTTAAGAAACGACAACTTTGGTTTCTTTCCAAACCACAGTTCATAAGGAGTCATTGTTGGAAATATGCCCTAGAGGCAATAATAAAATGGTTATTATTATATTTCTTTGTTCATGATAATTGTCTATTGTTCATGCTATAATTGTGTTATCCGGAAATCGTAATACATGTGTGAATACATAGACCACAACACGTCGCTAGTGAGCCTCTAGTTGACTAGCTCGTTGATCAAAGGATAGTCATGGTTTCCTGAAACCTTTGGCCTTTCCTTTGCTCATCTTCTCCTTTATCTCGGCAATCTCTTTGTCATCCTTATGATCTTCTCGAATCTTGCCCAACAATGTAGACTGAACCTCCATCGTTGCAATGAAACCTCTTGGAACAATCTCCAATCGAAGTTCCCTGATATCCTCTGCTAACTCCTTCGGCAATCCCTTACTTTCAAGGATATTAGCATAGCTCTTTCTGCTCAAAGCATCTGCTACGACATTGGCCTTTCCTGGATGATAGTGTAGCTTCATGTCGTAATCCTTTATAAGCTCCAACTATTTCCTCTGTCTAAGGTTCAGCTCCTTCTATGTGAAAATGTATTTCAAACTCTTATGATCCGTGTACACATCACAACGGTTTCCAATAAGGTAATGTCTCGAAGTCTTCAATGCATGCACTACGGCTGCTAGCTCCAAATCATGCATGGCATAGTTCAACTCATGAGGTTTTAGTTGTCGTGAGGCATACGAAACAACTCTTCCGTCCTGCATAAGCACACATCCAAGTCCTAAGCAGGAGGCGTCGCAATACACTTGGAACTCCTTATGTATATCTGGCAGTGTTAGCACGGGGCTGTAGTCAAACATTTCTTCAACTCCTGGAAACTTGCCTCGCAATCATCTGCCCATTTGAACTTAGTATCCTTCTTCAATAGTTCAGTCATTGGCTTTGCAATCTTGGAAAAATTCTCAATGAACCTCCGATAGTATCCTGCGAGTCCAAGGAAACTGCGGATCTCGCTAACTGAAGTGGGTGCCAACCATTCAGTGACTGACTGAACCTTGCTGGGATCTACTGCTATACCTTCTCCTGATATGACATGTCCAAGGAATCCGACTTCCTTCAACCAAAATTCGCATTTGTTGAACTTAGCATACAACTAGTGTTCCCTGAGTTTCTCGAGCACCAATCGCAAATGCTCCTTGTGTTCCTCTTCATTCTTCGAGTATACCATAATATCATCAATAAACACCACCACAAACTTGTCCAAATACTCCATGAACACCTTGTTCATCATGCTCATAAAATAGGCAGGGGCGTTAGTCAGTCCAAATGACATGACCGTATATTCGTATAGTCCATACCGCGTGGTGAACGCCGTCTTTGGTATATCCTTCTCTCGAATCTTCAACTGATGGTATCCCGATTGTAAATCAAGCTTCAAAAACACTTTAGCTCCTTGCAGCTGATCAAAAGGATCATTGATCGTCGGCAGTGGGTACTTATTCTTGATCGTTACTTCATTCAAAGCCCGATAATCAACAACCATCCTTAGGGATTTATCCTTCTTCTCCACCAAAAGTACCGGGGCTCCCCAAGGTGATGAGCTTCTTCGAATGTAGCCTTTCTCTAATAACTCCTCGATCTGTTTCTTAATTTCCTCTAGATCATTTACAGGCATCCGATAGGGTCTCTTGGATATTGGCCCTGTACCTGGCAATAGCTCTGTCAAAAACTCAATGTCTCTATCCGGTGGCATGCCTGGTAACTCCTCTGGAAAAACATCCGGAAAATCCTTCACTACAGGCACTTCCTCCTGAACAACTCCCGTGAGGGCATTCACTTGGCTCCTCCTAGGCACATGCCTAGATACATACTTAATCCTTTTTCCCTCTGGGGTGGTGAGATAAATCGACTTACTAGCACAGTCAATGCTTCCTCCATACTTTGACATCCAGTCCATACCTAATATCACATCCAATCCTTGTGACTCCAAGATAATTAGGTCGGACGGAAAAACATGTGTACCAATGGTTAGAGGTACCTGGTTGCACCATCGGCTAGCCATGTACTCTGCTCCAGGTGAACTCACTAGGAGAGGGGTCCTAAGGGTTTGGGTTGGTAGTTTAAACTTATCCACGAATCCCCTTGATATGTATGAATGCGATGCACCAGTATCGAAAAGAACAAGAGAGGTAAATGACTTAACCAAAAACTTACCTATTACCGCGTCCGGCTACTCTTCAACCTCCTCCACGTTAACGTGGTTCACTTGTCCTTTGTTGAATGGATTAGGCTTCTTTCCAGTGCTCCCATTTCCGTTTCCATTCCTTCCTTCAGGGAAATCATTGGCATAGTGCCCTGTCTTCCTACACTTAAAGCAAGTAACTTGACTAAGGTCTCTTTTGGCGGGTGTGGCTGGGTTGGAGCGGTTCTGATTGTTGTTAGCTCCGTTCCCATTTTCATTCTTAGCACCATTGTGATTATGCGATCCTCCTCCAGTGTGGTTGTGACCTCCATGGTTATGAACAAGTCCTCCCGAGTTCGGGGTTAGGCGAGGTTTCTGTTGAGCTCCTGAGTTATACTTCCCTTGTCCGTACTTCCTCTTACGGCTCTCAATCTGCTGCTTCCCTTCAACCATAAGAGCCTTATCTACCAACTCCTGGTAGTTGTTGAAGGTTGCTACCATCAACTGCATGCTCATCTCATCATTCAGCCCTTCCATAAACTTCTCTTGCTTCGCGGCATCTGTGGCCACATCATCAGGGGCATAGCGAGATAACTTGCTAAACTCATGGACGTACTGAGCCACAGTACGGTTCCCCTGGCGTAAGTTGCGGAACTCCCGCTTCTTCATCTGCATAGCTCCAGTTGAGACATGAGCTGTGCGGAAAGCTTGTTGAAATTGGTCCCATGTCACCATGGCTATGGGGTAGGTGACAGTGTAATTCTCCCACCATGATGTTGCTGGTCCATCCAACTGATGTGCGGCAAAACGCACCTTCTCAGCATCAGTGCATCCTGCAGTGGTTAACTCCCTTCCAATCATGCGGAGCCAATCATCTGCAACTATAGGCTCGGTGCTACTAGAAAACACCGGCGGTTGTAACCTTAGAAAGAGGGCTAGGTTGTCCACTGGTGGCAGGTTGTTGTTGTTGTTTCCCTGGTTCTGAACTAGCAATTGCATCAAAGTATTCTGCTGCTGTATCAACTGGGTGAGCTCCGGCGGGAATGCAAATCCGGGGTCATGTCTCGAAGGCATCTGATGGGTTTAGATGGAAGAGATCAGAATAGAAAAGGGGGTCTAATGAGAAAGCACTATCCATATGCACATGAGACAAACACAATCATTTCACTCAATCAATCAAGCAAGGGCATACAAGCGGTCTAGAACTATCGCAAAAGTGCTCAACTACTACTAAATACATGGGGAAATACTAATGATATATGGTGGTCATCTAGAAACTTTGATCGGTGGAAGACTCCATGATGTCTGCTCCAGCTTTGTTTTCAAAGTCATCCTCACTAGGATCGGAATCGGTGTCGTCGATGATGATGTAGTTGTCCAGGCAAGTGGAATCGTCGTCTTCTAGTCCCGGTGCTGGTCCTCTCATGAATACTTCGATCTTCTTAACAAGGTCATCATTCTTCTCCAGTAGTGTCTTGATTTCCTCCTCATATCCATCGCGTGTAAACTTGAGTTCTTCCTCCAGCTTGATGATCCTAGTCTTAGCCTTTTTCAATTCCATCATGTCTGCGCACATCTGGTTCTCCTGACGTCGAATGTGCTGGTTTAACTCCTGGATGAAAGCTGGAATGGATCTATCCTTCTTGGTGCTGATTACTTCCCATTGCTCGTCTCGGCGCCCACATATCTGATAGATAGTGTCTTTGAGTTCCTTGTTGTAGACTTCTTCAATGCGTCCCATGGTGATGTGAGCTGCCATACTCTTTCCTAAACTACAGGTTGGTGCATCAAAGGAAAACTCTATGGGTTTAGTGAGTGGCGTGAAGGTACTTCCTGGAACTTGTACTTGAATCATCCATCGCTCCTCCTCTGGTAAAGTGGCGTTGTATTTCCCGGTGAAGCTTGGTATTCCAATGTTCAAGTACCTAGTGACTTCCTTCAGGTGGCGTCCAAATGGTGTGTCTTCATCCGGTTGTGCAAACTTGTTCCTTGCATCCGCCATCCTAAAGAGTAGAAAATGGGGAGGAGTCAGAAATGAGAAGAGAAGTGTGAGCTATGGTTTAGCTTAGTGGTTGTGTCCTACACTCAGCGTGTGCTCTGATACCATCTTGTAGCGACCTGACCTCAAACAGTCAAGTCTCTGTGCTTCAGTGTCATCCCTGGATCGGTAATGCTGACACACACAGTACTCGAAGGATTTATAACAGAGTAGCAATCACACACTATTTACATCAAATGTCTCAAAAGAGAACTTATTACGATAATATGGCTTCAGGCCATCTAATGCGATAACAGCGGAAGGCTTGGAAGATAAGTGAGTCCATCAACTCCAATGGCATAGCTGAGCTGCACGGCAACGACCTAACGAACCTTACTCCTCGTCTGAAAAGTCTGCAACATAATACGTTGCAGCCCGAGAACGGATCAACACATGGAATATGCTGGCAATGTAACACAGTAGGGCAAGAACAGAATAATGCTATCACTACATGCATATTTGGCTGGTGGAAAGCTCTATGGTTATAATTTTTGCGAAAAGCCAATTTTTTCCTACAACAAAGGAATAGATTTTAATTTAACTATCATGGTGGTTGAACAAATATTGAGAAGGTAACCCCAACCCAATCCCAATTAAAGTAATTAACAACCCAACAATATTAATTAAGAGTGATGAGATACATGTGATAACCCAAGTACTAGATACTCAAGATTGTCCATAACCGGGGACACGGCTAACCATGATTAGATTTTACACTCTGCAGAGGTTTGTGCACTTTTCCCCACAAGACTCGATCGCCTCCGTTGCATTTCTCGCACTACATGGTGTTTGAGAAACGGATGACCGAGACACAGTCTTTCAGAAACATTAACTCTCTACTCCGGGTAGACCATACCAAACCTAAAAAACCCACTACCTACTGATCCACCTCTTCAAGAGCTTCACGTAACTTACTCAACTATGCTAGAGCCCATAATAGCTTGTGGCTGCACACGGAAGTTTCTAGCATGAATCATCTCAGTTCCCTTAGAGCCTGGGTGGCGGTCCATAGGAAGATCACACGGGTACCCCGGGATTTCCGAAAAAATAGACAACACTAGGTTCCCCAGGTGCCTCAATCCACCCAGATGTTAATTTAAGTTACCGCCTTAAGTTGAACCATTAATTAATAACCTCACATCTGTCATGGATTTCACTCAAACCCAAAGCACGTCTACGAGCATAGCATAGCAATATAAGCAATGCGTAGAAGTAACTCCCATGGGTTTGATAGTAACAGGGTAATAGGTTCTACCTCAACAACTACTTCCCAACCCACAAGTTAATGACGTTCTAATCATGCAATGTTTGAGGATTGGAACTAATGCATAAAAACTGGGTATGGAAAGAGTATGATCAATGTGTTACTTGCCTTGCCGACGATCCGTGAAACCTAGAGACTCGTATAACACGCTTCGCACTCCGGGTGTTCTATCGCAAACAAACACTAACATACATAAGAAACAAGCAAAACTCAAATACGAGGGGTTGACCAGAAAGTTCAACTTAAGAACACCGGTACGCAAAAAGAATCAAATCAAACAGAACAACGAAACTCAAACGGCGAAAGAAACAAGATCCGTTTACTAATCTGAACTAAGGTCAAATTTTACAGTAGCAAAAACTTGTGCAAGTTGGTTAAACAGAAAGAGGGTCTCGAGACGAAGATCGAGGCGCTTGAATCGCCTGATTCCAACTAACGAGCGAAAAGATAAACAGAAACTAAGATCGGATCAAAAATCGCGATTGAGAAAAATCGCAGATAAATCCGATAAAAAGAAAACTAACGAACAGTCTAACGAACGAGCATTCGTTAGCTGTGACTAAGGGCGAAAACCGTTTGTTAAAACAAACGTATGGACGAACGTCCGCTAAATAGAAGAACCGAGAAGAACCGGCGAACCGATATAAAAAAACGAACTAGGGTTTCTAAAAAAAGCCGAACGGTTTAAAAAAACCGGCGGCTCGGGTCCGGCGCGGTACCTCCGGCGAGGGGCTCCGGCGAGGCGGGGTTGGGCGGCGGGGCGGCAGCAGCAGGCGCGGGCGGCGGTAGCT